>NC_081425.1:76218983-76518983 GCF_949786415.1 Peromyscus eremicus
GGTCTCCTTGTAAAGGTGGCGTCTTTAACTGTTGCTCCTCTGCAGCTCTAAAATCTTGACCCCTGGGGAGATGCCTGAGGAGGTTCACTTTCTCAATAATCAAGCACTTGGGCTCCCTCTAGAGGAGCAACATAAGAATTCCTCCAAAAACTTCATTTGCAAATAACAAGAAAAAAAAAATCTGATTTTACCTAGCTATAAAATTTTAAAGTATAAAGGTATCACTTGAACATTCCTAGTTGGAAACATCCCTTGGAGGGTTTTCTGCCCTAAAGCACATATAAAACGGTCACAGCCACAAGTGATTTCTGTGTAGTAACACAGGAACAATCATTTCCGTTTTCTGAACTGTAGTGACCTAACAAGCACTCCTCCCAGTGGCGGACGGCTGGATTGCCTCCAGTTCTCAAGAACAACCATTCTGAACTCTCTCCCTCCTTCCTCCCTCCCTCATCTCCTTTCACCTGCGTGTGTTAGACAAGAGCTCTACCATCAAGCTGTCACCTTCCGTGAGAGTTTGATGCACTCCCTCAAATGTCACTCGAGCTTCTGTTTACATAATTAAATCTGAGCTGTGAAATTACCACGTCATAGCACGTGATAGCCTCTGAGATGACCGCTCATTTCCATGGTGCAATCTTGTGGCTGTTCTGTTGAGATAAGTTCTCAATATGCAGCCCAAGTTGACCCCCAACTAGAGATCCTCCTGCCTCTGCCTCCTAGCCCACATCACTTTCATCTGAAATGGGATTAAAAAATAAGAATTTTGACACATCAACCTAGTGCTGGGTACTGCTGTCTTGAAAAATGCATTGATAACTTAGTGGACCAATGCTGTTATGAATTAATTTGACTTTGGGTGGGCAAACATTCTTCTGAATTTATGGATTTTGTTTCATCTCTTTGGTATTCTCTGGAAATCTGGTTCTTATTTTGCTCTTCAGGGCCCATGAGCTCAGAGATTAGAGGTATACTGAAAGTGAGGCTTCTGATAAGAAACCGTAAACTTAGGCCTCAAAGGGAAGGCAAGGGATGAGTCAAAATAAAACTAAACCTATTTTCACACCCTGGCCACAGGGAAAATAAAAGTCAGTTGAACAGACAGAGAGTACAACAAAGAAAATGAGATCCCTGCCCATGAGGTGTTACATACATGTGTTTGCTGGGGTTCTCTGTGAGCTTGTAACCCCAATTTCACCTCACTTGGATGGTCCAAAAGCCTCATGCCCGGTTGAGTTCGGAGTCGTTTACTACCAGTGTCTTAGTCAGTGTTCTATTGCTGTGAAGAGACACCATGACCACGGCAACTCTTATACAGGAAAGCATTTAATTGGGGCTGGCTTACAGTTCAGAGGTTTAGTCCATTATCATCATGGTGAGAAGCATGGCGGCATATAGGCAGACACGGTGCTGGAGAAGATGAGAGGTCTACATCCAGATCAGCAGGCAGCAGGAAGAGAGCAGAGCCACCGGGCCTGGCTTGAGCATTTGAACCCTCAAAGCCCACCCCCAGTGACACACTTCCTCCAACAAGGGCACACCTCTAAATAGCGCCACTCCCTGGTGACCAAGCATTCAAATCCATGAGCCTCTGGGGGCCATTCCTATTCAAACCACCACAACCAGGAACGCAAATGCCAGTGGGAGGAAGGCACTGCCAGAGACTCTCAGGAATACAAATTCCCATGAGATCAGGCACCCCAGGAATTAACCCATGAACCAGAGTTAGCAGGAAGGGACCTGCTGTGATGTCAGGTGTCCCTCATTAGCTAGTTCTCCTTTTGATCACCAGGAAACAAATAGATCCGGATTTGTGGAGATTTCCTCCATCAGGCAGGTGTGGTGGTGTGGCCCTGTAATTCTAGCACCCTGGAAACAGAGGATCACTCATGATAGAGGCCAAACCCAGCTCATAGTGAGACCGTGTCTCAAAAGAGACAAACCAAGAGCTTGAAGAGCCATGCCTCCAGGCACGCCTTGATGATGTCAGTCTCTGGGCATGCCTGTGAGGGGTTATTTACTTAGGTTAGTTGAGGTGGGAAGATACACCTTAACTGTGAGCAGCCTATAGGCCTTGATTGAATAGTAAGGAAAAACAGGGATGAACGCAAGCACCCATCACTCTCTGCTTTCTCTCTGTGGATGCAAGATAGGCAGCTGCCTCCAGCTGCTCCCACTATGACGGGCAGTGCCCTTCAAATGCAAGCCAAAACAACCCCCTCTTCATTAAGCCAATTCTTGTGCATTTGTCACAGGCACAGGAAAGGTAATTCATGTGGTAGGGCATCTACAAATGAGCGTGAGAAGGCTGGCATGCTAAAAACGGAAAGGCTTGAGAGGCAGCTTCACAGAAAGAGGATTTCCAAATAGCAGTCTCTAAGTATACTGTATGCCTGACACCCGTTAACAGGGAAAGCACATCAGAATCTCAGTGAACGAGCTAGGCGTGGTGACACGTGCTTGTAAGCTCGGCGCTTAGGAGGATGAAGCAGGAGGATCTCTGTGAGTTTGAGGTCAGCCTGGGCTACACAGTAAGTTCAAAGCCACCTTAGCCACCTTGATGCCCAAGTAGGTAACAAAATTTCAAACCGAACCAAACCAACCAACCAACCAAACAAACAAACAAAAAGCAAAGACACACTGTTTCCAGAGCAGGGCCAGAGGCTGGGGAGATGGTTCAGAGAGTGGAATGTTTGCTATGCAGGCATGAGGACCCGGGTCTGGATCAGCAGCACTCACGTTAAAAAGCTCGGTGTGATGGCTAGTTCCTGTCATCCCAGGAACCTGGCAGCTCCTGGGGCTTTCAGGCCAGCAATGCTAGTCAAGTGGGGAGCTCCAGGTTCGACAAGAGACCTGTGATAAATGCACAAGTCTCAAGGAAAAAAAGGTGGAGAGTAATAAAGAAGACACTGGATGCTGACTCCTGATCTCATGGACACACAACACATATGTGCGCATACACCACACACTCATGCACACACAAGCAAGGACAGTGTTTGTGGGTGAGGAGAAGACAGTCTGTTTCCAGAGAGGGCAGACAAAGGCATTTTATATGGACATTGTTCTGTTTATTGACTGGCATTGCATCTACATGGATATTCACTTTATAATTGTTATTTCTGGGTGTAAATGCACAAGATACGTAACGTGTAGTTGGCATAATTCCTACAAAAGAAGTCCAGTTCCCATGTAATTAGATTTTTGGGTTTGTAACTTAAATAAAAATGTATTTTCTTTTCTTTCTCTCTCTCTTTTTTCTTTCTTTCTTTCTTTTTTTTTTTTTTTTTTGGTTTTTTGAGACAGGGTTTCTCTGTGTAGCTTTTCGCCTTTCCTGGATCTCACTCTGTAGCCGAAGCTGGCCTTGAACTCACAAAAATCCGCCTGCCTCTGCCTCCCGAGTGCTGGGATTAAAGGCATGCACTACCACTGCCCGGCTTAGAAATGCGTTTTCTAATCAGAGATAATGGATTGTTCAGGTTCTGTTGTCTTGTCTCACATTTGTTGAGTTTTTTTTTGTAGTCCAATATACAATCAAGGCTTATAAATATTTCATGTATCATATTTTTAATAAAATATGCAGTGGATTTGTATATAACTTGGTGCTATTTATAATTAAATTAATTGTATTAATGATAAGAGCAAAAAATAATTACCCCAAATTTAGCAGCTAAAGACAACATTCTTATCTCATGCTCTGTGGAGCCAGAAATTTGGACAGACTTACCTGGGTACTCTGACTCAGGGTCTTTCATGAGACTGCAATCAAGATGTTTGATAGACATAAAAGTAAAGAGATCCTAGGGGCTGCAGAGATGGCTCAGTGGTTTAGAGCACTCATTGCTCTTCCAGAGGACCTGGGTTTGATTCCCAGCACCTACAAGGTGGCTCACAACCATTCTTAACTCTAGTTTCCGGTAATTTGATTCCCTTCTTCTGATCAGGCACATACAAGCTACACATACCTACGTGTAGGTAAAAACATTCCTAGACATAAAGTAAATATTTTAAAAGGAACGAGATCCTGTCACTTGTTGCCACATAGATGGGCCTGGAGGACATTGTCAACAAGCCAGACACAGAAAGCCAAAGACCTAGTTTCTTATTCATATGTAAAGGCTGAAAGAAGGTGACCTCATAGGAGGAGAGTGCAGAATAACAGCAGAGACTGGGAAGGGTGGGAGGCAGGGTGGGGGTGGGTAGAAAGAGGTTGATGACTGGGTACAAATATAAAGTTAGATATAAAGATTAAATTCAAGGGTCCTGTAGCCAAGTAGAGTTAACAGTGGTTGTAGTATCAGAAAAACTAAGAGAAAGGATTTATTTAGTACTTCTAAGGCAAAATAAATTTTTTAAAAAAGATATTTATTTATTTATTATGTATACATTGTTCTGCCTAAGGCCAGAAGAGGGCACCAGATCTCATTACGGATGGTTGTGAGCCACCATGTGGTTGCTGGGAATTGAACTCAGGACCTCTGGAAGAACAGCCAGTGCTCTTAACTGCTGAGCCATCTCTCCAGCCCCCAAAATAAATGTTTGAGGCGACAGATCTGTTAATAATAAATACACTTGATTGATCATTGCATATAACATGCATGTATCAAAATATCACACTGGGTTCCGTGAATATTTATAATTGTGAGTCAGTTTTGGGGGAAAGATATGGCTGGTGCTGTATCAGCTGAACTCAGGGGGTCCTACTTGCTTCCAAGGACATGCACATGGTTGTTGAAGGATTTCACTCCATCTGCACTGGGGCCTGGGAGCTTTACTCCTTATTTGGCTGTTAGCCAATGTCTCCTTCAGTTTTCTGATGTGTGAATCTCTTCACAGCTCACAGCAGGCAGCTGGATTTCATCAAGTAAACAAACAGGAATTTCTGGGACTTAATCAGTGGGGGTGGCCCCTCAGCATCTCTTGCTCTTTTCCACTCCTTAGAAGCAAGCTTCTGGGTCCAGACCACAGAAGGGAAGGGTTCTCCCCAGGGTACAAAGACTAGAAGCTGTGGCTAGAATGTGTCCCTTGAAAGCTCATGTATTGGAAATGTAACCCTCAAATTTCTGTGTTGCTATGGGGCTTCTGGGGTGATTAGGGTTAGATAAGGTCATGAGGTTGGAACTCTCACGACAGGATTAGTGTCCTTCTCTGTCTGTCCATCCATGCACGCATTCATCCATCCTTGCTCTACTGCATCTAAAGATCAGTCAGTGGCTTTCTAAGAAGAGAAAAGCACCCAAGCAGCAGTACCTGCACTCAGCCCATATGACACACCCTCTGCCATGCCCCGACACAGCAGATGCCAAGTGCCAGACCTCTAGGGCGATAAGAAATACAGCTCTGCTTTTATACCTCACTCGGGTATTTTGTTAAAAAGCAGAAAACAGACTAAGATGCCGGGAGACTGGGGTCCTAGCATCTCTTTTCCGAGCTGCATGTCTGTGGCTCTCGCTCGTTGCCCCCGATGGTTTGGAGAACTGTGCTAGCTGTCACTAGATAAAATCCTGATAGTAGTCCTCTTGCTGACCACATATAATTTCTGCATGCTTAAAAACTGGGGCTGCAAGTCTACAACTATTTAATAGATATTAGGGGGCTCTTTTGGAAATGTCTCCCCTTTCCTGCCCATAGTATGATTTACACAGGGCACATCTTCTAAAGCCACGCAAGGCATTTGTTAAACACACCATGTCTTTTTGAGGTGCCTCTAGGGACCTAAAGTGAACTGTAGGAATTATACCAGGACTTATGATTTAAAAAGTTCGTTCTAGGGGACGAAGATGCCTCAGTTGTTAAGGATTCTTCCTGCTCTTCCAGAGAACCGAAGTTCGGTTCCCAGCACATAAGGTGGCTCACAGCAAAGTGTGTAATACCTTTTTTTTTTTTTTTTTTTTTTTTGCCTCTGTGAGGACCTGCACACACACACACACATACATACACATATATGTAAACTTAAAAAATAAACCTGTTGTTGGGCTGGAGTGGTGCATGCCTTTAATCCCAGCACTTGGAAAGTATAGGCAGGCGGATCTCTGAGTTTGAGGCTAGCCTGGTCTACAGAGTGAATTACTCCAGGACATCTGGCCCTTACACAGAGAAACTCTATCTCGAACCTCCCATCCCCAACCAAAACAAAACAAACAAACAAACAAAACTGTAAAAAAGGGGCCCATTCTAGACATGTCCACTTGATTGGTATGACAATAAAAATACAAAGGTTTTACTTTTTGAGACAGTGTCCTCTGTATCCCTCAAACTCCCTTCATAGTTGAGGATGACCTTTGACTTAATCCTCCTGACTCACTCATCTGAGTTCTAGGGTCACAGGCATGGGCCACCATGCCCAGTTCATACGGTACTGGGGGTCAAACCCAGGGCTTTCTGTATTAGCAAGCATTCTACCAACTTTGTTACATTGCCTGCCTTCAAATAAAAAATGTTTTAAAATGAATTTTCTTTATATAAAACCAGGTGTGGTGGTGCATGCCTGGAAATCCAGTTCTTGAGGGATAGAGGCAGGAAGATGAGAAGTTCAAGGTCATTCTCTATCTCCTGGGGGGTTCAAGGTCATCCTAGGGCAGAGAATCAAAAGGGGGTGGGGAGCTGCTACCACCAGTGCTCATATTTGGGCTAATGCTAAGGGCTCAGCGAGTAAAGGCACTTACTTAGGAACAAGCCTGGTAACTGTAGTCCTGTCCCTATGTCCCACATGGATCTTGTTCTGTAGACCAGGTTGGCCTTGAACTCACAGAGATCTGCCTGGCTCTGCCTCCTGAGTGTTGGGATTAAAGGTATGCGCCATCGGTGCCTGGCTTTTTTTAAAACTATTTTAACATACTGCTATATTTCTACTTTGCCTAAAAGTACTTTTGTTCACATTTAAAAGATACAGATTTGGTCCTTAGTTTTTAAGGGGCCCCCAAGTTCTCAATCAGGTTAAAAGAAGTACAACATTACGATTGGCACATTTGAAATAAAATAGCCTTTCTCAGGGTGGGCTTTTAAGCACAAAGAACACATCCTGGGTGGACACACCTCACTTAGCAAGAACAGTTATCCAGAAGCAGAACTCCAGAAGCCAAAAGCAAGGTTAGTACATTTAGAGAGATTCCCAGAACTATGGTCTTTGATGGACTAGGCCTTTGTTCTCTTTTTTTGGCAGGTGATGCTGGCTAAGTGCTGGGTTTCAAGGCCTGAATGGTACCCTCATCATGGTGTCAGTTGTGCTAGGGTCTGAGGACCTGTTACATTCCCCACTGGTTCTTCTGGGCCCCGGGGGTATATCCTCATCTCCTTAGCACCAGCAGTCTAACAGAACTTATTCTCTGTTTTACATAGCAAAGTAGGCAGCTGAGCAAGCAGGGTCCTGTGGTGAGGGCTAGGAGCAGAAGGGCTAATGGCCTAGCTATGGCCGTAAGTAGAGCAGTTAACCAAGGAGGGCAGGAGAACAAAGACGACGACATCTCCTTTCTCTCTCCTGGAGGTTGCTTCTGAGCATGGCTAAACTTTCTCCAATTATCCCTGACTGGTTGGCATAGAAGCAGTGAGTTTCTCCCAGCACCGTACAGAGACCTTGTTTCCTAAGGAGGAGATCCAATCCTCTTCATTCTGAAGAACAACCTCGGTTAAAGAATCTACCCGGACTTCCAGATGGGAAGCAGACTCTTCTAGATGGCCGGGGTCTATGTCTTCTTGAGCACTGAGCTTCTCAAGGTTTTTATCCCCCACAACTAGGGGTGAAGTGCCAACTGCAGGGGAGCCTGTGATTTGTGCCCCCACCCACAAGGAAATGAGAATGGGGAAGGCTCACTGTGAATGGGAAAGCCCAGAATTTAGATCCAGGTTGTCCCTGCGTTCTTCACCATTGTAGATGAACACTTGTGCTACAGCATACACAAGGATGAAAAAGAGTGGGGCCTCCTCCAGGGCAAACAGTTCAGAAGATGCACACTTGGTTAAGCTGTTAGTGCAAGCATGCTAGGTAGTCTCTTGGGTCTGGAAAAAATGTTTGACTGTCACTCCTGGAATTAACCTGCTCGGTGTGGCCACAGGCATCTGCTTAGGGGGAACTACCTAGGAGTATCTTGGTGATATTAAACAGGCATCCTTCTCCTGGAGGTCCCCCAGGTGAACTTAGGTTAGTCCCATTTACAGCTATTAGGGTTGGAAGTGGAGCTTGGATTAGCTTTGGGCTTCTCGGTTTTGGTCTGGCTTATGGGGATTTGGGGCCTTTCTGACAGGGAGACAAAAAAGACAAAATGGGAAAACTGTAAGTACAGGGACCGTATCAGTCTTATCTGTAGGGGGTCTGAGAATCTGGCGATGAGCTATCTGTAACCTCCTTTAGCTGAGTGTAATGGGTCCACAGGAGACACCGGGGACTTTCGTTGTTGTAGAGGTGGTGAGGACCACAGGGTATGGACCTTTCCACATCGGCTCCAGGCTCAGAGTCAGGATCTCTACCCACATGAGGTTGCCAGGCTGGAACTTGTGGCAGGCTCAGACAGGAGCAAGGGTTTAGCCTGGTGAGTAGTCCTCTGTGTCTGTTGCAAGGCATGTAAGGACTTAAGGAGAGTGATTTTTGCCTTATGAACTTCTCAAGAAGGTTGGCCCAATTTCCACTGGTCTCAGAGACATTTATATTTTACCTGTCCAGAGCTTTGTGGCCTCGAGGCACAATGTCATTTTCAATTAACATTTAGGACCTTTGCCAGATTTAGGGAAACTTTGGTCATGAGGGTGGGGCCATTATGACTCCGGAGGTGGGGAGGATAGGCAATCCAAATCTAGGAATTTTTTTTTTTTTTTTTTTAAATCTTCAGATGTCAGCAGAGAGTGTGGGTCCTCGCTCAGCAAGAACCACCCCATTGGTCTTCTGTTTGGCATCAAACTTTCCTTTTTGTCCACTTAGTTTCTTCCTGTGTCCCTTCCAACTGAGTTAAGGAGCCCTTGCTCTCTATAGAGGGCCCCGTGGACATCGGCAGTGGGCTGATGCATATCAACTGTCCCTGTACATGGTGATGGTTTGGGCTTCCTCCAGTGAAGTGCCTGGGTTAAAGTCTGAAGCTCAGTCCTTTGTGCAGATGTTCCTCAGCTGAGGGACTGGGTCTATATTGTCCTGTCCAAGGTGACAATCGCAGCCCCTGCAAACCTGATTCCATTTCGAACAGAAGCTCTCATGTAGTTAGGTCCGCAGCCGTCACATTCAGGAAGTGCAGACTCTGGCTGCAGTGGAGCTCAGAGAGGAGGCAGAAGGCTGCAGCCTGCTGCCGTAGAAAGGAGTAGAGGATGCTGCAGCCACAGTGGCAGGGGTAGCAGGGGCCAAGGCTGGGTACCTGCTTCAGATTGGGGAGGCTGACGCTGCTCTGGTCCATCTTTCACCACAACTTAGTGCTTCTGCATGGCCAGAGCCTGACTGGAGAAGCTGAGCATGCAGCTCCTGCCGGTCGAAGGTGGAGAGGCTGGGGCCAGGACAGTGCCTGGACCACAGCTCCTCTTCCCACTGCTGTGTCCCCCCATCTGGCTGGTGGAGTCTGATGACACTAACCAGGCTGCTGTCTTGGAGTGACTCTTTCGGGTGTTTTGGCAGCCGGCTGGCTGGGCTGATGGCTGAAGTTTTGTAGGATCAAATAGGAGGCTGGCCCAAGAGAAGTGCCTGATAATGTGTTGTTTAGGCGTTATACATCCGCCTCTCTGGGGTCCTCCTCAGGAGGTCCATTACAGAGCGTGAGGTGGTTAGGAACAGTTCCTGGCCCAAAGTCAGTTTGTTTACTAGCATGATTGTATGGGCAGCTGCCCACAAACAAGCCAGCCAGTTGGTAGAAGCAGGATCAACTCTTCTGGACAGAGAGGCTGCTGGCCTCTTCCAGGGTCCTAGTGCCTGGGCAAGGACCCCCTTTGTAATCATTTATGTAGGATAGGGCATCTTTTTTTTCTTTCTTTCTTTCCTGGTGTCTCTGACTTCCCCTTCTGGGACCTCTTTTATCTTTTTGTTTTGTTTTGGGGTTTTCTTCAGAGTCATGGTTATTGTAAACCTTTTGAGCAATTTCCAATAATTGAGACCTATTCATACTGTCAAATCCTTCTAACTTCTGAAGTTTCTTTTCTAATATCTGCATGATAAAAGTAATATTTTCCAGCAGCTGTCTTCAATCCTAAAAGGGCCTGACAAGAATTGTCAGAGCCTCCTTACCTTGGTCAGAGTTGAGGTACAGATCACTGATTGATAAAGGACATAAACCACAAAAGAGGAAGGAATATAACCACTTCCTCCTTCCCAGGGCACCACTGGCTGCTTAGATCAGGTGGTGGTGGGGGAGGGGAGGAAGTGCACAGCTTGGGGCAAGTCCGGAGCTTGTGCTCAGGGAGCAAGAGGGAGAAATGAATGTCTTCCAGCAGGACTGAGAGAACAGGCAGAGGTCTGGGGTTTCTCTGGGTGACTTGGCCGAGCCAACAGGAGGGTACAGGTCTTAAGCTGAGAGGCTGGTGGTCTCACACCAGAGAAAGCCACTAGTCAAATACAAGAAAGAAACCAGTTGAGGTTCCTGGGATTTCCCAGTCACCATGTTCCAGATGATCTGAACTGTCATGGGACTACCTGACTCCAAAAGATGGCCAATCGATTTCAAGAAGGTCCAGAGTTTTCCATTAGAGAAACAGACATTGCATCCATGCCCCTCCACAAAACTCCCTTTGGGCCTGTGACCACCACCCTCCATTCCACTCAGGAACCCTTACTGCTAGCATCACCATAATAACAGCAGCAGCAACTGTCTACTGAAATGGGGAGAGCAGGGAGGGTACAGATGCAAGGGGGAGTGCACCAAGGGTGGCTCAGTGTGGACCATGAGTCTGTGAGAAGTTGTGTGTCATGCCAGGGGCAGCAGCAGCAGCTGTGGTCCCAGGAGAGCTCACTCTCCCTTAATTTTAGGTCTTTTTCTCCAGTCAACAGAACTGACAGAAACATATAGAGAGATACAAAGTAAAGACAACCAGGGGTGGCCACCACATGTTCATGCATCTGAACAGATCAGAGGAGTCTGATGAAGTCTCACCCACCACTAGCCTCTGCTATGGGATG
This sequence comes from Peromyscus eremicus, assembly GCF_949786415.1. Taxonomy (NCBI): domain Eukaryota; kingdom Metazoa; phylum Chordata; class Mammalia; order Rodentia; family Cricetidae; genus Peromyscus; species Peromyscus eremicus. The sequence continues at coordinate 76,230,061 of NC_081425.1, forward strand.
TCCTGTATGCTGTAAATATATGTTGCTATAATTGATTGATAAATAAAACACTGATTGGCCAGCAGCCAGGCATGAAGTATAGGTGGGACTAGCAGAGAGGAGAATTGGGGAAACAGGAAGGTGGAGTCAGAGAGACGCTGCCAGCTGACACTATGACAAGTGAGATGTAAGGTACCAGTGAGCCACGAGCCACGTGGCAACTTATAGACTTACAGATATGGGCTAATTTGAGATATAGGAACTAGATAGTAAGAAGCCTGAGCCATTAGGCCAGTTTAAATAATATAAGCATCTGTGTGTTTATTTTATAAGTGGGCTGCGGGACTGCTGGGGCTTGGTGGGAGCTGGAGAGAAACTCTCCAGCTACAAGCCTTTTCTTTGTGTCCTAAACAGAGGGTGCCTTAACTACACTTGTCTCTACAGATGACAGACCAGGTGACTTTTAATTTTGTTTCCTTTTAGAGGTTGAGGTGTCTGATTCCTCAGAAACATTAAGCAACAATCCATCAGAGGGAATTCAGGGTCCTGGAATGTCTCAGGTTGTGCACCCCTTACAAGTTTTTTGACCACCACATTCTTCTCAGTTTCAAGGGGCTCTGAGACCTCTAGTGTCTCCAGGTGTGGTGTCTGGCAATCTCACTGGGGCCTCCAGAAATGTTGTGAGGTATATGCCAGAGAAGACTACTTGGACATGAGTTCAAACCAATAAAAAGTCTTTATTAGCCAGTCAGCAGCTACATAGGTATTTGGGATCTGAGTGTCACATGAGACTTTCCTGGAGTAGACTTTTAAGCACACAAAAAAAATCACATCCTGGGCTGACATATCTCATTAGCAAAAATTGTTAGCCAGAAGCAGAACTACAGAAGCCAAAAAGCAAGGTTAGTACATTTAGGAATTTTTCCCAGAACCATGGACTTTAATGGATTACATCTTTGTTCTCTTTTTGGCAGGGTTGCTGCCTACTTACTTGGTTTTGAGACCTGAATGTTTTCTCCATCATGGCATCAGTTGTGCTAAGGTCAGGGGCCTATTGCACTAATACTAAATTGATGTAGGCAAGCTACTAGCTTCATTTTTTTCCAGGTGTCTGTTCAGTACAGTGCTAGGGTAATCATAAATGTAATTACCTATGATTTGGGGGTTTGTTGTTTTCAAACTATACCCTTGCAGTGGTTTGAATGAGAATGGCTCATAGGCTTGCATATTTGAATATTTGTTCTCAGTTGGCGGAACTGTTTGGGAAGGATTAAGAGGTGTGGAGGAGGTGTGTCACTGGGGTTGGTTTTTTGGGGTTTCAAAGGCCCTAGCCATTTCCAGTTAGCTCTCTTTGTCTCATACTTCTGGATCAGGATGGGAGTGCTCAGCTGTTCCCGCCCCCTGTTCTTTCTCTAACCCTCTGAAACTGTAAGCCCCAAATTCAACACTTTGTTTTATGTTACCTTGGTCACCTGTCTTATTACAGCAATAGAAAAGTAACTAGGAGCTCAAAATGGCAGCATGTGGTAACAGTTGTACTGAATTGTGTGACTTTTAACTTTGTCTCATATTTCCAATTAGGTTCCCTGTGCTTCCTAAGTATGAAACCATCAAGATACTTTATGAGCTTGACTGAAAAGATATTTCTTGTTTCTCTTAATGATGCTTGATTATCTTTAGTTTTAGCATTCTAGTAATAGAAAAAACAACATAAATTAAGTCTTTTGAGTTTGCCAAGAGGCATGATAAATTTTAGACACCTAATTGTGATGATTTCCAAGACTAGACTGATTTCTGAATCCTCAGTTGTCTCAAAGACTGGAATGTTCCCCTTGCTAATAACAGATGAGACCTGATGATGCCCTTCACTAAGTTAGGCAATTGTGAAAGGCAGTAGAGGAAGCCCCAATCGCCTGATCTCACTTAGCTATGAACTTAGCTTTGCACCATCTAGAGGCCGTTCTGGGAAGAGAAAGCCATTCATTCAAGGCAGTTTCAATCAGAGAAGGTGGCTCGCTTCATTCCAAGATCAGATGTAGTAAATCTAAGGTAGGACCTAGAATTTTTATCCATGCTAATTTCCAGGTGAGGAAGCTGCTGTTCCATGTCAGGGACACACTTTGAGAAGTGTTGGTCTAGTGTGTCTGGCTAGTGAGTGGGGGGTTGTTTAGGTTTTGATGTTTATGGAATTTCTATTTTCCTGGAGCTCCAGGAAGACCTGGCAAGGAGGCTTAGCAAGATTGTTGTGACTAAATGAATAACCTTTATAGCTAATGTGGTTAGTGTTGTCAACTTGACAGGACCTGAAATCACATAGGAGATATGCCCTAGGTACACCCATGGAAGATTATTAGGTTATTAGCTCTATTATATAAAGCATTACTAGATTAGGTTAACCTCTGGGCATGCCTGTGAGGGACTATTTCATTTTGGCTAATTGAAATGGGGAGACCCACCCACTATGGGTGACTGGCATACTGGACTGATTAAAAGGGAGGAAGTGACCTGGGTACTAGCATCATCTGGTCCCTGACTGCAGTCAGTGCAACTAGTTCTCAAACTACTGCTGTCTTGACTTTCCTTGATGGAGTACCTTGCAGCTATAAAACAAAGTAAACTTTTCTTCCTTAAATGTTGCTTCTGTAAGAGTATTTAATCATAGCAACAGAGAAGTAACAAAATATGGGAGCCCACAGAGGTTTCTTAGTGAGATCTGAGCTTGCTTTACCAGCAGGACTGCATAAGAGGATGATTGGACCATGGGCCTGGGTACCAGGTATTTGGAAGGCTCTACACTTGGTTGTATCTATCGAGGGGGAGATCTTTTACCTTGCCCCTTGGCATTGTTATAAAAAGCCCTTTTGAATAAAGTTCTGGGCTGGTGGATAAGGATGCAGGCCCTCTCGAGGCTATCCTGTGTTTCTTTCTGTTTCTCTCCCCTCTTTTCTTCTGTCTAAATCTCTTATCCCTCACTCCTCAAAAGTACCCAGGTAAAGGTGGGGGACTGATCCCCCACAACAAAGGCAATTAGCTTTTCTTAACCTGGTTGGGTAGTGTATGTTAAAATCCATAGTAATCTCAATCAGGAGCTGTAATCTGTTGTCCAGGAAAACTGGGAATGTAGGGGGAAGAGAAAAACACTATTTTCAGAATGTTTCTCCTTTCCCTAGCTGGTTTATGGGAACACTGAAACTCAGAGACAGAAGTGGTGAACTGCACTGGAAGTGGAAGAACACAGACCCCAGACACATAGTGGGATTCCCTAAGGAGTCATATGGTGGATCCCTTGAGTCACAGTGGGATCCCATGAGCTCTGCCTCCTAAGCCACTGAGCAGCTATTTCCTCTCTCTCTCTGCTGTCTGAATCCAGTTCCGTCTTACCTGCTTCTTTCCGACATGTGTGATGGTAGTAACACTTGATTTCTTACGTTTCTATGCTCTTCTCTCTGTATATTGATAGCCATGTAGCTTGTTCAAACAATGCCATGCTGTGATGTATTCACTCCTGGGTCTATCCTATAGCCAAATAGTGACTTTGGACCATTAAAACTTAATGACTGGAGTTCTGCTGTGCCTAACATTAATTTTTGTTCACATTTGAATGACAGACAGATCCTTTGACTCATTTTTATCTTTTGAGGGGACACTTGCAGCTGGCCTTCTCTGGGCCTGCACATACGGAGTCTCTGTGTCCCCCTTCAAGTAATAAAAAAATCCAACCAACCAACCAACCAACCAACCAACCAACGAAAACCCCAAAAAACAAAACACAAAACACATACACACACACACACACACACACACACACACACACACACACACACCAAACATAAAAATACCCCTTCCTCTGATTTGGTGGGATGTACAGCAGGGAAATCCGGGGCCAGGCTGTTTTTAAATTCATTTACTTCCTTAGCTGGGAGCTTGAGTCTAGTACAGAGACTGGTACCCAGAACTATCCCAGGGCTGACACAACCGTTCTCATGCTCTCTGGTGCCCTGCCTGCCCCATTCACAGTCCACATTCCTGCATGAGCCCCCAACTCCATCAGACTGCCCTCATCCCAAAGCCTCCAGTTACTAGCAGGCAGGGCCTCCCTAGAACTCCAAACCCTACTGCTGACCCACACATGACTTCATGGTGTGAAACCACCACTCTCTCAGCCTGTTCTGCAGCTTTTGGTCTTAAGTAACACACTTCTGCCAAATGAAGCTGCTAAGCCTGGGCAGGCTGCCCTCATTCATACCTGCATATCTCTGTACTTCTGTTCTTTTAGACCCAGAACTCAGCCTTGGTGCCTTTCCTCTTATTTTCTCAGTCCAATTCTAGGTATCTCTTCAAAAATACTTTCATGTAAAAAAATACTTATTATCTCAAATCTTGGAAACCATTAAAAAAGAATGATTGGAAAATGTCCATGGACAAGAGCAACTATGGTTCATGCTTTCTTTGTTTTATTTCTGCATTGTGTACATATTTGTTGGCCACATCTTAACGTAGTTTGTATCCTGCTTGTATAACTTAGTGTTACATGGTGAGTTTTCTTCTCAGTGTTTATGTTCGTTGAAAAAAATTTTAAAATAGCTATATGCTTAGTGAATATATTATATGTAAATCAAGGTATATTCGAAGTTTTGTTTGTATAGTCCTTATTCTGGTAGTTTCTTTCTTTCTTTCTTTCTTTTTTGCTACTTAAAGTAAGGCTACATTAAAAAAATATAATTCTGGTATCTCTAATTCTTCTTTTGGAGCAAAAATTCCAGATTGGAAATACTGGTACCCTATATCTTCTCAGGCTCTTGCTGTCACTGAGCAAGGCTGCTACCCAGAAAGGACATAGAAATTGACAAACTTATCAGAGGATTGTGAATATTCACATTTCAATAACCTTCTGAATTTTGCAAGTCACAGTGCTTTTTGCTTGGTCCTCCACCATTTAATTCACACTTTGCATTTCTTTGGCTAGGCTGAATGAGTTTCTACATTTCTGAACTCTATGTGTCCCCTCTTCTTTGAGTGTCCTCTTCAGTTTTCAGTTGGGGTTAGCATGTCCACCCATTTTCAGGGTTTGAAGGAAACATCTGCTCCCTGTGAAGTTCTTCGGACAGGCCTGCGTGTAGCCTTTGTGGGGTGCCCTGGCACCGTGTGTGCACATTTATTACTGAGCATTCACAACCATTACAGTCTTGTCTCCCTCCAGTGGACAGCTAGCAACTAGCACCTAACCAATTGCTAGGCACCGGGTCTGTGTCGATGATTTAATAAGTTAATGATAGATCAGGGAGGATCACTCCACAGTAGACTGTAATTGGACATGGATTTCATCAGGGCAGTTTGCCAGCATTTCATGTAAAACAAACAGGAACATTAAGCTCTTGGATAAGCCTAGGAAATTTTGTTTAAGGTATTTAAAAGGCCAATAGGACTTAGGAAAATTCATACTTGCATGGCTAGAGATTGAAATATTGCCGGCAATTGTTTGCTCATTAAAAAAAAATCAGACGTTTTCCTTTTATTTAAAAAAAGCAATATCCTCCACAAAATATTATAAAATTACATTTATTTATTCATTTGGGGCTTTATTAAATTATCTGGACAATTGCCTTAGCATACCTTCTAAAAGTAGGACACAAAAAAGATGCACTTCCTCAGGAAAAAAAAGCATCATTCACATTTAACATAGAAATGAAAGCTAAACCAAAACCAACTGCATTTTTCATTGTGTTATACTCTCAGATTATACTTCCTATATTCTTATTTGGCTTTTCACAGTTTTTCTATAAGATATATATATATATATATATATATATATATATATATATATATACATATATACTTATATTATATATATAAATTAATATCACCTCTGAGCTCTCAGAAAAACCAGAGGTGAGACAATCATGTTTTCTGCTAACCTGGAAAGCAGCAAACACCTCTTGCCTTTGGAAGGGACTGCAGGCTGGAGGCCTTGAGACCATCTCAGAGTCTGAGTGTTCAGGACGCACAGGGACTGGAAAATTCTCTCATGTCCCCATCTGTTGATTTACAAAAGGTGAGAGCTCTCGCTATGAGCTGGAGCTAGAACCTTCTGTCTCACTGCAAGGGCACCCTCCTTTTCTGGGCACCCCCTTTTCTGGGCATCCCTCCTTCTCTTTTGGCCATAGTGTTGCTGACCAGTGTAAACTCATGTAATTAAAGTGTGCCACAGTGTCCTTCTAAGCTATGCTGTACTCTGGTTCTGCCAGCACTGCTCACAGGAGCCTCAGTGACATCTCATTGTCTCTACAAATAGCAGAATGAAGCTGTGATAGGCAGGTATGAAGGCCATTGCCATCACTCTCCACAGAGGCTAAGTCCTGGGCAGGCCTCTTACTGTGCTAAGTGCCCTGTGAGTTCACACAGCTGAAATCGGTAAATAATATAGCTCTCTGCTAAGTCACACTCCAGTATTTTTCCAAGAAACAAATCCTTTCCTCCAAAGAATCCATCCATGTGATAAATGAGGTTTCTATGAATTGAAAATTTTAGAGTCAACAACCAAATTATTGATTCCCACTGACATCTCTGCCTCCATCTGCAGGAGACCAGACTTCGAAAGATCACAGTTTTCTTTTTTTCCACTTTGAGTTGTGGGTCATAGTTACATCTTGCCTCATATATACTACCTGGAAGTTGTACTTCTTCACCCAAGGCCAGTGAGCTCCCTGAGATGGTCTCCTCGAACTCCTGATCTGGACTGGTTTCCTGACTCACTTCTCTGAGTAGTATCTATAATTCAGATTATTCTTAGGCCATTTGCCAAAAACAAACAAAAAAACCAACCAAACAAAAAAGTAAGAGCAATTACGATACAAAATAAGTTAAGTTTTACTGGAAAAAAATAACGTGAGCCATTGTTAAGTTTGTTTATGAATACCCACCACATAATTATAAACAGATAGTGATGTTTCTACCGTATTTAAATAAAAATCCATAGGTTTCAAGACTGCACTAAAAATTTAGGGCCACCAGGTGCAAATGTTGGGACAATTAATATCATTGCTATATCAACACTTTTAACATTGTTTACAACATACACATTTTAGTTGCTGTTATTAGCACAATATTTTAAATTGGACCAAAATGGTTTATGGATACAGACTGACAACATATTGTTATATCAGAAAGTTTTGAAAATAGATGTTTTAGTTATGGGAGATAGTTTTAAATTTACTCTTATTGTTTTTAATTGTCTCTCTGTGTGTGTGTCTGTCTCTGTATGTGGTTAAATGCAATGAATTCAGGTGCCCATGGAGGCTAGGAGGGTGTCAGATTCCCCTAGAGCTGGAGTTACAGACAGCTGTGAGCCACCTGGATGGGTGCTGGGAAACAAATCCAAGTCCTCTGGAAGAGAAGCACATGCTTGTAAATGCGGAGTCATCTCTCTAGCTCCCCATGGGAGATCATTTGTAAGGATTTAAATTGTAGGGTTTTTTTTCCAGTCGTGGTTTTGTCTGAGTGTGTGGTATATTTTCAGCTTACCAGAGCATGCAAAGCCGTCACAATGTGGATTCTGTCTTAGATTGGTAGGAGTGGCTGTGCCAGTTTCTGTAGATCAGAGGTCTTATGAAAATCTTGTGAAATAACATCCGGAATACTGAAGTCCTGAAAATGATGAAAATCCAGGGGTCCACGATTGAAATCACAGACAGAAAACGCAAGGCCTGGAGATCTTCCGAGTCTCCTTCAGTTGTGTCGACAAGTTTAAAGGCTCCATAGTAAGCACGATACTGTTGGGGAAAAAGAAAATTACACAGAAAAGGGTAAGGACGTAGAAGGCTGATGGAAGGAACAAATCCCCTTACTTTGTTTATCTTAACCCAGATTTCTCATACTGTGTCTGGTGGGTGTGGATGAGGAGCCTGCAAAGTGGGGAAACTGAGGTATGTCTGGGAGACCGATCTGACTAACTCCTTGAAGGCTGTTCCAAATTCTGATCTCAAGTTTCCAGGATGTTGCCAGATTATGAAGATATCACCAGGCTTCCACACACAGATTCTTTAAGTTGTATCCTTACATGCATACTTTATTCAGCTGCCTACTTTCTGCCCACTCTAATTAGCCTACTTAGAAGTAATTGCCACATGCATGGACACACCAATAAATAGAGCTTTGAACAGAAGTAAAAAGACAGGAGCTCTGATGATAAAAAGACACAAGGTGACCGGATGAAAGAACTGAACACCTCATGGAAATTGTTCTTTTAAATTGTCCATTTAATTTTCTTTCCTTCCTTTCCTTTTTTTTTTTTTTTTTTTTGAGATAGTGTTTCTCTGAGTAGCCCTGACTGTCCTGGAACTCTCTTTGTAGACCAGTCTGGCCTCAAACTCACAGAGTCCCACCTGCCTCTGCCTCCCAAGTGCTGGGATTAAAAGCATGCATCATTACCGCCCAGCTATAAATTGTTCCTTTTAGTAAAATAGACTCTATATAAGATTGGGGGAGGGTGTACCCAAAGATAGATGTCTACTTACCTGTGTCCAGCTACCTCCTATGCCTTGATCTTACCTTGGGTCCCTGTAGTTTCCTTGGAGCTCTGCAAAATGCCTCAAATCATGATTCTCTCTGCCATTCAGGTCACATTGCTGCCTAGATCAGCACAACCCCAGACCACCATTCTGAGGCTGCATACCTTTTCTGTTGGCATTACACTTCCCATGGTTACTGCAATTCTAAATCCATAATGAAAGAAATTGACCCTAATGGAACAGAAACTACACAAATCCAATATTAGTAGGGGAAAGTGTGGCTAAGAGCACTCAAGGCCACCCAGGAGCATCTCTCAGAGGAGATGCACATTCCTAGAATCAATCTCCTTAGCTTTTGACTTGCTCCTTTATAACATTTCAGTGGTCTTGCCGATTTCAATCCAGTGCATATGGAAGATGCCTTACATTAGACTCATCTGTTACTGATATATGAACACTCTCTCTCTTCTCTCTTGCTTCATAATGCCAACAGCAGTCCTAATGGCCAGTGACCGCTTAGAACCTTCAACTCCCAGGCATTGTTCTACCTTTTGAAATTTTTATTTTCTCCTTACAAAAGTCTTGTGAGTAAAGACAGCCATTATTTCCATTTTACAAGCCTGGAAATGGATTAAATAGCCAAACAGTTCTGTCCTTCAAACCAACTTTAAATATTACTCCTTTTAGGAGTCTCTTTGCGCCACTGGCTAAAGGTCTAAGCGTCCGGGTTGGAATCTTCTCTTCAGATGTATGGTTTCAGGGAGGACGTGGTTTTCTTGTTTTTACAGAAAAGGTCATTGTCCCTGCTTTCCCGGATTCTTGTGAAGATGGAATGAGGTGGTGTGAAGAAAGCTCCGGGAGCAGGGGCTGCTACATCACCAACACTCGATAAGTAGCTTGCATAATATTTCCTCAACTAGGAGTTGCCCATTTCCTCCACTACACTCTCCGTTAGCCTTAATTACTACCCTTCCCTTTTGACTTGTGCCTGCACCGGGGTGATTTCCTCATTTTGTATCTCACTGAGCTACAGAGTGTGTCGGATGAGGGAGGTACCAGATATATGCTGAATGGATATGACTCGGACCACAGGCTTGGCAGCAAGCACCTTTATCTGCTGGACCATCTTGCCAGACCAAACTATTTTCTTTCTATGCAGTACTTACCCATGTCAATTCTACTAGGTTATCTTTTCTTTTACTTTTTTTTTCTGCAATGTTGGGTTTTTGTCAATCTGACAGAAGCTAGAGTCATCTGAGAAGAGGAAATCTCAACTTTGAAAATGCCTCAGGCTATAGACAAGCCTGGGGGGCATTTCTTTTTTCTTTTTTTTTGGGGGGGGGTGTTGAGACAGGGTTTCTCTGTGTAGTTTGGTGCCTGTCCTGGATCTCACTCTGTAGACCAGGCTGGCCTTGAACTTGCAAAGATCCTCCTGGCTCTGCCTCCTGAGTGCTGGGATTAAAGGCGTGCACCGCCGCAGGGTATAAGAAAGCAGTTGAGCAAGCCATGAAGTGCAAGCCAGTGAGCAGCATTCCTCCATGGCTTCTGCTTCGGTGCCTGCCTCCAGGTTCCTGCTTGGAGTTCCTGCCCTGACTTCCTCCAATAGATTGTGATATGGAACTGTAAGCTGAAATAAATCCTTTCCTCCCCAAGTTGCTTTTGGTCATGGTGTTTATCATAGCAATGGAAACATGGCAAGATAGGAGGCTGCTGGCCGGCTAGTCTGGCACACACACCAGCAAACAAACAAAGAGACCCTGTGTTAATCAAAATGTCAGGTGAGGATCAATGTCTGAGGTTGGCCTCCGGTCTCCAAGTGTGCATCATGGAATGCACATGCCTGTACTCATATAGGTGTGTGCACGCACATCACACACAGAGATGAAAGCTCAGTGTGTGTGTGTGTGTGTGTGTGTGTGTGTGTGTGTGTGTGATTTTCAACCTTTGTCAATCCTACAGAACTAATGTTGTTATCCCTCAACAGATGAGGTCAGCCAGTAAATAAGTCACTACCACAGCCAGTGAGTGCTGAAACTTGACCCAGACCAACAGCCATTGAGAAATCCCTTACTTCCTTCTAAGAAATTATGGCTCTTGAGAGGACTGCTGTCTGGGTTATCCTTATCCAGAACTTTACAAGTTGTTTTGACAAATTGTTTTCAAATATATTAGTTCCTTTAATTCTCACAATTCTATAAGGTGATATGAATTTCCTTAGAGATGTGTCAAAATGCTATGTTCGTCCCATTGTTTTACACTGTTTTCTGGGTTATTCACATTAAAGCATCCAAATGCTGCTTCAGATTTCCATGGACTTAGCTACTGTCTGCTTTCATCACAGCATCAGTGAACTCCAACTGGTCTAGAGCTTTTTGTTTTGGTAAAGGACGGGAGAATAAATGCTTCAGGTTTTATAGGCCAAGGTGCCAAATAATGAATGTTCAGTAGATACTAATAAAACCAGAAAGCAAACATATCCCCACAATGTTAATCTATTATTTTAATGTCTATGAGTATTTTGTCTGCATGTATGTCTGTGTAACACATGTGTGCCTAATGCCTCTGGAGCCAGAAGAGGACTCAGATCCCCTGATGGTCATGAGCTATCATGTGAAACTGATAAAATTGAAGATGCATTAACAATAACTATGTACAACTTTTAAAGTACATACCTAATAGGAAGAATTGAACTCTTTTTAACAATTTGAATAGTGCTTAGCTTAATTGGGGCTCTATGTTTTTGGTGTCTACCATCAAACTGATGGTATAAGTATTCATTTCGATTTGGGAGCTGCCAATCTAGTGTGGCTGTTTAAATGTGATATCTAAAGCAGCAGGTTCATCAGTCAGCCTCTGCCGTCTTCTTGTAATTTGGAACCCAAGTTAATGGGATTCTTTGCCATCCCACTGGCCAAGATAGAAACAAAACCCATCAAGACAGATGAGGAAACAACAGGCCACCTGTAACCCCCACACGCGCACGCGCGCGCGCGCGCGCGCGGGGGGGGGGGTGCAGTGCAGCAGCAGCCACAACCCTAGAGTTTTTCAAAACTAAATCTATGTTTATCGCTCACTTCTGTAAGGCCCTCAGGATGAACTAACCCCTTTCCTTCCCTTTGTCCCTTTCTAGGCCAAAATCCGGAGAAGAACTCCTGGACAAGTCCGTTTCCGACACGTCTAAATTAAAGGGCGGATCTAACAAAATAAAATATGACATAGCTGGGGCGGGAGGCTGGGAGTAGAGGACTAAGGTCTTCAGCAAGGCGCACAGATGACTAGAGACCTCACCAGACCTGAGCAGAGAGGACGGGGTGTCTGCCAATTGGAAAAGGTTTCGCGGAGTTCAGGGAACAACACCCAATTTGTCTCTCTAATCCTTTGACATTCTCCCATCTTCCTCTATAAATGGGGTCATACCTTAGGCCTGTGGAAGGAAACCACTCTCCTGGAATGTTGAGCACAGAATCAACCGCCCTGCCGGTGGCCCCGATGCAGCTCCTGGAGCCAGAGCAGCATCCATCCCACCCCCACCTTCCCACCTGGCCGGTCCCTGAGGCGCCCAGTTTTCCTGAACTTCGGTGCCCAGCAACTCACAATTAAAGGCAAGGAACACATAGTGAAGAGCACCGTCATGAGAGCCAGCAGCACGAGGTGGTCCAGCTCCTCCAGGGGATGTAGGGACTCGTGCCCGTGACCGGAGCCTGGCTGGGCGCGGTCCCTGGGGCAGCAGCGTGAGTGGCGGCGCCTCAGGCGCCGGTGCATGGCGTAGAGGTTGTGCATGGCGCCCAGGTTGCACAGCACGGTAGCGAGGACCAGCAGCGCCATGAGGCTGGAGTAGAGCACAGAGAAGCCGAGAACCGACAGCGAGCGCTTCTCATGGACCATCTGGATGAAGCACCAGGTGCCTGGGCAGTACTGCACGAACTTCCCAAAGCCGGCGAAGGGGAGCGAGCAGAAAGCCAAGCAGAAGGCTCCCACGACCGGCGCCACCAGCACTCCCCGGCGCAGGGTGATGTGCCGTTGGTAGAAGAAGGGGTGTCCCAGAGACAGCCAGCACTCCAGCGCCATAGCTAGCAGCTGTAACGTCGAGGCTAGCCCAAAGAAGGACATGATGAAGGCGAAGGCTTGACATAGCCCATTGCCTGCGGCAGGCAGCAGTTCCTTCAGGCTCTGATTTTGTGCGTAGGCAGCCAGGACCACCGGGCTGACCAGACACTTGCCTAGCAAGTCAGTAATCGTCAAGCCACACACTAGCACGTAGAAGACCGAGGGTGGCGGGCGCAGCGGCCGCTGCCGGCAGGACCCCAGGCCCGAGCGCGCCAGCAGCACCAACGCCAGCAGGTTGCCCAGTAGCCCGGCGCTGAAGAGCACGCCACCCATTGTCGCCGAGGAGCCCTTTTCCACCCAGGAGGATGCATGGCAGCGATAGGACGCGTTCATGGCCCTTGCCACGTCCTGCTGGAGGGGAGGCTGCAGCCGGGCCAGGTACGGAAGAGCCCCGGGCCGCTCCCGGCGCCGCTGGGGCACAGAGACGGTACAACAGAGAAAGATCAGCGGGCAGCGGCTGGGTGTTGTTCACAGCCAGTCCTCCTATCTAAGCTCCCGGGACACACCCTCGAGGAGGGCGGGATGCTGCCGCTGTGAGTATCCCAGCTGTAAGTAGCTCTGCTGAACAACACCCAGCCCTCCTGTCTCTAAGCTCCCGGAACACACCCCTCGAGGAGGGCGGGACGCTGCCACTGTGAGTATCCCAGCCATAAGCAGCTCTGCTAAGAGCTCTGTCCTAATGCACAAGGGTCCAGAGGAGAGACAGACCTTGCACCCAGAGTCGGGAGGAGAGGGGAGAGTCCCCAGACTGTGAGCACCCGAGGTCAGTCCTTCAGAGGAGGCAAGAGAACTGCAGACACAGAGAGGACTAGGAGCCAGTGGGGAGAAGGGAAGCAGCGGAGCTGGTGGTTGTGGTGGTATTGTGTTCCCCAAAATATTGTGCAACCTAATAAATTTATCTGGGGTCAAAGAACAGAACAGCCACTAGATACAGAGGCTAGAAAATGGTGGCACTCACACTTTTAATCCTAGCATTCCAGAGGCAGAAATCCCTCGGGATCTCTGTGAGTTCAAGACCACACTGGAAACAGCCAGGCATGGTGACACACGCCTTTAATCCCAGGGAGTGATGGTAGGAAGCAGAAAGGTATATAGAAGCTTTTGGCTTGGTTAAGCTTTTAGGCTTTGAGCAGCACAGTTCAGCTGAGATCCATTTGGATAAGGACTCAGAAGCTTCCAGTCTGAGGAAACAGGATCAGCTGAGGAATTGTCAAGGTGAGGTGGCTGTGGATTGTTCTGCTTCTCTGATCTTCCAGCATTCACCCCAATACCCAGCTCCAGGTTTGTTTTTATTAATAAGAACTTTTGAAGATTCCTGATACAGGTGGTGGCTATAAACTCTGAAGATGACCAAGCCTGGAGTCTGAGAAAGGGCTATGGTCTACTTTTCTCAAATTAGTTTAAATAATTAACATTGGCACCACTCCTGAGCCTTGGTTCCAATTCTCTTTGAGATCTCTGGAATGTGAGCTTTGGCGATGAGGTGAGGAAACAGGGCACCTTGGAAAGGCAGAGGAGCTGGTGAGCATGGCAGAGGCAGGCAGGGAGTGGCAGCCAACCAGGGATCGGGTGTTTGTTGAGTTCACCTGTCCCCTTCCATGGCTCTTCCTCCCAAGAGGCTGACTAAATTTCGGGACCAGCTTTTTCTACACGTGGAAAACCAAGAAGTGATATCGATAGGAGCGGCAGAAACCACCATGACTGTGTAGCCAGGGTGACAGGGATATGGTTAAGAGCATTGATGCTGCCATCAGGCCTGGGTTCAAGTCCTGGGTCTGCTGTTACTGTCTGTGTGAACTAGGACTGGCTCAGCTTCCCAAACCGTAGCGTCTGTCCTGGCTGCTTGGTGCCTTTGAAGTATGGAGGCAAGATATAGAATGTGCCTTGGGAGTCCTTGGTGCATGTGGTTGCCACAATATTATTGGGGGAAAGCGTTGGTTTTTGTTGGCTTGTTTTGTTGCTGATAGGTAGCTGAGAGTTTTAACCTGGAGTTTGAAACCAGCCCCTATTAGCTTGTTTTAGAGCATTACCATTCTTCTGTCCTGTGACTGTTGGAGAATCCTTCTTCCTTTCTGGCTGTGACTTGCCTACATCAAGATAGGAGGGGGTGTTAACTGGGGTTTCTTTATTTAACACTCCATATCTTGGGACAGAAACTGGCATCCAGAGTGGAATCTTAGAGGGACGACTTGGGCTAAATTACGTAAGCAAGTAGAGTATGCCTTGGCATGAAGAGCTTCGTTTGCAGTGTTCTCTGCCTATTCTGATGGACAGGGTCAGGGAGAGGCCAGGGCCCCGAGCTTCAGGAATCCCGAAGGGAGGGCAGAGAAGCTGCCTCCCAATGAAAGCCTGATCTGCAGGTCAGGCCACAGAACAGCAAGAGTTCACGCTTGGAAATTACACAGGACCTTTAGGATTCTGGTTTAGTACTTCAACCTCTCCGAGTTTCAGTGTCCTTATCTGTGGGCTAGGGGGCGTCTTTGACCTCCTGGGATTGCTGTGAGGCCGAGAAAAAAAAAATAACAATAGAGGGCTTGACACAGAGTAAGGGCAGTAAAAGCTAACTTTGAGAGAGAGCCTTGTCTCCGCTGGACAACCTCTAGGCCTTTCAGGGTGCGCTGACGCCATGAAGGCCTTGCATGAGGTCAGCCCTTGTCTATGCTGGACAACCTCTAAGCCAGCATTTCTCAACCTGTGGGTCACGACCCCCAGAGAGGGTCAGCACAACATGAGGCACTGTATTAAAGGGTTGTGGATTAGGAAGGTTGGGAACCACTGCTCTAGGCCTTTCAGAGTGCACTGACTCTCTGAAGGCCCTGCCTGGGGTTAGCTATATGTCTTGTGCCTTCTCTCTCACCCCTATCTCCTAGCAAATCATAATGAACTTAGGTGAACCCCACTTGACTATGACAGAGCTGAAGGGGAAGGAGGCCCTACAGCCAACAACAGGAGAATCGGATGAAGGCTGAGGTCTCTTCTCTAGACAGACACACATTTATATCAAGTTCAGAGATTCATCGTATCCTCAGGTTCCACTGTGGTATCAGGTGGAGGGAGACCTAGTAAACTCAGTTTAAGAATCCTGCCGTTGAAGGCATTGCTTGAGCATTCTCCTGAAGAACACTTTAATTCTTGGTGCTGTTTCCTCTTCCTCTATTTACCTATAGCTTTCTCTGCCCCAAAGGTGCAGGGCAGCGGGAGAGAGCCTAGTCATGTGAATGATTTTTTAAAAACAACCTCCAAATATGCGCTGTGGGTCCCTGATGTGGTTTACATATGTTGTCATCAAAGCTAGAAGGTTTGAACAGTACGATTAAGGAAACTACACATTTCCTCCTGGCCAGTGCAGCTGGCCTTCACCATGGGGTTTCCGGCAGCCTTTCCTGCAAGCTTTGCTGCTGTCCACTCTGCCTCAGTTCAACTTCAGAGTCATCAATCCCTGTCCCTAGGAAACCCTGTCCACTGACTTCACTGTAGAGCTGTGGAAAACTACCATTTCTTCATGCATCAAATACTTTGTTGAGCACCTATTCCTTCCAGGCATAGGAGGGGGCGGTGGGTTCTTAGGCCCTTACTAGAAAGGGAAGGCAAACATGTCATGTGGCCTTTAGAATCTTCTAAGTTTTTATATCAGCTTTCGGAGTAAGCAGGGCCAAGCTTCTGTTTGCCTTAGAAACTTTTAATGAAAATATCTCACATTAGAGACTATCTAGATGCGCTTCTCACGAAGCCCGTGGCTGGTACAGTGGGGGTGACCTGGAAGGGCTTGGGAGGTTTCCTGTGAGGACTGAGTCTTACCTTTGTTCCTGACGAAGTCTATCATCTCTAGATCTCAATTTCCTTGGGAATGAAGGATCATTTGTCTTGAGCATGTGCTGTGGGATGTCTTTCTGCCTGCTGTGAATATGTGTTGCTCTGATTGGTTGATAAATAAGGCTGCATTGGCCTATGGCAGGGCAGGATAAGGTTAGGTGGTGCATTCATACTGAAGACGAGATGAAGAAGGGTGGAGTCAGAGGAGACGCCAACCTGATGCTGAAGAAGCAACAAGACGCCAGCAGACCAGTAACACCATGGCCATGTGGCAACATATAGATTAATAGGAATGGATTGAGAAGCCTGACCCATAGGCCATACAGTTTGTAATGAATATAAGCCTCTGTGTGTTTACTTGGGACCAAGAGGCTGCCAGATGCCGTTAGGAGAGATTTGTCTTGACAGCTGGGCTGGGGAGGACCAGAGAAACTTCTGGGTATAAGCATGCTTTAGAAACACCTGGAAAGATGGCTTCACAGATAAAGGCATTTGCTGTGCAAGCATGATAACACAGGTTTAATCTGTGGAACCCACATAAAGGTGGAAGGAGAGAACTGGCTCCATGAATTTGTCCTCTGACCTCCACACAAATGCCACCATGGTCTACTCCCAACATCATACACACAACAGCAAGATTTTTTTTTTTAGTTGGAAATATCTAGAAAGATATAAACACTTTGGATGCTTCCACATCCAAACCAAGTATATCAAACATTCTGATGGTACTTTCTATGCTTCGGAAGTTTGTTTGTTTGTTTATTTTAGGTTCCTTCAACTAATCTGCTCTGCCCCTAGCATGTTAAGTACATGCTCTGTAAGGCCCTCTAAGTCATGTTAGTTAATGCTTTAATCTTACCAACTACACCACAGAAGCCTCCACTATTCATTCTCAAATAAGGAAAATGAGATGCAGAGAAGTTAAGCTGTTTGCGCTCGCATACTTTACGAGTCTAGGGGGCATCTGATCTGGATCTTCTAAGCTTCTACTTTGGAGAGGTCATTAAGAAGTGAGAGAGGAAGGCAGGGAACCTAAGATTTTCATTACCTGCTTAGAAGTTGGGAGCCACAGCTCCACCAATCAGAACATGCCATCCCCTCTCCTTCTGTGGTGAGTATCATGCGCTCTAGTGGGCCCTAATATCATTTTGGCATGTTTGGCAATGTTAGCAGTTTAATCATGTCTTTGTCTCTTCTATTCCAACCCTCTACAACTAGTCAACCCTTTAATTTGGCAAGAATCAAATACACACACACATACACACACACACACATACACATACACACACACACACACTCATACACACACACACATATGTATGTTGTTTTCAAATTGAGAAATTACATTTTCCAGAGATTCTGAGACAAGAGTAGGTCTTGGCCAACCTTCCTAACCTTCTATGTCCTTGTGTGAATCTGGATAGTGTTCTCTGTGTGTTTGGCACTGTACTTGAAGAAAACATAATTTTAATTTCCATCAGGAGGTAGCTTAAACCCTAAGGATTGTGATGAAGTCTGAACTTGTCTTTGGGTAATGGCGCTAGAGTCAATTAATGGCTGAACCGTTCATTCTTGTCCCAGTCACAGCTGTGGAGCTCCACAGATTACTGAGCTGCCACAGTTTGGTCCCAGTTCTAAGGAAGCTGTTGGCAGACACGGTTGGTTGGGTTCCCTGCTGAGCAGACCGAACTGGTGATTAGGATAGGGTGTATAGGGTCTTTACTTTGAGATTAACACCCGGAGAAGGGAAGGGGCAGAAACTGGGCTGACAAGAAACAGGATTTGATCCTTCTGGTAAAAGTCCTTTGCTGAACCACCGGAAGCTTGGCCTCGTGGCTATACTACTGGCTTTGGTTCAGCTGTCTGCAGCTGGGTCTCCAAGTCTTTGATCATCCCTTGGATGACTCAGGACTCTTCAGATTCTTCTTGAAGTTCTTTGGTCTTGTTCCAAACCTAAGTTACCCACTCTCAGACTCTGTCAAAAGCCCACAGTGTTTACTGTATGGTGTATTTGTTTGCATATTAGGTGATGTCCCTCAAGGGCTGTGGCTACCTTTACTTTGTCTTCTGTGGCCCAACTAGGCACACACAGTAGAGTCTCAATGAATGTTTACTGAATAAATGAGGACTACACAATGCCTTCTGCTAATTTCCATACCCCAAAAGATCCTATTCCTGAGTCTTAAACAATTTGAGGCTCTCATTCTAAGAAGCAAAGATCTGTGCAACTATAAGGCAGAATCCAGATGAAATTATTTTATATACCTGAAGGGAGCCCCAGAAGAAGATTCGAATAACTGATGACTTACTGTATCTGAGATATTAGCTGATGCTAATTTATGAATTATTCGAAATTACATGCTTTAGTTCCATCAGGAAAGATTTGGGATTAAACAATCAGAAGTTGTAAACACCCAATCTTTTTTTTTTTTTTTTTTTTTTTTTAATTTTTATTTTGCAATACAATTCAGTTCTACATATCAGCCACAGATTCCCTTGTTCTCCCCCCTCCCGCCTCCCTCACCTTCCCCCCCCAGCCCGCCCCCATTCCAATCTCCTCCAGGGCAAAGCCTTCCCCACAGACTGAGATCAACCTGGTGGACTCAGTCCAGGTAGGTCCAGTCCCCTCCTCCCAGGCTGAGCCAAGGGACCCTGCATAGGCCCCAGGTTTCAACCAGCTGACTCATGCAATGAGCACAGGACCCGGTGCCACTGCCTGGATGCCTCCCAAACAGATCAGGCCAATCAACTGTCTCACCCACTCAGAGGGCCTGATCCAGTTGGTGACCCCTCAGCCATTGGTTCATATTTCATGTGTTTCCGTTCGTTCGGCTATTTGTCTCTGTGCTTAATCCGACCATGGTCTCAACAATTCTCGCTCATATAAACCCTCCTCATTCTCGCTAATTGGACTCCCAGAGATCCACCTGGGGCCTAGTCATGGATCTCTGCATCCAGATCCCTCAGTAGTTGGATGAGGTTTTTAGCACGACAATTAGGGTGTTTGGCCATCCCATCACCAGAGTAGGTCAGTTCGGACTGTCTCTCGACCATTGCCAGCAGTCTGTTGTGGGGGTATCTTTGTGGATTTCTGTGGGCCTCTCTAGCACTTTGTTTCTTCCTATTCTCATGTGGTCTTCATTTACCATGGTCTCCTATTCCTTGTTCTCCCTCTCTGTTGTTGATCCAGCTGGGATCTCCCACTCACCCAAGCTCTCTTTCCCTCGACCCTCGCCCTTCACTACCCCCACTCATGTCCAGGCTGTTCATGTAGATCTCATTCCATTTCTCTGTCATTGGGCGATCCCTGTGTCTTTCTTGGGGTCCTGTTTTCCAGGTAGCCTGCCTGGTGATGTGAGTAGCAGTCCAGTCATCCTTGTTCCACATCTAGTATCCTGTTATGAGTGAGTACATACCATGTTTGTCTTTCTGAGTCTGGGATACCTCACTCAGGATGATTTTTTCTAGATCCATCCATTTGTCTGCA
This sequence comes from Peromyscus eremicus, assembly GCF_949786415.1. Classification (NCBI taxonomy): domain Eukaryota; kingdom Metazoa; phylum Chordata; class Mammalia; order Rodentia; family Cricetidae; genus Peromyscus; species Peromyscus eremicus. The sequence goes on from NC_081425.1 coordinate 76,249,954, forward strand.
AACCTCATGATGTCATTGTTTTTCTCTGCTGAGTAGTATTCCATTGTGTATATGTACCACATTTTGTTTATCCATTCTTCAGTTGAAGGGCATCTAGGTTGTTTCCATGTTCTGGCTATTACAAACAATGCTGATATGAACATAGCTGAACAAGTGCTCTTGTGGTGTGGTTGGGCATTCCTTGGGTATATGCCCAAGAGTGGTATAGCTGGATCTTGGGGGAGATGGATTCCCAATTTTCTAAGAAATCGCCATATTGATTTCCAAAGTGGTTGTACAAGCTTGCATTCCCACCAGCAGTGGAGGAGAGTTCCCCTAGCTCCACATCCTCTCCAGCATAAGGTGTCTTCAGTGTTTTTGATCTTAGCCATTCTGACAGGCGTAAGGGTAAACACCCAATCTTAAGAATGAATGGTTATCACTAGGGCGGAGGGGAGGGGAGGAGAAAAAATTACCCATTTCTGTGATCTTGAACACAAACAGATACATATCTCCCTGTGTGAGCCATATGAGCAGGATTAAAGATAATCTGTAAATAGGATACTATTATCCAATGGTTCGACTAAACAGTATACTCTAGCCAAGTCCATGAACGTGGTAAGAGGGTGGTGGCACTAAGAGAAAGGGTTTGGCATGGAGTCTCAGAGTGAATTAAACTGACAGGAGAGTTGTTGGTCTACACAGCGGGACACTGTGATCTTTGTCTTATAAACCTCATCTGTACCACTTTTTTTAATCTTTGGAAAAACATTATTATGAACAGCAACTAACATCACTAAAATTCCACCTCTTGTTGGGGACTTGAAAATACAGCTTAACCAACCTGTTCCTTTATCTCGGTCTCCAGTTCTCAAACTTCACTTTCACAGCTGCAGAAGCTCATGGGTGGTGGTGATTGGGAAATCGCTTCGGATTATGGCCCAGTGCAAATTAACCCGTGGGTTAAGACAACAATAGGAAGAAAAGGAAAATGTTGACTCATATGTCTGTTATGGCAGAGGGGGAGGAAAGAATGCCGATCTGTAGCATAGGGGACAGTCCAGTAAGATTTTGTGCCCTGGAATACACTCTGCTGGGGAGCAGCGGCTATGGTGGTTCCCGTCATGCCTGCTGATCTAGCTGGGTCAGAGTTGGTTAGTTGAGTGACTGAGCCACATGGCAGAGATTGTCTTGTCACTTACCAGACCAATTTCCTCATCTTAGGCTGTCACATAGACTACCTTTTCTGGTCTCCCGTGTAGTTATGTGCTAGGGTATAGCTGAGTTCTAGATTCCCGTATGCTGGCTAGTCTCCATTCATTTTTTTCTTCCTTGGCTGAACAGAAGCCACCTGAACTCCTAGAAAAGGATGGACCTGGAAAGAACCTAGGCATCTGAATGACAGTGTGGGATGCTTACTGCCACGTTTTGATCATATGCAAACCCAAACAGCAGCAAATAATCCTATCCTATCATGCTGATGAGAATGAGAATTTGAAATTCGCCCTACTGCATTTGCCTGTTAGGGCAATTGGGGTTAGCCTAATGAGTGTGACCATGTCAATTTGTATTTCTTCTGCAAGGGAGGCTGGGAAAGGTGAACCTTTAATTAGACATACAACACCTGGACTAAAATTATGGTTGTGTTGGGAAGAAAGGAAGGGGCAGTGCTATTTGGTGGAGAGGCAGCAGAATCTCCCACAGTAAAAATGCCTCAGATCCTGCAGAGTGGTCAGGAGAAACGAGGACTGAGAAAAGTTCATGAAATTTGTCATCAGGAAGTTATGGTTTTAAAGAGCCCAGCATAGCGTATTTATCAGATTACAGGAGATGTGGGATTGCAGGAACTGTGAGTCACCAGAGGCAGAAGGTTAATTTTGGGTGTGAAAGGAAGGAAATTAAAAACTTGAGAAGTACGCTTTTTCAAACCCAGCAAGAACTGTTCATGTTCTGAGGCTGACAAAAGGAAACGGGCATGGGGAGGACAGAGAGGCATTGAAGAAAGGGGAGCTCCGTGTTAAGATATTTTAAGGTTTTAGTGTTAGTGGTCTGCACTAACACTAAAGAATGCATGTCAAAATCTCCAGAGTAATTGTTAAATAATTGCAAAAAGTATATATAACTAATACAGAAGAAGATGGGGTAATGTCAAATGTACACCAAATTCAAAGTGAGAAAAGTATAAAATAGGTGGGACCAATAAAAATTAGTAATCGGAATAGATTACCTCATATGGTATACATATAACGTGAATGCCATTAAATATAAATGAACTACAGTTAATGTAGATTTGGGATTTGAAAAAGAAAGAAATCAAAAACATTAAGTTGCCTCTCACTGACTAGAAGCACAGAACACACAAGAACTACAATGAACGCAAGGAAACCAGGAATCTATCTGTGTATCATTTATAGTAATGGTAAAAACAAAATTTTCTTTATAAACCACAAAAAGTTGGGGGTCCCATGTTCCTTCACCTTCTCTGTGTATTTTCTCAAGATGGGAAAAACTAAACCAAAAAAGGGGAAGGGTATTATAACTTCTAGAGCCTGTATAAAGATTCAAATCGGACCTAGCAATGAATATCTTCAAGATATTGGGAACAGAATGAAGTTAGTCCATCATAGCTGGGGAGATGGCTCGTTGGATAAGGTGTTTGCCACGTGGGTGTGAGGACCAGAGTTTTGATGGATCCCCAGAAATCACATTAGAGAGAGAGAGAGAGAGAGACAGAGACAGAGACACAGAGACAGAGACAGAGACAGAGACAGAGACAGAGAGGCTTGCCTGTAATCCCATGCAAGGCTCTGGAAGCAGAGAAAGAATCCTCAAGGTAAGATGGCTAGCTAGATGAGTCAGATGGTAAGCTCCTAGTTCCCAGAGAGACCTTGCCTCAGTAAATAAAGTGGAGAGCAACTGAGGAAGAAACTAGCAACCAGCCCCCGCAAGTGGCCCTCTATCTTCACGTGCACAACGTAACATGTGCGTGCACATGTAAATAAATAAACAGATAGATAAATAAATGTGATTTTAACAGGAAAGAAAGGCTACTCAGCTAGTAAGTTGGTTTACCACACAGCACCTCGTGACATAGGCTCACAGGATACCAGAGGTTCTGTGAAGCAATCATTAGTTCCATAATCATGTTTTTAGTATGCATCCTCTGATGCTCTTATATCTGTACATACCAACTTTGCAAAGTTCATCAGTAGTAACAATTCATTGAAGTGAAAAATCAAAAACACTAAAACCCCAAGCATTGTTAAATGTGTGCTGTGGAGTACACAAAAGGATTGAGCCATCAGACTAATGGATCTGTGGTTTCGAATTAGTTCATGGTAGATAGGAAAGAAAATAATAATGTTGATGGTTCGTTATGTAAGAAATAGATGTTGGTTTCTTCCTCTAGCCATGGCAAATATCTCCTGAAATATTACGATTCCCCAAATGATGAGGTGCTCGGAGCATCTTTCATTTTAATAGTTTTGGGGACAGTTTATGGCATAAGAGCATCTAAGACCTTTGGAATCTCTAAACAATAGGGTTTTTTTTTGTGTATTAATGAGATGACTGATGACAGATGTCAAAGGCACAAATTAGAGATGAGAGGTTAAATATGGAAACAGTTTTTCCCTCCAATCAACCTCTAACTGAGTTGTAGATAGGCCACTCTTCCCTGTGATCTAAATCGTGACTTGGAGGCCACCAGAGAGCCCTGAGCACGCAGCCATTAGCAGCCATGCCTGGGATCTCTTGGCCCAGGGAATCTTAGACCCTTGAGAGAAGATTAATGCCAGCTGTTGGGAACATGTTGAGACTCAGTTCTTAGGAAATGAAGAACAGAGAGACCTTGCTAACCCTGGAGAACAAGAAAAAAAAAACTAAGGGGCAGAGGTTCCCTCCTGGAAGCCTCTGAACATCACACTGCAGCAGACTGTTTAGATCCACAAGCCCCTGAGAACAACAGACAAAAGAGAAATAACAGAAAGGCCAAAGGACCAGGCATCACTAGAAAGAATAGAACACCAGCTCAAACACACCAGTGCCAACCAGGGGGAAACAAGCAAACGAAAACCACTGCAACCACCCACACTTAAAAAGACCCACGTGCAGCTCAAGAAGATCTGAAATAAAAGCACGAGTTTCAAATAAACAGGACTTAGCAGCTGAGTCCAAGGAGCGAAGGAGAAGCAGGTCACCCCTGAGGCGCCATTTTTTTTTTTTTTTTTCTTGTCTGGTTGTTTATCCAAAGGATCAGTTCCTTCTGGATATTATAGTTGGAATTTTTCCTGGTGTCTTCCTGAACTCCATCACGGGCTAATGAATTTGGTTTCGCATTCTTTAGCTAACAGCTCTCTGTGTGTATCAGAGTGTGTTTTGCAAACCCCTTTCCCATTCCCGGGGTTTTAGAAAGCTGGCAAAACTCTGCAAACTTTCACCAGGAGTGCTGTGCAGGGCTGTGTGGGGGAGCTTGGCTGCCCTCGTGGGTCAGGAGGGCCCATGCACCAGAGACCTGGAGCCTCAGATCTTTACTTTCTTGTGGCTTTGTTCAGAGGCTTCTTCCCATGCTGTCAGATACATGACTCTCTTTTATTCCTTATAACTGTTACACAATCCTTAATGTTGATAACTTGGAATATATATGTATGTATATACATATATCCCAAATATATATATCCTATATATATATATATATATATATATATATATCCCAAATAAATATATTCCAAGTATATATATGTGTGTGTGTGAGTGTGTGTGTGAGTTCCAAAATGGTAAGGGGTCTAGGAATATGTTTGTAGTTTTTTGATGTGCCTGCCTTTTTGTGTGCATGTATGCATATGTGTGTGTGGGTGAGGGTGCATGTGGAGGCCAGAGGTTGATGCTGAGTGTCTTCTCCCATCTCTCTCCACCTTAGGTTTGAGACAGGGTCTGTTTCTAAACCTGGAGCTTGCTGGTTTGCCTAAGCCGGCTGGCCAGCCAGCATGCCTCTGGCATCCTCCTGCCTCTGGCTCTCCCTGCTGGGACTGTAAGAGCATGCTGCCCACCTGACTTTTTAGCATAGGTTCTGGAGAATGGAATTCAGGTCTGCATGCTTGCACAGAAAGCTCTTTACTGACTGAGCTCTGTGTGTGTGTGTGTGTGTGTGTGTGTGTGTGGTGTATATATACATACATATATATATATTAATGTATGTATATGTATATTCTTGTCCAATGAAAATATCTACTCGGTCATATATTTTATTGAACATCTTGGTGACAGCTACTCTTAAGGCCTATGACCGGTCACGCTGAGTCATGTGGGAGTATGTTTCAGTTTGCTGCTCTTTGTTATGTCCGATAACATTTTATTAAGCGTGGGATGCTGTATACAAATTCTGAAGCTTCGATGAACTCAACCTTCATCTACTAGGAATGCAGAGTGGGAATGGATCACCTTAATCGCTCAAGCATGCAGCTGCCCCGTGGCTGGGCTCCAGTCTCTATGAAGCTACCTCGCTTGGCTAGGGGTGTGAGTGGAAACTGAAGTCATTCCACGGCTCTGCTGCTTAAGGCCTTGTCTTCGGGACATCCAGGAGGTTTGGTTAGCTCTTTTTCTCTTTTCAGATCACACAGACGTGAGCATGTGAGGTAGCGGCTGCTGTTTGCACCTCTTCCCGTTGCTGCCGTTGAGAGGGGAAATGGAATTGGAAGTGGATGAGTCTCTAGTGGCAGACAGCCTTATTTACAGCTGTGACTTCCTAAAAACCTGTAACGGCTTGTTTGTTTGTCTGAGACAACCTTACTCTGTAGCGCTAGGCTGGCCTGGAACTCACTGATGTAGCCTGAGAGGGCCTAAGACTTATAACAGTCCTCCTGCCTTGGCCTGCCAAGTGTTGGAATTATGGGTATCAGCCACTGTGTCTGGCTCCACAGCCTGTGGTCTTGAAAGCCTAGCTTACACGGCAAAGTAACTGAAGAGCTCATCAGCAGCCATTGGGAAGCCTGGAAGTGGGGTCCTGATGCAGTGAGCTCACGCTGGTAGATAATGTTCAAACAACAACAGCATCATTAGTCTTAGGTATTATTGTGGTCATGCCGAATCTTACATGGAGAAGGCTTGTTCCCCAACATCACAAAGCTCTTATGTGAGGCATCTGAGATGTGATTGAATGGGGCAGGCCCGATCCCCAAAACGATCCACAGCCAGATCTATAGTTGATGGGCTCTGGTGACATGGTAGAAACTTCAGGAAATGGAGGCTACTTGGAGAAAGTATATCACTGAGAGCATGGCCCTGACAGGCCTTTCCTTTTGTCTGTTTCCTGCCCTGCAGCAGTGACTAGCTCTGTTCGGCCAGTCACACACTCCCAGCCATCCCTCTGCTTTGACAGAGGCCCAAAACCTTGGAGCCATCATGGATGGAAACTTCTGAAGCTGCCATCCAAACCCTCCTTTCTAAGTTGATTCCTCTCGTGTGTTTTGTCATGGCAACGAAACATAACCAGTACAAACGATCAGATATCAAGGTGACTCAGGGCAGGACAGGAAATATATGCTACTCAAGTATGACAGGCACATGCTCCAAAATTGTACACACATGTCAAGTGGACGCGAACTGTCTTGGTTTTAAGATAGTGGGGAGAAAGTGAATAGGGGATCTAGAAACTAACCGAAGCTTCTGTCGGTGTTGAAGCCCAAGTGGGTCATCAATGTGATCCTTTGTGCCTGACTCACCATGGATGTAACCTGTTAAAATCAGGTCTCTGCCTCAATCACTTTCTCTGTAGACATTTAGGCCTAAAATATCAACAGAAAAAAAAATTAAGTGTCAAGGAGTGGAATTATAACAATGAGTTTTAAGATCTTAGCTGGCTTTCTTTTGAGTTCTAGAATCAAGCACTTCATTACATAAAACAGGGTAAAAATATTCCAATGAGCCAATCGGAGGGGAGATTGGCTTTACAGGGGGAAAGGGCCTGAAGAAAATAGTAATGAAACCCAAAGGCAGACTGGTCATTTCAAAGTTACTTTCCTTAATCATGGGGACACCAGGCAGGCAACAGAAGGATGGCTAATTGACATCGGGTTACTTTCTGAATGTAAGGATTAAGGCAGAAGGAACTTTAGCATCATACTACCTGAAAGTGGCCTGTTTGGGAAATGTGCATGATAGCTCTCTATACCTGACTTCTCAAGAGGGCAGAGAAACAGTTTGTTTAGCTTGGGGAGCTTTGGTGTGAGTGAATCCATTTTGAGTTTTATCCTGGGGCCTGCTGTATGAGCTTACTCTAAAAAAGTGGGCTTTTGTAATTTTTATTCTATGTGTGTTCATGATGGAGGTGCACCTGCATGAGGATGCCAGAGGTCAGTGCTGGGTGTCTTCCACAACTGTTCTCTGCTTTTGTATTTGAGAGAGGATAATTTATTGGAACTGAAGCTTACCAGTTCAGCACAGACTGGCTGGCTAGCAAAGCCCCGGACTTCTCATATCTCCACTTCCCTACCACTGGGATTACGTGGGTGCTAAGGATCCGGACTCAGGTTCCCAGGCTTGAGTGGGAAATAGTTTATTGACTGAGCCGCCTCCCTAGCCCCAATTTTTATTTCTTAAAAGTAACTCTTGCCGGGCGGTGGTGGCGCACGCCTTTAATCCCAGCACTCGGGAGGCAGAGCCAGGCGGATCTCTGTGAGTTCGAGGCCAGCCTGGTCTCCAAAAGCGAGTTCCAGGAAAGGCGCAAAGCTACACAGAGAAACCCTGTCTCGAAAAACCAAAAAAAAAAAAAAAAAAAAAAAGTAACTCTTACAGTGTTTTGTCTAAAAGGAGCATAACGATTTGACCCGAAAGAGTCTGAAACAACAACAAAAGGTATTGAAACCTGGGCTGCATTTCTCAACACTTAGTTCTAGGAGATCATTGGGTCCTATGTTGTTTATTGAGATAAGGTCTCTCTCTGAGCCCAGGCTGGACTGAAACTTACTAGGTAGCACATGTTGTCTTTGAACCACTTGTAATCCTTTCAGAAATCTTTTGTAGGTAGCTTCTAGCCTGTGTCTTGCCACACTCATTCAAGTTTACCCTTTCAATAATCGTTTGTGAATTTCTGGCTAGAGGTACTTAAGTAGTAAAGAAAGAAATCAAACTGGGGAAGCAGCCTCCTGTAAGTGTCTGTTCTTCATTCAGTGTGTGGCTGTGCTCCAGCATCCTGTCCTCTGCCCTGCCTCAGTTTACCTGGGTACTGATGTACTGGGTACTGATGTACAAGGTATCCATGTACAGGGTATCCATGTGCTGGGTACTGATGTACAGGGTACTGATGTACTAGGTACTGATGAATAGGGTATCCATGTACTGGGTACTGATGTACAGGGTATCCATGTACTGGGTACCGATGTACTGGGTACCGATGTCCTGGGTACTGATGTACAAGGTATCCATGTACAGGGTATCCATGTGCTGGGTACTGATGTACAGGGTACTGATGAACAGGGTATCCATGTACTGGGTACTGATGTACAGGGTATCCATGTACTAGGTACTGATGTACAGGGTATCCATGTACTGGGTACTGATGCACTGGGTATTGATGACTGATGTCACTGCTTGCAGCAAAGCACATGCTCTGGTTCATCAGATTCTCTGTTTTGGTCTATTGACTCTCAGCTGGGGTCTGTGGCTCTGGCATCTGGAATGGGAAAGGAAAATCTTCAAGGTCAGGAGCGTGACTCACTGTCTGCCCCGGCCACTGGTAAAAGTCATGGCACAGACTCAGTTCTGTAGAACTTGAGATTTCAGAAAACTGAGATTTCTCGGGCTGCATGCAGGATTTCGCAAGAGCTTCAAACTCTTACTGAGAAAGTCAAAGGCTTTCCTTACCTTGCTTTTTGCTGCCTAAGACAAAAGGCAGAAGATGCTATCCGTTCTGGGGACATGCTCCAAGCGTCTCTGGACCCTCCAGAAGGACGTCTTACAGCATCAGCAGCCCTCAACACTCGGACATAATTTTCAGAAACTAACATCCTGCGCAGTCTGGCCAATCATACTTTCCTTTTCTCTTTGCGTGCCTTCTCTCTCCCGTTCCCATCCCTCGCCGGCACTTCCACCCCAGCCCACCTGTCTACTCACCATTTGCCCTGCGCTCCCGCTGGACAGGACAGCTTTTCACACCTCCATTCTTAGAATGCTATCCCTCTCTTGCCCCCTCTGCTGACGAGTACTTACTTTCCCTTTAAGGCTGGGCTCAAGTGTGGTTTACTGAGGAAAGCCCCTGGCCTTCCCCTAGACCATGAAATCACTACCGGTTCTTTAAAAAGATACAGATTATATAGTTTTGTGCCCACTAGGGGACTCCTCCTACTAGGAGTGTGCCAATAGGAAGGTAGAACACTGTCGGAGGTACCTTTGAGTCCCTGGCATCTAACATAGTCCCTGATGTGTAGGAAGCAGTCTACACATAGTGAATTCTTAAATAAAGAATCTTTGGGGCACTAGGAAAGCCTAGACAGACCAATGAGGGGGAGGCAAAGATGAATTTGGTTTCCAGTTCATTATATGTGGGATACCAGGAGGACCTTCAGATAAAGATGCTCCACCTCTCACTCAGCTCTGGCACTTCTGACTCTCCAGTTCTTCGGACGCCTCCCGTGTCTTGAACTGATCCTATGTGGATGTATTCCGGACAGGATCTGGATTCACTCGGCTTGCTTATGGCAGGACAGGGATGGCACGTCGAAGTGGGGGGGGGGATGAAGGAAGAGTTACTGTGGTGCTTAGAAAGAGAAGCAACAGCCACCCTGCAGCACTCAGGCACCGGGGACGCCGTTCTCACTGTGGAGCAAGCCCGTTGTGGTTAGTGGAAATTGCAGGAGTAGAGCTGGAGCTGTGGTCATGACTGTGGGAGAAGCTTCCAGAAAGAAGCTGGAGCCTTTGGGGAGCCACTGCCCACCTGAGTCACACGGGAGAGAGCTGGAGAGAGAAGGAGCCTGACCTCTGTCCTACCTCACACTCGCCACCCTTTCCATTGGCCTAAACCAACGGGGAATCAGTGGGTAAGAGAGCCTGCTGTATACCCTCTAAGATGTCAGCTTTGGGGAGTGTAGGACAGGCAGGAAAGGGTAGAGACGGGGTTGGGGCAGACTGAAACTAGCACAAACTGCGTAATTCCCACGGCCAGGGCTGTTTGCAGCCTTCCTGAGATGTGAGTGATGCCACGCCAGACCCAACACTACATTTGTCATCTTGCCCGGGATTGTTTTCAGTCCCACAATCTTGAAGTATCTACCTGTAGCCAAAGGTATCTCTTCTGGCGCAGGAAATGACTGCCTACTGGGGGCGGTGGCTGAGATCATGGGAAAAAGATTTATCTGGCCTCTGTCGCCTCCCCCCTGAATGCACCTAGACCCATCCTTGTTCCCATGCTTCTTGCCTCTCTTCAGCCCTCTGAACCTCTCCCCTCATCCTTGGTCACTTTACCTTCAGACTCAAAAGGAGGCTGTAGTTGTCTTTGCTCGCTAACACTTTTTATCAGCTCACCCTCTCTATGGGGGTAAGCACAATTATAATTAGCCTGAAAAAGCCCTAAGCATGTCAGGTATTTCTTTGCCCGGGCATCACAATCCTAGATAATGTAGTTTATGGTTGCGGGTGCCCATTCTTCCACCTGCTCCCTGCTTAATGCTCCGAGTCTGGGCTCCTTCCACTTCACTGAAGTGCTATGTGAATGGTCTCCAGGGACAGCCAGTCACCTCCTCTAAGACCTTTTCTCTGTCTGAGCCATGGATTCCTGGAGAGATGTAACTGTAAACACCGACTTTCTTTCCGCTCTTCACACCCTCGAGCCAGTGGACTCCTGGATCTCTGGGCATGCTTCCACAGCCCCTCTGCACCAATGCGGAGGGTCCTCTCTGAGACTGGACTCTCTGCCTTCAAACCCCGGCAGGCTCTCCTTTGGTGTGCAATACTGGGCAAGCACTTGATCCTAAGAAGCCTGTTGTGTGGCAGTGGAAATGCTTCCTGTTCCTTTAGGTTGCATGTGACGTCCAGGGCCTGAGGACTGCAAAGCGCTTTGTGGGCTGCCTGGCTTGTAAGAAGACGTGCCCGGAGATAGCTGACCGTATCTTTATCTCTCTTCTCTTGCTGGCGATATGTTTTCCTCCCCCTACGCATCGTTTCCTAGATGTTAGACATCTATCACGGGCTTTTTTTTTTTTTTTTTTTCAGCTGTGTCCGTATGACCAAAACCATCCTTCTTAACTACACGTTTGTAAACTTTGGGGAGTCCTTAGGCAGGGAGGCCTGGTTCCAAAAGTATGTCAGTAGGGGCAGGCTTGTGAGGTTTCTCCCAGTCCTAGTTCCCAGTGTGCTTTTCGCTCCCTACAGGGTGTGAACAGCCTCTGCCCCACGCTCCCACCACCCTGCTCTGGGCTGCTCTTCCCTGCCCTCCCCATGAGGATGGACTAGAACCTTTTCTCTCCTAAGCTGCTTCTGTCAGGTGCTTTGTCCCAGCAACACAAGGCACCCAATAAACTGGCCGTGGTCTGTGCTCTTTGCTTTGCCGGATTTAATCACACCATCGACTCCTCCCAAACGCCCTCCACTTATTCACCCCCTAAACTGCTTCTTCTTTGGGGTCCCAGTCACTTGCTGCCTTTCCCATGAGGCCTCATGGGTTTCTCAGGTCAAAGGTGTTCCCTCTCCAGGGAAGTCTCATAATCTCTTGCTCTTTCTTCGGGAATAATCTGTCTTTTATATGTGTTTAGTTATATGGTTTGTCTTCCTTACAAGGCATTGAATGGCTGCTGAAGCAGCTTCAGGATCATGTATCCTAATCCATTTTCTGAGATTCAGTGGGAATGTCCTTTCAAAGTCTGCAGACGATCTCCAGAGAATACTGAACAGGGCTGACTTTGAGAATCCTGAAATAAAATAACATGGGAAAAGCAAAAGAATGCATGCATAGCATAGATTCCTTACATGTTTTTTAAAAATTTATTAATTTATTTTATGTACTGACTGAAGCCCCCCCTCCTCCCTCTCCCTCTTTCCCCTCCCCTCCCCTTCCCCAATCCATCCTTCCTCCGTAATTGCTCAGAAAGGGGCAGGCCTCCAATGGGCATCAGCAACACATGGGATACCAAAGCTTCCATAAGACCGAGTACCTCCCCCTGTATCCAGGTTGGGCAAGGCAATCCAATATGAGGATTAGGTACTCAAGAGCCAGCTGGGGAATCAAGGGCAGCTCCTGCTCCCTTTGCCAGGAGTCCTACAAATAGACCAAGCTATACAACTGACTCATACATGCAGAGGGCCTAGGTCAGTCCCATGCAGGCTCCCTGGTTGTTGGTTCAGACTCTGTGAGTTCCCATGAGCCAGGCTAACCATTTCTGTGGGTTTTTCCGTGATGTCCCTGACCCCCCTGGCTCTTGCAATCCCTCCTCCTTCTCAGCAGGTCTCCTGGAGCTTGGGCCAATGTTTGGCCTTGTGTCTCACAACAAAAGACGGGGGGGATACGTAGGAATCCCAGTGTGATGTCAGCCATAGTACAGCTTCTATGGTCACAGAAGTGGGATGTTGAAGCAGATTAGGCTAAACAGGAGGAAGCACACACACTGAGTCCAGCCTGATGCTGGGAGGCCAGTAAACAATCCAGAGACTGTTGGCTTTGGCTCAGTAGGAAGGGAGAAGGGAAGAGAAGTGTTGGGACAGATATTGGAGTCAGCCTTTGGTAAACATGAGTTAAGGCATGGATTTGTCAGAGTAAAAACAATCTCACAGGGATGGAGGAGATCAGCCAGTAAAGTGTCCGAAGGTGCACACTGATCTTGCGTCCTTAAACTCACCATTATTTAACAGGAACAAACCGCACGTGGTTAAGCTGCCTACATGGCTTGTACACTGAGCACTCCTCACTCCGCTGCTGTTTGTCGTGGTGGCAGATTTTCCCAGTGTTTTCTCTTCTGAGCTGTCAAAACACTGCCATGCTTCTCTTCCTACCTGCTATGGTCTGAATGTAGTCTCCCCTCAACCCTCCCCCAATAAAACACCACTTGTTGACATTTAAGCCCCGTTGTGAGGTATCAGGAGAGTGGAAACAATCTATGATGTTTACAGATGAGGCATTTGGAAGGCAATGTTGCTTATATAAGGTCATCAGGCTAACTTCTTGGGAAGGATTTAGACCATAAGACACACCCACCCCTCTGTCTCTCATCATGTGATCCCTGTGCCACCTCAGGACTCTGCTTGCAAGAAGGGCATCACCAGTGTGGTACCCTGATCTTGGTTCTCCTGACCACCAGCCAAAGTTAAATGTTTTTCTTGCTTTGTTTTTGTTTTCTTGAGACAGGGTCTCACCATGTAGCCTTGGCTGGCTAGAACACACCATATAGACCTTGAATTCCAGAGATCCTCCTGCCTCTAACCTCCTGAATGCCAGGATTAAAGACATGCGCCACCATGCCAGACTAAAACTTCTTTTCTTTATAATTCACCTCTTTACAGATTCAGCCTTCAATGTTGCATGGCTAGTATCAGAAAATGGATGACTGTAGCATCCAGTTCAGTCTCTCTTCCTCATTGTTACATCCCTGAACCATGACTCTTCTCTGTTTACCCCTGTACCATTTCTACAGGTCAATCCATGCTTATGGTTTCAGGTCTACCTCAAATGTTGAGAACTCTCAAGTATACATTTCCGGGTTACAAACAACACATCCAGCCACCTAATTGGAATCTTCAAGACTCACTTGGCTTACTAAACTCATCTCATTGGCTTCCAGCACCAGCGCGAGGCAGACTTGAGATCCCCACGCCCTAGTTAGCATCAGTTTGCCACCCCACCCTTTCTGTGCTTATTTAGAACAGAGGCTGAGCATTTATTTATTTATTTATTTATTTATTTATTTATTTATTTATTTATTTATTTTTTTGGTTTTTCGAGACAGGGTTTCTCTGTGTAGCCTTGCGCCTTTCCTGGAACTCACTTGGTAGCCCAGGCTGGCCTCGAACTCACAGAGATCCGCCTGGCTCTGCCTCCTGAGTGCTGGGATTAAAGGCGTGCGCCACCACCGCCCGGCGAGGCTGAGCATTTATAACGAGAAGTATTGAGTAAGTTTTACACTATTCTCCAAGCTCAAGTTTTGTGTTTTATTTTCCTGACCAAATCAACTTGATCCCAAAGCTGGGTATCCTGTTCAGAGGCACATAGCCCACCTTGTGTTGCTAGGACCCCATCCCCAGGGCCAACAAGGTGAGCTGACGCTGCTATTAACCTGCTGGCAGGGAAGTCATGGCCTCATCACCTGTGGCGGAGAAGGGCTCCTTGCGGCATATATTAGTAGGAGTTTTGATAAAAGCAATCTTGCATTCATTCCCAGTGGTTTCTAAACATCTTATAGCTAAGCCCCCCTCAGGGAACTCTACACCCAGGCTAGCTGTTGCCTTTGGAGTCTTTTGCCTTTTGAACTGGCCATCAAAACAAGTGACTCCACAGACAGTTTCCCAAGCATATTGCTTATTTATTTGCAGTATGGGGAGTTGCTGCTGCTGCTGTTGTTTTTAGACAATGTCTCAAGTAGCCTGGGCTGGCCTTGTACTCCCCACATGGCCAAGGATGACTTTGGATCCCCAAAGCCATCCTAACATCTTTTAATAATTAACTCAGATCCACTTCTTGATTTCTAAAATTTGTGAACATTTTAAGTTTCAAATAGTTTATCCATAGATTCTCTGAATTAATAGGCAAAGACTGATATCATTGTGTAATGATGATTTTCCTTCTTCCCATCCATTATATGTTGTTGATTTTTCCCCCCTAAAACCTAAACTGTTAAATGAAAACAGTGATGGCAATAGTCTGTCACAGTTCCTTCTCTAAGGCAAATGCTTCTGATTTAATACTATGAGTGTGTGTTTCTGGTGGAGGCCCCTTATCAAGTTAAGGACATTCCCATGCATTTTTTAAAAGAAAATCATAAATGTCATCTTTTATCAATTTTTTTTTCTAAGTATGTTCAGATCACATTTTTCACACAGATACTGTGAAGACTGATGGGCCTAGGTGCATGAAGGAGCTGTTCTGTGTCTTTCCCTACAGTGCCTTGACTCAGTTTACTTCCAAGTAATGCATTATCTTTGTATTAGTAATGAAAGATAGAACACCTCCTGTGTTTTCTTCATTGGAATAGTCTATAGATGACTGAGATCACATATTTCTTAAAGGTTTGCCAGAATTCATATAAAAGTAACTGGACCCATTGTTTGTTTGTTTATTGTAGATTGGGAGAGTAGATTTCAATTTATTTTGTGACTCCAGGCTTTAAAAGAGATTCTTTTTCTTCCTTTCTTCCTTCCTTCCTTCCTTCCTTCCTTCCTTCCTTCCATCCTTCCTTCCTTCCACCCTCCCTCCCTCCCTCCCTCCTTCCCTTCCTTCTATCTTTCCTTCCTTTCTTCCATCATTTATTTATTGTGGTTGTTGTTTTTTGAGATAAGGTCTTATTCTATAGCTCAGGTTGTCCTGAAACTCATAGTAATCCCCCTGCCTAAGCCTTCTGAGTGCTAGAATTATAGATAGACATGGTCCACAGTGCCTTCTAAGAGTTTTCTCTTTGAATCCACTTTAGTTAGCTTTGTTTTTATACGATTTGTTCATGAACCCCAGCTTTCAAATGCCTTGACAAAATCGCCTCTCTGGTTATTCTCCCCACTCTTCCTGTCTTAGACGCAATGGAATTTACTTATTATTTGCCCACTGCTCTTGGACAGTGTTCGTCAAGGCCATGAGAGACAGAGAAGGCTGACACCTGCCACAGACGGGAGGGGTCCACGGAAGACTCAACCAGCTGCAAGGTGGGCCTTAGATACAGTTTCAGGACAGAAGCAGCAGGTGGGTGGAGCAATGAGTGGGGTGTGAGTGGGTTAGTTAATGGTGTCACGCCAGTGTCCACTTCCTGGTGTTGGCCATTCTGTTATGGCTGTGTAAGAGATTAACATCAGGGAAAGCGGAGTGGAGCATGTACAGTTATTTCCAGCTTTTCTGTTACATCCAAAATAACTTTTGAAAAGAAATCAGAGGTGGTTGGACAAAAAGAAATATCTATCTATCTATCTATCTATCTATCTATCTATCTATCTATCTATCTATCTATGAAGAGATTGTTCTGTTGTCTGTATAGAAACCAACTATGGGAGGGAAGAGGCTGAGAAGAACAGAGCTTGGGGAAAGGTATTTGACCAGAGTGGAGGCAGAAGTGATGATGAAACTAAGTTTTAAAAGTGACCACATCTCTACCTTGGTCACTTCTGGTCCATGACAATGTTCATGCTGGGAATCTGAACTCAGGATCTCAAGTTTGTATACAATATTATATACTATCAAGTATTATTCTATATGCTATAATAGCACATATTATTTGTACATTGTGGCATTTTCGTGGATGCATATAATGCATTTTATAGAACTCACTCTCTTCATCACCTCTTATCATGTTTTTTTCCCATTTGCATTGATCCTTCATCCCCAATAGTCCCACTAATACTTGGTTACCATCTAATTTTTTTTCAAGACAAGGTTTCTCTACATAGCCCTGACTGTCCTGGAACTAGCTCTGCAGATCAGGCTGGCCTTGAACTCACAATGCTCCAACTGCTCCTGCCTCCCAAGTATTGGGATTAAAGGCATGCCACCTAGCTTTTTTTTTTATTTTTAATCCAGATTCTTCATAATGAGAGAAAATGTATGGTATTTGTCCTTCTGAATTTGGCTTTCCTGTGATTATCTTCCATTCCATCTATTTTCCAGCAGATGACATGGCTTCATTCCAAATAACATTCCACACTTCCTGCTTCACTGGTCCAGTGACAGGTGCCTAGGCTGACTCTGTCGTGTGAACAGTGTTGCAGTGAACACAGTGTGCAGGTGTCTCTACCAATGTTGGTCCTTCAGGCATAAGTCCAAATGTGGGATTGCAGCATCGCGTGGCAGTTCTATTTCAGCTTTTTGGGCAACCTTCATGTGGATTTCCACAGTCGCTATGCTAATTTACGTTCCTACCTGTAATGTAGAGGGCTCCTTTCCCCAGCCCTCACCAGCATTTGCTGTTTGTTCTCTTAGCAGTGGCCATTCCGATTGGAATGAGATGGAGTCTTGGAGTGGTTTTTTGATTTTCCTTCCTTTTATGCCTGACGACGACGACGTTGAACGTCTTTCATTATTTATTAGCCATTTGTATTTCTTTTGAGAACCTTCGTTCAATTCATTTGCTATCACATCCTGGAGTACTAGAGTTCTATCCAGAAATTCCTTGCCTTTACCTATATTTTGAGGTGTTTTCCCCTAGAACCTCCCACTTTTTATACTAAGATCTTTGATCCATTTTGAGGTGACTTTTCTTTCTCCAAGATAGCATCTAGGAGTCTGTCTTTTATACATAGGAATGTCCACACGTCCCAGCACCATTTGCTTAAAGGTATCCTTTCTTCAACATGAATTTGCCTTTGTTGCTAGACTTAGCTGGCTGTTGCTGTGTGGACTTTTCCTGGGTCCTCTATTCTGTCTCACTGTCTATATGCCTGTTTGTGAGAGCATTGTGCTGTCCTGTCACCAAAGCTCTGCAGCATTGTTGGAAACCAGCTCTGTGAGTCTCTAGCTCTGTTCTTCGCCCTTGGATTGCTAAGGTTACTTGGAACCATTTGTGTTTCCATATAAACTTTAGGGTCATATATATGTAAAATATACATTATATATAATATACATATATAATATATATGTATAATGTACATATATACATATGATGCAGACATATATGTGTGTATATATAATATATTATGTATGTATGAATGTCACTTGAATTTTGGTGAAAATTACATTGAATCTATAGATCAATGTTACTAATAGAGTCATTTTTACATAAATTGTCCAAACCTAAGCACATCTTTCTGTTTCCTACTGGCTTCTCTAATTTTTTTGAGACAGAAAATCTTTGGTTTTTGTGTGTTGGTTTTGTATCCTGCTACTTTGCTGAAAGTGTTTATTACATGAGTCTTTGGTGGCTTTTAAGGATAGTATCCTATTATCCATGGCTATGGATAGCTTGGCTTCTTCCTCTGTAGAAGGACACGAGATCCATGTGCTCAAAGATAAGCGCCGGAGAAACCAGAATTGTTCAACACTCAGGCTTTTTTGTAAATGGAAAAAAAATGGTATCTGTTCTCCTGGAAGGCTGGAGTGGATGTTGTTTGATGTGTGGTGATCCTTTGTTAATCCATGGAGCCAGTCCTCACCTGAATACTCCAGAATCCTGAGCTTTGTTTCTCAGTCAATAGAACCCATCCTCGTGAAAGGGGTCCTATATACTTTGCAAACGAGTTTGGTATTAGGCTAATTGCAGACGTTTCCTCCCTAGGCCCAGACCCCTGAGCACTGTTTCTCAGTCAGTAAACCCCACCCTTATGCTTGTTAGAACCTTTCCCCTAGGCCCTGCCTGAGCACTGTTTCTCTGTCGATAGAACCCATCCTTATGGAAAAGGTCTCGGATGCTTTGCTAAAGAGATATACTTTGCAAGGGAGTTTCAAGGTAGTCATGCCTAAAGCTCAGTTGTGATAATTGTCATGAGGAAACTTTCCCCAAAGTTTTACTGTGTTTAAATGTGTAAAAGATAAACCATGTGGTAGCAGACTTCAGAAGTTTGAACCAGCCTGGCTAAGTCGAGCTGAACCGCCTTTTTTTTTTTTGCCTCCCCGGAATCATTTCCCTGCCGATAGCAGAGCTTGCAGGGCCCCACCTCCCTTGTTTCTTCTGGTCCCTTGTTGCTGCTGAGACTCAAGTACCGTGTTAAAGAAAATGGAGAGGGTGGATTTCCTGATCTTGTTTATTATTTTATAGACAATTTTTTCTCTCCCCCATTAATACAATGTAGGCTGTGTATCTTGAACAGAGCTTTCATTATGCTGAGGCATGTTCCTTCTATTCCTAGTTTCTTCAGGACTTTTATCACGAAGTGGTGATGGACTTGTTAAATGCCTTTTTCTACAGCTATTGAGATGCAACTGCAATTTCTACCTTTGAGTCTGTTTTTGTGCTGAATTACATTTATTGATTTACATATATTGTATTATCTTTTCATTACCACATCAGGTTGATCATAGTGTGCACAGTCTTTTATCTCTTTATTTTTTTTTTTTTTTGAGACAGAGTCTCTCTATGTAACTCTGGTTGTTTTGGAACTCAATGTGTAGACCAGGTTGGCTTCAAACTCACAGAGATCTGCCTGCTTCTGCCTCTGGGATTTAATCCAGTTCTGGGATTAAAGGCTTGTGCTACAATACCTGGCTTGAGTCTTTTTTTTTTTTTTAAGATTTATTTATTATGTACACAGAAGAGGGCACCAGATCTCATTACAGATGGTTGTGAGCCACCATGTGGGTGCTGGGAATTGAACTCAGGACCTCTGAAAAAGCAGTCGGTGCTCTTAACCTCTGAGCCATCTCTCCAGCCCCGCTTGTAGTCATTTTAATTTGTTGTTGAATTTAATTTTCAAGTACTTGGTTAAGCTTCTATGTCAATCAGAGAAATTGGTCTATAGTTTTGTTGCTGCTACTGGTGATGGTGGTGGTGTACCATTATCCAATTTTTAGCAGAGGGGTGGGAAATACCAGCTTTGTGGAATCTGCTAGTGTTCCTTCCCTTTCTATTTTATGGAACCATTTGTTCATCTTGAAAGGTCTCTGGTAGAATATGACAGTGAATCCATTTGGTCTTGGGCTTTTACGGATTGGAAGACTTTATCATGGCTTCGATCTTACTGCACTTTTTGTATTGAATATTTGTCTTCTTAGTGGGTAATTTTTTCCTAGGCGTAAAAGTCTCATTTCCAGGGGAGCAGAAGTAATAGAAGCACTTGGGTCCTTTACATCCACCCTCAATTAGGTTAGGAAAAGGGGAGCTGGGATCCGGATGGGATAACAGTTGTTAAAGCTGAGGTCAGGCCACCACTCAGGGGCGTGGATTTCAGCTTGAGTGGCTTTTCTCCTCTTGCTAGAGTTCTGGCTGCCCCCACTTCCCTGCAGACTTGCACCTGCTGACTTCCCTCTACCACACAGCTTGTGGTCTGATTTCTCTGCACAGATGTTTGCATTTGAGAGTCTGTCTTTGTCCCCTTATCTGTCCTGTGTCTGCAGTGGTTCAAGCAGCGTGGGCGATCACTTGCTTAGTCTGAGAGCAAGGCGATGTTCTTTGGGGTTTGGAGATGTAAAAACCCCTGGGCCTTCTAATGTTCCTGGCGGAGGGGCTTGGTGGCAAGTCCTGTTTCAAGGTGGTCTTTGCAGAGATTCTTTTGTCTGCACCAGTCAGTGCAAGTCCCTCCTCGGCGTCTGCTTGCTGCACACTGCAGGGCTCCCACCTAAAGCACCACTTCCCTAGTGCATCCGTGGGCCCACTGGACCAGCGGGTCTCAACCCTCCCAATGCTGTGACCCTTTATACAGTTCCTCATGCTGTGGTGACCCCAACCATACAATTATTTTCATTGCTACTTCATAACTGTAGTTTTGCTACTGTCATGAACTGTAATGTAAATATCTGATTTACAGGACATCAGACATGGACTCGTGTGGGGTTGCGAACCACAGGTTGAGAACCTGCTCTAGGGACTTTTCTCTTCTCTTTCACGCGTGGATCCACTTGGGTGGGGATTTTCCCTCTCTCCTACTACTTTTCTCAACAAAGCTAGGGTCTACGGCTTACTTTACAAATCTGAAGTTCCGGTAGCTAACCGTCTCCTGTTTTCTGTTGCGTTCCCTTGTGCTTCCTTCCTTCCATCTCACCTCTCCCTGAAGCCACGTAGCCCAGGTACTGTTTCAAATTCCTAGAGATGCAGGCAGGTACAGGGTGTCTAGTTTCCCTCTTCAGAGTCTTGTTTATTCCTTTTTAAATCACTTCATCTTGCTAAAGTTGGTTGGGTTTTTTTTTTTTTTGTCATTTCAGTGAGTTAACTTTCAAAAAAACTTTATTTTTTCTCTGTTTACTCTTTAGTTCACTGATGCTTTTTTGTTTCTTTAACGAATATTTGCTCAGCTCCCATTTGCTGAGTTCCTCTCACCAAAGCCACCAAGAGAGACAAAAGCCACTGCCAGTAAGAAGGAACTGATGTGATTTGGACCAAGCCCAAACTGTCCAAGCAGGTCACCCCACGTGATCCCACAGAAGCCAGTGTCCCCGCTTTTGCTCATGCTTCTGACCATACTGGGGGCCCATATGGCCATCTGAAGAAGGGGGCATTATCCCAAGTTTGGATTACAGTGGGTTAGACTGACGAATTTTGCAAGCTCAAAATGCACTGTAGAGTCATAATTATGTGTTGTCACACTCAGGAGTGATCTTCAGAGACAGTGAGGGACTATAGATGTAGCCTAGTTGTGGAGTGTCTGCTTAACACCCACAACATCTTGAGATGAGAATCCGTATGGAGTCCTGGGCAACACCCAATGACCCAGCTTCCTGGATGGGTCTGGGCAAAAAAAATCCCACTGGGGAGATGAGAGATGAGGAAGTCTGGTTGGTGCTGAATGGATGGACCTTGTGGGACTGGGCAAGAGTGTGATAAACACAACTTTCTGAAGATGATGCCTGTATGAATTACTTTGTCATCCTGAGACAAAGTACCTTATAGAAAGAGTGTAAATGAAAAGAGGTTGATTTCGGCTCACAGTCTCAGAGGTTACAATCCACAGAGGTAGGAGAGGCACCCTGGCACAAGAGGGACCTGGTGGGGGTGGCTTGCTCTGTGGCGGTGGGACCTTTCTGATCTTAATGGATCAGAGAACAGAGGTGGGGCTAGAAGCAAGGCTGGACTATAATTCTCAAGGCCTGCATCTCCCAGCTAGGTCTTACATGCCCAAGTTTCCATAACTTCCAACACAGTCCTTTCAGCTGGGGACCAAGGGTTCAAACACATGAGCCTATGGGGGACATTCCCTAGTCTAACTGCAAAAACACATCAAACCTGCACATCCTTCTTGCACTCCTAGCTACCTATCTCTCCAACCCTGGCAAATTTCAGTAATTCCTATAGGGGAAACTTCACTCATCATTGTTAGGTTCCACCCCCACCCCACCCTCCCACCCCAAATGGCAGTTGGCACTAACAATGTCCCAAAATGGCAGTCTATTTCCGGCTGGACTCTGACAGGGTAGAAGGGTTGCTGGCAGACAGACAAAACTTATACTCAGCATTGAAACTTGTGAAGGCTTTCTGTTGTCAGGAAGAGCCTCTACTTCCCAACCTCTGGCACATGGGTTATCAAATCCGAGTTAGCACACATTTGTAATGCACATCAAAGTGCCCTCCCCTCCAACACACACACTCACTAGCCTTTGGGCTCTTTTTGCCTCCCCGACCGCTATATAAACTTCCAGGCTGTTTGGCTTGCACCTCAAGCTACCTCCGCTCTCTCTCTAATTGGCAAGGCTTCTCCACCATTTTGCTACTCTCTCTGCCTCCAAGCAACTTTGACCTTCCCCAGATAAACCTTTCTTATTTCCGCCCACGAACAAGTCCAGGGCGGCGGGTTCACTGGACCCTTGCACCCTCGCTTACGGTCACTGTCCTTCATGCTCTGCTGAGCCTTCTGCATTTTGTCTGATTTCCACTCACACTCACTTTATTAATATTCTTCCCATTACAATGCAAATGACTTGTGCTGCTTTTCATGTGAAGAACTGCAGAATGAAACCTCATGAGGTGGAAACTAAAATCATGGGGACTCCTGATGCTGGAAGTTCAGAAATATTTCCATTTCCTGAACCTTCATTGCAATGAATGACACTAATCAATCAAGTAGGTTCTCTCTCTCTCTCTCTCTCTCTCTCTCTCTCTCTCTCTCTCTCTCCTCTCTCTTCTCTCTCTCCCTCTCTCTCTCTCTCTCTCTCTCTCTCTCTCTCTCTCTCTCTCTCTGTCTCTCTCTCTCTCTCTCTCTCTCTCTCTCTCTCTCTCTCTCTCGTAAAACCATCTAACTTACTACAGAAAGAAAGAAAATCTGCTCTGTGTACAGGGGTCTACTTACTTGGGACAGACATCGCAGGCCAAACTTAATGTCATGAGGTCTTAAGTAGATGTTAGCAGGTTTAGGACTATGTGAAAATAGGGTTTCCAGTCCAACTGGGTGTCTGCTCTAGAAACTCAAGTCTGTTGTCTTGCGATGGGCAAGGTTAGTGACGGTAATTGGCCAAAGGGAAGATGCAGAATGATAAATATTACCCCCGTGGAGTTAGCAGGAAAGTTCAGTTTGGGGAAGCACATACCAGTGCTTTTAGAAGGAATTCTGTTATTTAATCTGCCCTTCCTCTAGGCCTGTGTACACCAGATGGTTTAATATACAACTGGCTAAGTGACAGAGAGTTCTCGGAAGAACTAATCACTTTCTTCACATTTCTGAAGGGTTGTGTGATGGAATGGAAGCTGGGTTTATTCTTTGAAGCCAGATAACAGAATGGAGACTGAAGGGGGAAAGGGGTATATGTATGTTCCCCCCAAAAAACCATCATCAATAATCCCATGGGCAGTCCCAGGAGTTAATGAGATCTTGACTCAGGAAATATTCAATCAATGATTGCCATATGTGGGCTTCAAGGATATCTCAGTGAGTAAAGTGTTTGCCAGATAAGCAGAGGGACCGGAGTTTCATGTCCAGGACCCAAGTCAAAAAGCCAGGTGGTACACAAGTGTATGTCCAGCGTGGGGGAGGGGGAAACAGACAGGTCCTTGGGGCCTGGTCTGCTTAGTGAGTTCCAAGCCAGTGAAAGACTCCATCTCAGAAAGCAAAGTGGACAACAGCTAGCTACTGCAGAACAGTACCTGAGGATGACCCAGCCTCCATTTTCACATAGGCACGCGGGCACACACACATGAAGATCATCATATCTCTTAGTAATTCAGTCTATGAGCAGAAGAGTTAGAGAGATGGTAGACAGGACAGGATTCATAGCATTTACAAGTCAATACCATGTGAATGTATATTTGAACACATACACATTCGGCACTATTTTAAGATAGCATATAACATATACTATATATTTTAAAAAGATTTATATATTTATTTATTTTATATATATGAGTGTTCTACCTGCATGTCTGCCTTTATGCCAGAAGAGGGCATCGGATCCCATTATAGATGGTTGTGAGCCACCAAGTGGTTGCTGGGAATTGAACTCAGGACCTCTGGGAGAGCAGCCAGTGCTCTTAACCGTGGAGCCATCTCTTCAGCCCCATTATCCTTTGTTTTCAAAAGTATTCAAAATTAGGAAGACAATTCCAGCCAAGTTGCAGGCTGGCATCCCCTAGAGTCAGATCGCAGATCATTTCCCTTCAGATATTCATTCCTTACAACTACTTCCTAGTGTCATGTAGGAAAACTGGCTCTGGCTAGAAATGGCTTAAACTACCACATCCACAGGTAAATGTATGTGGATCCTTGGTGTTCTCCAGCCTTCCTGTAGCTCTCTTCTGCCTTGCCTGAACATCATTCCTTGACTCTTGTCTGTGAATGGCCATACTGCCATCTTGGGTCTCTGCTTTGCTAACCACCATTGACAACTTGGTTAAATTAAGAAATGCCTAGGGTTTTAGTGAGGCATGCCTTTGAGAGTATCTATGAGGGCTTATCCAGAGAAAACTGGGAAACAAGATTGACTCTGTATGTGGGTGGCACCGTCCCCATAGGCTAGATTCCGGAACTAAATAAGAAAGAGAAGCAGCTGAGAGCTGGAATTTCCCCTCCTTCTGCTTCTGGTTCCTTCCAAACTTAAAGAGTCCCAACCACATACTTCCACCAACTGGAACTCTGTCATGGCTCCTCCCCTTCCCCCTATGATGGACTGTCTCCTTCCAAACTGTGAGCCAATAAATCCATCCTTAGGTTGCTTCTATCAGGTGTTCTGTTACAGAGATGGAAGCATGACCAATGCCCTCATTTACTTCATCACACCCTTCTTCAACGCCCTCTGACCCGGTTCCCTCATGGTCCCCTCACAGCCTTTCCAGTCTGCTTTGTCTCCAAGGGCAAAGATCTGAAGACTTTACATTAATCTCACAGTGACAGGGCTCTGTAAGGGCCTTTTGCTACATCATCCCATGGAGAAAGGTAAAAGAGAAGAAAAAGAGACAGAGAGATAGATGACCTGTGTGAGAGGGAACCAAATTTTCCTTTTATAACAAGCCAGCTCCCAAGATATTGGCATTAGTCCATGTGCCCTCATGGTCTAAGCACCACTCATTAGAGCCTACTCCTTAACACAATTATGTTGGGGTTAAATTTCTAAGACATGCCTTTTGGGGAACATATTCAAACACTGACAACATAGGAATGATTAGTAAAAATTACCTAGTTTTTAGGAGAAATCAACATCTTAAGAAGTATACACCGAGGAGCATACATCTATCTATATTAAAAGGTCATTGTGGCCACCTTTTGCAAATAGACTTGCATATTGCCTCAAGACCGAGAACAAGAAAAAGGGCTCCTCCCAACTCTGTCCGTGACCTCCACTCTCTCACTCAGCACCCATGCTCAAACCACCTGTGGACACCTTGTTTCCTAAAGAATAATAAAACACTAAAAAAAGTAAATAATCCAATCAATAAGTGGGCAAATGAATGGAGCAGATCATTGTTAAGAAAGAAATACAACTGAGCAGTAAATATTTGAAAAATTTTCAGTGTCTTTAGTCGTCAAGGAAAGGCAAACTAAAACTATAGTCAGAATGACTGTCACTAAGAACACAAATGCCGGCAGGGGTGTGGGGAAGAGGAGTCCCTATAGAGTGGTGGGGATTATAAACTTGTGCAGTCACTATAGAAATAAGGATGGAGGTTCCTCCAAAAATAAAACTATTGTATGATCTGACTACACTACTTTTGGGTGTACTCATAAAAAAATTCAAAGTAAGCATCCCACAGAGATACCTGTATCCAGGTCTACTGCTGCACTGTTCATGAGGACCGAAATCCAGGGCAGCCTAGAGTCCTGTCACCAGTGGTTCTCAACCTTCCTAATGCTGCGACTCTTTAATATGGTTCCTCATGTCATGCTGACCCCCAACCATAAAAGTATTTTCATTGCTACTTCATGACTGTAATCTTGCTACTGTTATGAATTTAATGTAAAAATCTGTGTTTTCTCATGGTCTTAGGTGACCCCTATGAAATGGTCATTCAACCCCCAAAGGGGTCGTGACCCACATGTTGAGAAACACAGCACTAGAGGGATGGTGAAGAAATGCCGAATGTGTACACGCCATGGCTTTTGTTCAGTCATACTGAAGCCAATCAAATTGTATTATTTGTATTGATGGCACTGAAGATCGTGTTTGGTGAGATAAGCTACCCAGAAAGTCAAATGTTGCCCGTGTTTTCGCATACAGAACCTGAATTAAAACAACGTCCCCACACCTTATACACAGACACTCCTTACACACACCCACACACATACTTGCCACACCCACCCACCCATACACATACACACACACATCACATACTTAGACACTCATTGCATAACACACACACACACACACACACACACACACACACACACACACACCCTCACCCTCACCCTCACCCTCACCCTCGTTTTCTCAGTCTCTTTCCACTGTTCTGCTCTTCCATAACTTGCATTTGAAAAGGGACTCATAGTGACGTGGTGATTCTCACAAGTCATCTGTTTTGAGGAGAATGGCAGCACACTGGAGTCATTGCACAATGGAGAATATTTTCTGTGATGGGCTCCTGAGACTGGATTAGATGATGACAGACTAGCATGGAGGAAGTGGGTTTACTTCTCACATGTGGATTTGAAAACGGCTCTGATTCAGGTTCTTATGAACCCTGTTAAGATACAGATTAAAAACTAGGTTTCTGGAACAGTCTGCCCTTCTAAGCAGCTCCCAGGTGACAGAGGCTACGGCAGGAGACTGCCTTTCTCTCCCTCCCTCTGCCCAGTGCAGAACTGTAGAGCTGCAAGAGATTTCAAATCTTGTCTGTTTACCTGTGGAATACGGTTCTATAGAATGATCACACTCAAGTCTAAAGAAAAGCAGTTTCCTCTAGACTGTCCAAATCAGTTGGTTCTGTTAAGAAACAAGCAATTTCTGCCAGGTGGCAGTGGCACACGCCTTTAATCCCAGCACTCGGGAGGCAGAGCCAGGCAGATCTCTGTGAGTTCAAGGCCAGCATGGTCTACAGAGTGAGATCCAGGAAAGGCGCCAAAGCTACACAGAGAAACCCTGTCTTGAACCCCCCCCCCCCAAAAAAAAAACAAAGAAAGAAAGAAAAAAAGAAAAAGACTTTGGAGAAATGATTTAGTACAACCAAAAAGTCAGATCTGATACTGTTTAATGGGGGTGTCGTTCCACTCAGAACACTTTCCCCTCCTGGGAGCAAGCCTGCAGAGACCTAATGAATATTGATTTGCACCTTACCGATGGAGTAATGACATTATGGAAATGGATACGATTCACGTTTTATTCCCCTGGGACGTAATTTCAGTTTCAAATGTCTTGACTCGGTGTTTGTTTCTCTTGAGTAATGACAATGCTGATACTTTCAGATGCTTCTGTTAAATCAACAGTCCCACAATGGACATGGTGTAGCCTGCACGTTTGAAGGTTTTATGCACATGTCGTATTTATGATACATGTCGTATCCCAGAACTTAGATGCTGGGTTGCCGTAGCTTCCTCTCTGTGAAACGAAGCTGTGGTTTGGATGTTTCCTGCAGCCTTGGTAATTGCTGTTTTACTTTTTTGGTTCTTTATCTTCACCAAAAAAATCTCCCTTAAAGTTAAATGAACGTAAATGCTGGTCTAGTCACACATAAACAAGCCAGTTATGAGGCCCAGGAAGTTAACATTGGCTTCAGGAGGGGCTTCTCTTCACCATCTGCATCTTGCAGCCATACCATCTCAGCTACAACTTCTCTTCCTCCATCTTGAAGCCACACGGGCTACTCGGGAAATGAGAGACTCCAGCCCAGTACCACCTCCCGGAGAACCTTGCTGGTGGACAGACATTTCACAGTCCATCTCCATGGGTTTCCCTGACACAAATGCACCCGTGCTTACCCCCACAGAAGCCATGTCTGGTGGCAGAACACAGGAGGCACTTTCTTTGGATGTGTTTTTGCTTCTTAAGCAATGCGTTGAGCAAGTGACCTAAAATTAATTCTCATTTAAGAATGTTCTGCAGAGGAGCACTGGGTTTTGGGGGGTGGGGGAGAGCTTTCATGTTATAGCAGACTGAGGCTACACTGAGAGTGAGATCATTCACTAGGCTGACCCCCCCCCCCCACCTCCACCCCATGGGCAGATATCCCAGGGAGGGTCGGGCTTCCGTTCCTGATGAATGAGGATGAGGATATTCCCTCTACTGCAAAGGAGAGAGGACGTGCGAGCACTTGGTCAGCTGTGGACTTTGAAACACGTAGGAGGTGGTACCGGCAGCCCCCAGCAAATGCTCATCTACAGGCATAATCGTTTGTCTTCTTCCCCGTTAGACTAAGGATGGATGGCAGATGTCTGCTGGCTTTGAAGACCCTCCTCTCCAGTCTCTCACAGCAGCAGCCCTGGTAACGGAGACTAACAGTGACAAGATCTGAAATCCAGCACAGGGTTGACACCGAGCTGTGGCTTCCAGGACTGTGTCCAGCCCGTGGTAATAGACACCAGGACCCAGAAAATGCAGGGTTCCCGATTGGGGCTTGAGAACATTTCAGATTTACTGAAGCTTTTCTAGAGCTGAAACATCTCAGCCTCCCTGCCTGCCTCACTCTCCTTTAGAGCCATTGATTCCTAAAGATCTGGACAGCATAGACCATGAACTCGGCTTCCTCTGTGTCCAACAGCATCTAGGATTGTCAGCAATGAGCATGCCGAGAACTCCGGAAGCCTCCCCAGCATGTGCTTCCTGCACTAGGTCCGTTCTCTATCTATACTTAGTTCTTGGCCGCATGGATACTTTTCTTGCAAGGACCCTACTCTTGGCCCTAGCACAGTGCGGCCATGTCCCAGTGCCCACGGGCCTCCTGCATGCTAACAGGAGGATGGAGAATGATTTTTTTTTTTTGGACTTCCCGGACTCTTCCTCAGAGTCTTCCCTTCTTTCTTTGCTTCCACGACACTTGTCATCTTGAGTCCTTTCCCATACAGGAGACCTTCATTTTCCTCCACTGAAATGAAGCAGAGTGTGATTTAAATTTTTTTTTTAAGTCTCAGGGACAAAAATTAGCAAAGGCTAATTTATGACTCTTTCCCTGTGTCAAACGTGGGTGTCAATTGGGCTCTGCTGTCATAATCACTTAGGGACACAGGCGGAGGCTGTAGGGCATCTCACAATTGGTGCTAGCCTGATGATTGAGAAAGAGGAATAGGCTGGC
This sequence comes from Peromyscus eremicus, assembly GCF_949786415.1. Classification (NCBI taxonomy): domain Eukaryota; kingdom Metazoa; phylum Chordata; class Mammalia; order Rodentia; family Cricetidae; genus Peromyscus; species Peromyscus eremicus. Next base: position 76,279,332 of record NC_081425.1, read on the forward strand.
TGGGTTGGAGGACCTAAAATTCAGGGTTTCCTCCCAAAGTGGCACATCTGCTCCCATCCCCTTGTCCAAAGCAAGAGGCAGGGAAGCGAAGGGAACGTGTGAGGCTGCGTTCTCTCAGGAGGTTTTAGCACATGTTCTCTGCCGATCATCTCACGCCTGGGAGAGTCACAGTCCCTAGAAGAGGGAGAAAGGTCATTTCAACTCCTCCCAAGGATGAGCCAAAAGATTTCCAACACAGCAAAAGAAAAAGAGTTGAGTTTTTCACCCAATTGGAGTCTTAACACTGCAAAGGTCATCCAGGTCACAAGGGTACAACAATGGACTGGGATTTGTGAAAGGTCTGTAGATGTGACCGAATTGTCACATCATTGACTCCACAGGACAGTGTACTTGCTCATCATTCCACCTTGACTCTGACCCAGAATGGGAATACTGACTTGAGCAAGGAAAATGTGGGTGATAGCAATGGCGCCTGGGTATTTTTCTTGCAAGTTAGCCCTGGCTAAGCAGGAACTTTTTAATGTGTCGTTCAGGGCCTAACAGTACTGCAATGGAATCAATAAACACCAAGCATAAATGGCCTCAGAAGAACCTAAACACCACCTTGTGCAATTAATTCTCTTGAGAGCTACACTCTCAGAAGTGGGTGGGGAGGGCTCCTTTCCTCTTGCCCTGGGATAAATGACTCTCTCCATGGAGCTAATCTACTTGTTTCTGTCTTCCCTAAGTGCTTTGGATTTAAAATGCTTCTAAGAGCGTAGCTTAAGTTTCAGTCTTATAGATAAGTTGGATAAAAGGTGTGCATGCCCTTGTGGTTCCTCAAATAGGCAATTCACCAGAAAACAATTACATCAGATTTTTTTTTCCATGCTGTGTGACACAGCCAGCAAATGAGCCAGTGACCATTTCCCCAAACAAATGAGCCTGAAACAAACTGATAAATTCTGTTCGCCTCAAAATGAGACTTGAGGTCTCAGAGCTACCATAACAGTAGGTTATCCTGGTCAACATTGCTGTATTCCTGGTTTGCTTTAAAAATCCATTAAAAATATATGAGGAGCCGTATGGGCAGCACAAGATGGCCTTGATGGGTTTTTGTTGTTTTTAAGTGGTCATGAAGCTGGTGGTCGGTAGGGAGGTAGGGTTGAATCTGGGAGGAGTTGGGGGAGCAGGAGGGAAGAATATGATAAAAGTGCTCTGTGTGAAATTCTCACAAGAATTATTTAAAAGTGTGTGTGTGTGTGTGTGTGTGTGTGTATGTGTGTGTGATAGCTAATGTTGGTTGTCACCTTGGCACACCTAGGAAGAGGGAACTTCAACTGAAAAATTGATTTGATCAGACTGGCCTGTGGCCACCCATGCCTGTGAGGCATTTTCTTACTTGCTAATTGATGAAAGAGGGCCCATCTCACTGTGGGTGATGTCACCCCTAGGCAGGTGGGCCTAGGTTATAGAAAATAGCTATCTGAGAAAGCCAGAAGAAACAAGCCAAGAAGCAAGCCAGTCGGTAGCATTTCTTCACAGTTTCTGGTGTCTACTCCAGCTTCTGCCTCCAGAGGTGTGTGTGTGTGTGTGTGTGTGTGTGTGTGTGTGTGTGTGTGTACACTTAAGTAAATGTAAATATAGATGTAGATACATATACATAAATACACGCATACATACATAAGGGGGTTAGGGAGATGGTTCAGTGAGTAGAACACTTTCTGGGCAAGCATAAAGACCAAAGTTCAAATCCCTAGTATCCATGTAAATGCAAAGTGGACATGGCAGCCTGCCTGTACTCCCAGCGTTTGTGAAGCAGAGACAGGGATCCCCAGAACAAGGTGGCTAACTAGACTAGACAATTCAGTGAGTACTGGATCCAAATGAGAGTCACTACTTCAACATTTAAGATACAGAGTAGTTGGGAAACACACCTAGCATTAACCTCTGGCCCCCACACACATGCTCACACAAGTGTATGCATGCATGCATACACACACACACACACACACACACACACACACACACACTCAGGTACTCCGTTAGGCATTGGGAATGCAGCCACGAGAGTCCTCAGCATTCAGCGTGAGTGACTGGATGCCATTCTCCATTGTGCACTGACGCACATTTCCTGCTCCTACAACAATGACCAAGTGTTCAACAGAACCCAGTCAGCTTTCAGTGCATAGCATGGAACTGCACTTTCTCCGGAACCTCTTTGCAGTCGTCTTTGCCAAGTTTTATGACAGGATGGCGGTTTCCTCTTAGTTGTCCTCACTCACCCTGGACTTTAAAGGAAGAGGCCATGTTTGCCCAAGGAGGTACAGACAGGATTGATTTCAGTCTGTCAACAGTTCACTGAAATGAAAGATTGAGAAATTCTCTCTGAAGAGGTATTTTTAGAAGAGCAGTAGATCACCAGACAACACAGCTGTTTTTTTCTTTCAAATGGACTTGAGAACCCTTTTGTCTGCCCTTGTCTAGGACTGGTTTTGTTAAGGTACCGATCCAGACTTGTTTGACAATATGAATGAGAAGGAGGTGCCTGGTTTTTCTATGGTGGAAAAAACCCATCCTCAAATTACTATCACTCAAAATTTCTCTCATTAATTTATAACACGGGTCTCTAACTGGAATATAATCATATTTCCCCAGACTTTTCTCAGAGTAATTTCTTCAATATTGAGTAAAATTATCCATACTCCATTACAGGATCAGGGTACAAAGCACCCTCTCCATCCAGTATGTATCAAGTGTGTGTGGGGTGAGACTATTATTAATTGTGGGATTTAATCTGTCAAAATAAAATGCTAGTAGTCAAACAAAGAATATATGAGAAACATCTGCAACTTACTGGACATCTACCATACGGAGCTCTATTTTAAGTACTTTACAGGTCTTATCTTGCTTTACTTAGCAATAAATACAGTGTGTAATTGAGATCAGAACAATCCACCTGCACTTTGCCAGGAAGAATGTGCATTAACATTATAAAAAAGATAACTTTTTTATTATATGAGTTTAGAAGCTCAAATATGATTTTTATGAGGCTAAAATCACCAATACACCCATACTTATGTTTTCTCTCTTAGTGGCTGGACATTATATTTGTTTTCTAAGAGTCAGGATTCTTGGAATCCAAGTAGCACAGTCTGAGTCATATCCAAGTGAGAGCATGCTGCATAGACCTAGGTATGGTTGCAATTGCCATCAGCCACAATAACAGAGCATTCCACTAATGGGTTTAAACTAAGCGCATTTATGCACACTGTTTAAGAAGAAGCCTAAAGGTGTTTCCAAGGTCAGATTAATAACTCAACAACGTTGGGTTGCTAAGGTAGCACTACAATGTGCTGTTTTGGCCTATTCTTCAAGGTCAAACCATGTTCCTACAGAATAATAACCAAACGATAATGAATGGCCGAAAGCAGAAGGCTTCCTCCTCTGGCATATAAGCTGCCAAGTGAAAAATCTTGCTCAGAACTCTAGGCATCTCTCTATATCTTACTAGACAGAGTGACTTACAAGCCTGCCTCACAGACAACTGACAGAGAAAGGCATCAGGATTGCTGAAATTGGTTTAGACCATTCATGATTCCTTCACTAGGCCTGAGTTCACTGCCTCTGTAGACAGACTAATGGCCTCCAAAGATGCCCATGTTCCAGTCCCTGGATCCTCTGTATATGCTACCTACCCTACCTGCATACAGGATGGTATCAATGTGATTGAGATCTTGAGATGGAGATGTTCAGTAAAACCATAAGAGGCCTTGTGAGAGGGAGACAGAAGGATTGAATTCTGAGATGTGCTAATGGAAGGAGAAGTTGGAGTAAATCCCGAATGATGATGGTGTCTAGAAAGTAAAGAAGTTGATTATCTCTGCTACTGCGCTAGTTGGCAGTATCAACCTGGGAGGGCGGGGTCTAAAAATGAGTTGGACTGAAGTCTCATGCAATAGACAACTTCATTCAGAGCATCAGACAATTTATACCCCTAGGGTTAAGAATGCTCACCTGAGTAAAATTCTCATGCGTTCAAGCTGTATACAGTCACAAGAACAAGCTGCATGTGGCAAAAACATGTTTCTCCATAGAGGTGCATGAATAACGACAGCTGAAGTCAACTCACTCCTATCTGCTACACCCGGAAGGAACATGAAAACACATTTCAAGAGCAATTCTGTGTTTTGAAGAAACTCTTGTTTTCTTGGTGTTTTCTAACAAGCACTCAGAATTCTCATGCGACTCCATTCCTGGACTGTGTTTCGGCTAGCTCCTAGAGCAGTGATTCTCAATCTGTGGGTCGAGACCCCCTTGGGGGTCAAATGACTCTTTCACAGGGTTTGCATATCAGATATTCTGCATATCAGAGATTTACACTATGATTCATAACAGTTGCAAAATAGCAACCAAGTAACTTTATGGTTGGGGTCACCACAGCATGAGGAACTCTATTAAAGGGTCACAGCATTAGGAAGGTTGAAAACCACTGCTCTAGAGCCCAACAGGGAGTGAAACCCAGTTTACCCATTTTAGATTCTGACCACCAGAACTCTACAGTAATTAATCTATACTGTTTTGAGCTATTAAGTTGGTAGTAATTTGTTAGAGCCTCAGTAGGAAATTTTACCTCCCAAGCAAAATTAAGGTTAGAGGCTCTGGATTCAATTGTGAGGAGGGATGCGAAGAGAGACGAAGTCCAGGACCTACCTAATGTGTGTCTCTGATCAAAATGATCATCACTTGAGAAAAACAAAACAGGGAGAGTTGTACATGGGTAGCTCAGAAAGTATCCTATACTTCAGAAGACAAATCAGAGTCACTGAATGGAGTGGTAGAGAGAATTTGGATACAGGGAAACCTCAGAGATGCAGCTTAGGTGTTGGTGAGTCTAAGGTAGAGATATCCAACCTACAGCCTACAGGCCACACATGACCCAGGTTTGTAGTCGTATTTGCTCTGCTCATGACCTTGGGCTATACAGCCCAAAGGAGGTGGTGCTTTTTGCCATTCACAACAGGATAAAAAAAAGAAGGAACCATGTGACCCATCTCTCCTCTCTTTTAAAAAAATTTTGTTTATTATTAAAAAATTTTCTATTCATTTTACATACTAACCACAGATCCCTTCCCCTCCCTCCTTCCACTTCCTAGCCTTCTCCTGCCATCCCACCCCCCTATTCCCGCTTCCTCTAAGGCATCCCAAGTGCTAGGATTAAAGGCATGTGCCACCGCCACCCGGCTGTCTCCTCTCTTTTTAAGAGGTCATGTACAAAGGTAAGAAGCACAGGTCATTATTGTCCAAGGTCATGGGCAGAGCAAATACCACTACACAGGTTAGGTATGAGTGTGGCCCAACACAAAATCTTAAAACATAATGAGATAGTTTTGTGATTTTCTTCCCCTTTTTTTTTTTGATAATTTGATTGAATGTTTCTCTGTGAACTTTGTAGATGACGGTATCCTGTCACAATATTACAAGAAAATAAACATATGTATGTTCTCATAACCCTTTAGTCACAGTTTAGGCACTGTTAGATTTAACATTTGGTCCCAAACAATTCTTCCTCATCAAGTGTAGCTCAGAGAAGCCGAAAGATTGGACCTGGTCTAGAGTTTATGTTTAATGATAGTATTGGATAGTGTTTGGTAGGTCTAATTCATTTGACCTCCATGTCCGAGTATAATATCGCTGAGTTGTACTTGAGATCTAAGTTTATCTGATCAAAACGTCTGCAGAACCAGGAATTCTAGAGAAGCATCCTGGATAACAGGACAGCTGTAAGCTAGGACTGAGGAGGGAAATTCTGTAAGAGGCATCCTGGCGCACAGGCCCTCAGAATCCTGGAAGTTTAGAAGACACAAAATAGGACAGTTTTATTTATCTGGGCCCCAAAATGGGTTAGGGAAATCACTTAATGATACATGTTTTAGTAAGAAGATGCCACGGCCCAGCCTTCTTCATGATGTCAGACTCATCAGTCCGACAGGGTATGGCACTGTCATCAAGGTTCAAGATGGCTGCTAGTCAACCCAGATTTCACCTGATTATAAGGAAAGAGGACAGAGGGAGAGAAGAAAGCAAGCTGTTTTCCTCTTCAGGAGACCTTCCAGAAGTTCCATATACCATGTTTGTACACTTTTCCAGCGACTGGAACACACATGGCCACATGTGGCTGCGGCAGAGGCTGGGAGTTGCCATCCTGATGGGGAGCTTGGAGTTTCCGTCTTTCGGGCAGATGGTGTGCTAGTTTTCCATCCTGTGACATGCACCCCAGGAAACCAACTCAAAGGGAGGAAAGATTGGTATTTGGCTAACAGTTTCAGGACTCTCAGTGGATGTTTGGCATGCTCCCGGGCCTGTGGTCAAGCAGAACGTGACGACAGCAACAGCATGTGGTGGAGCAAAGCAGCTCACCTCATGATAGATAGGAAGTATGTACAGAGAACCACACACCAGAGGCTTTCCCGATTCCTCTTCTATTCCACCCAGACCCCCAGCCTTGGGATAGCATGGCCCACGTTCAGGGAGAGTCCCCTTTAGTTGATAATCTAGAGAACACTTGCAGACATACCTAGAAGTGAGATTTGCTAGTCTAGGCACTTCTCAATCCAATTAGGCTGATGATGCAGAGTAACCACCACAAAGAGCAAGGTACTCTGAAACTGAGCTCCTGAGAGAAGAAAGGAGTATGCATTGAGACAGGAGTCTCTGCTGAGCTGAGCAAAAATAAATGAATAAAATAACATCTGTTCTTATCTTTTCCCTGAATGATCCTGTGAAGGCACTTCTCATATTCAAAAGCTCTCATCAGAACTTCCCATTGAATATGTCCCACCGGGCACAGTCTTTGCTCTGGTTGCTTCCTCCCAGAACTCCACTAAGATGCTGTGGAATGCAATATAAGGCAGATGGGAATGAGTTACTTTCTGGAAATCCGGATGAAGTGAAGGAAAGACGACACACTGAACATCAAGTCCCTTCCTACTACTCTCCTTTTCTTATCTCAGGAAAGATGGCAGATATAATTGTCATTCACCTCTAGCCCTCACATCCTCTTGTCCCCACACGAAGCAGAAGACTGGACATTTTTCAGAAGATGACTAATCTCTCAAAATTTATTATCTTGAAAACAATTTAATTTATATGTGGTTAAAATGACAAAGGGGTAGTAGTTAACAAGGCAAAATGTATTTGATGAGAAGTTAGAGCTTAATTAGATTAACTATTTCAGATTCAGTGTAGTGTTATTTTTGGTACATCAGCGAGAGATGAATAATCAGAGGACTTTACATTTCACGGTATCAAGAACACAATAAGATTCTGAACCAAAAGGGCAAAGTCCTCCTTCTGTCTTCTGGTGGATTTTTGAGTTTACACATGCTCTGACTGCTGAAAGCAGAATTATACCTCCTCTTAAATATTTGCTTTCTAAGGGCAGACAGTCTCCAGGATGTGTAAGCTCTGAAACACAATAGTTATCATAAGTCATAATCCTGAACCTTTGTATACCATAGAAAAATCTATTTGCTAGAGTTAATTGTTTGTTTGCTTAAGTTATAAACTTTATTCATCATGGGAAATTGAATTTTCTCTCCTGTTGTGTTATAATTAGCTGATTATCACCATATGTGTTATCGTTGAAGTTTCCAGTATTTTCCACGTAAATTTCCTACACAATTTCTCCTTATAGCTGTGTAAATGAAATATGGAGCTTGTAGAACATTCATTTCTAAAATTTGACATGGAAAACCATTCTTGTACAGACTCAAGAGAGATTCGTAAACCTCAACACACATGTTCCATTGAGTCACTGTAAGGAAGCCCCAGCCATTAGACAGTCCCTGACCGTGCACTGGAGAGTTTAACCCTGTCCTGTTTCTTAGCGTCTCACTGCAAAATACAAACAGACATAGAGGACACACAAAAAATTGAGGAAAATCTTCCAGCATTTAAAAGAGAAAACCAAGCAACCAAGGAGAAAATCTCCCAGAAGGAGCCTAGAGAATACAGCAGGAGAATATATGGGATTAGAAAAGATCATACCTGAAAAATTATGTAAAGGAGAGGCTATTTGGAAACAGCAAGAAAGATGACGCCATCAACTCTACATTGAGAGGTGGCCAAAAAGGCAAAGATATAAATAATAGCAGATAGAAAATATAAATATCAATCCAAGATATCAGTCAAGTAGTCACTGACATGAACAGGAATGGAGAAAGGGAAGGGATAGAAAGTGCCAGAGAAGAAATATGAGACAGTAGGGCTCCATGATATAAGAAGTCATGTGTAGGTACAGTCCACTGAGCATCAAGCAACATGGCTGAAAAGATCACACCAGGGATGCCGTTATGAAATTTTGACAAGCTAGTCTGTATTACAGCAGCTCCTGCCTTCTTGTGATTTGCACTGGGATTTAGACAAAAAGGATGGAATGACGTCAGTGGGCAGGAAGAATGCCCAAGCTGTCGAGAATGAACACAGAACACAATGGTTTGCAATAACCATTTTTTTAAAAAAGTTTACCTGCCCTGTACCTTTCCAGTGGGAGCCACTGAAAGGGGTGTCTCAGTGACATGAGGGCACAGAGCGACAGGGAGTACAGGGTGCCACAGAAAGCATACAGCCAACAGCATACGGAATGTAGTTCTCAGGATAGTGTAGAAGAAGCCTGCCACCAGGACTGAAAGGACAGGGATGAGGACTGCAGGGAAGAAAGGAAAGGATGGTCAGGATCTGTTCATCTACTGATGAACTAACAGGAGAGTATATGGGAAACAGAAAATCGGAAAATGAGACAATTCACTGCAGGAAACATGGTGTTGTACAAGAAAGGAATTGTAACTGTAGAACAATTCAGTGTCAAAAGTATTGTTCATTTAATCATAAAACATCCCTATTTTATGTATGTGTTCCAAACTTAAGCCAATTAACATCATTGCAGATGGGATGATTATTATGGGGATTTTATACAAAACAAGGCAGCTTTCCTATATAATTCTGCAGGAAAAAAATTAAAGTTTATGCTCAGTATCAAAGAGAATGGAGGAGCGTTATGTATGCAAAGAGCAGAAACACACTTGGGGAGTAAGTTCAAAAGCAATCCCCAAGTTATACACACAGAACACTACACCAGAGCCTCTGGGGTTGAGGGCACAGGAACATCATTAGGATATATCCTTCTCCATCGTTCTCCCTCTTTCTGGGTGGGGAGGGGTGTCTGGTCTCTTATCTTTGGTATCTCCTTTCTCCTCTCAATATAGGCAGTCTCCATATCAATTTCACAAAACTGTAAAGAAACCAAAGGAGAAATAGGCAATAAAAGAAGAAATAAATTAGTACGCAGTGATGAACAAGAATGGATACATGCCATCACACAAAATGCATTATTGCTAATGAAATAAGCAAGATTCAAAGGGCTATTTATTGTATTATGTCATCCCCTGACATTCCAGAAAAGGTAAAATTGTAAGAGGTAGGGCAGGGTGGGGGGCAGTATAGTATAGTATATATAAAAGTATAGTATATATAAAGTATAGTAGCATAGAGAATTCTGGGAGGACAGAGGTGTCTTCTCTCTTGGTTCTGGTCATGGTTACACAATACTACATCTATGTCCAAACTCAGAACTCTAAACTAAAAAAAATAAATTTGACTCTGTGTAAGTTTAACAAGCAAAACCCCCGAGCTGGCAGTGGGGAAGCAGAATTAAAGGTGTGTTAAGTTAGGGCTCGGGAGCTAGCTCAGGCAGGAAGTGGGGGGTGGGGGGGGGAGAAGCTGGGGATGGTGGTGTATGCTGGTCATTAGAAACTGAGGGCCAAGGCAATCCCTGGGCCTCATTGGTGAGCCAGCCTAGCCTAATGGTGTAAGCATGAATCTTAAAAGTTCTTATTAATAAGATCAAACCTGAGGCCAGTTCTTGGGGTGAACACTAGAAGATCAGAGAGACAGAACAGACAAGCCACAGCTAACCTCACCTGGCCAACTTCTCAGGTGATCTTGTTTCCTCAGACTGGAAGCCTCTGTGTCCTCATATCCGAATGGCTCTCAGCTGAACTGTGCTGCTAGAAGCCTGAAAGCTTAACCAGCCAAAATGCTTAACCAGCCAAATGCTTCTAGTTCCTGGTCTTCACGCCTTATATACCTTTCTGCTTTCTACCACCACTCCCTGGAATTAAAGGCTGCTTTCTGGGATTAAAGGCGTGAGTCAACATGCTTGGCTGCATCCTTGAACACATGGATTTCTGCCTCTGGAATGCTAGGATTAAAGGCGTGTGCTACCACTGCCTATCCTAAGTATCTAGTGGCTTTTCTGTTCTCTTACCCCAGACAAGTTTATTAGGGTACACGATATTTTGGGGAACACAATACCACCACATAATGGAGCGCTCCAGACAACAAAGGACCCCGTTAGTTTTTAAAAAGAAATAAGAAAGTTGGACAACACTGGAAGCTGTCCTCTGGCTTCCATGCACGTGTCCATCCCAACATGAACACACTTGAGAGGTTACAGGGCCTGGGGGATATAAAACACTGCTGGAAATCTTGCCCAGCGTGATAAGCTTCCATGTTTAAAAAAATGCAAAATATAAGGCAGAAAACATGGGTTTTTTATTTCATTAAACCAAATTCTCTTTATTTGTATTTTAATATTTATTTGTGGGTATGTGAGGCCACCTTCTCTGTCAACTTGACAAGCTGGAGAGGAACCTTTGCTGAACTACTACCTCCATCATGTTGCCACATAGACATGTCTATGCGGGAATTTTCTTGACTAATGATTGATATAGGAGGGCCCAGTCCACTGTGGGTGTGCCATCACTAAGCAGGTAAGCCTGGGCTGGCTGTATAAGAAAGGCAGCTGAGTAAGAACAAGAACACCAGTCAGTAAGCAGCACTCCTCCATGGGCTCTGTTTCTGTTCCTGCCTTGAGTTCCTGCCCTGAATTCCCCTCCCACCCCTGGATTGTGACCTGGGAATTGTAAGATGAAATAAATCCTTTTTTATCTAATTTGCTTTTGACCAGAGTGTTGAATCACAGCAAGATAAAAGAAAATTAGAACATTGTGTGTTGGGAGAGAGAGAGAGAGAGAGAGAGAGAGAGAGAGAGAGAGAGAGAGAGAAGGTGGACACACACATCCCACAGCTTACTTGCTGTACTGGCTAATTTTATGTCAACTTGACACAAGCTAGAGACATCAGAGAGAAGGGAGCCTCAAATGAAAAAAATCTCCATAAGATCAGGATGTAGGCAAGACTTTAGGGCATTTTTCTAATTATTGGTTGATAGGGGAGGGACCAGACCATTGTGGGCTAATGGTCCTGGGCTCTACAAGAAATCAGGCTGAGCAAGCTATGGGGAGTGAGCCAGTAAGCAGCATTCCTCCATGGTCTCTGCATCAGCTCCTGTCTCCAGGTTCCTGCCCTGTTTGAGTTCCTGTCCTGACTTTCTTCAGTGATGAACAGTGATGTGGAAGTGTAAGGCAAATAAACATGTTCACCTCAACTTGCTTTTAGTCACGGTGTTTGATTGCAGCAATGGAACCCTAACTAGGACACCTGTTGGTGTCCGAGGATATCACTCAGGAGTTGGCTCTCTCCTTCTACCGTGTTGAGGTGGGGCTCTCTTTTCCCTAGATGTACTGTGAACTCCAGTCCAGCTGGCCTTCCAGCTTCCAGGCAATTTCCAGTCTCTGCAGAGCATTTCTCCACTAGGTGTGAAGGAATCACAGATGTATGCCATGGTTCTGGATTTTAGGTGAGTTCTAGGGTTATATTCATTGGGCTTGTACAGCCAGTTTCTTTATCAACTAGGCCATATCCCACCAGCTCTTACTGTATTTTAAAAACAAACAGCTAAAACACCCAAAACAAATGCAGGATTTAGTGGCTTGTTGCTGTGGATATCTGTAGGCTGTGAATGTGTTGCTACGATTGATTGATAAATAAAATGCTGATTGGCCAGTAGCCAGGCAGGAAGTATAGGTGGGACAAAGAGAGAGGAGAATTGTGGGAAGTGAAAGGCTGAGTCAGGAGACACTGCCAGCCGCTGCCATGAGAAGCAAGAGTAAAGTATCAGTAAGCCACAAGCCACGTGGCAAAGTATAGATTAATAGAAATGGGTTAATTTAAGATATAAAAACTAGATAACAAGAAGCCTGAGCCATTAGGCCAAACAGTTTAAATAATATAAGTGTCTGTGTGTTTATTTGTGTCTGAATGGCTGTGAGCCCAGGCGGGACTGGAGATAACTCCAATTACAGCTCATGATAAATGGATGTCTCACAATCAACAGGCAGATTGAAGAGAGAACCCTGTTGTCCCCCAGAAGCTCTTCAGGTACCCCATCCAATGGCAATGTTCTCTCTCCCACCAGTAGCAACAGCTACACTGAGTCTTAAAGTAATCTCTTACCTGTCTCTGTTGCCACCCAACTATACATCCCTAGACAATTTCTTATTCTTGAAGGTTATTGTTCTTGATGTGATAATCCTCAGAACCTACATATTTTTCTCGACTCCTTTTTCCTTGACAGTTTAACTGTGGCGTGGAAGAACTCTGTTTGGTATGTAGTTCTTAATGGTTTGGGTTTTGTGACTATACACTCATGATGAAGTCTAACATGTCTGCCATAAGTTTGGAGCACTGGCAGCTGAATGTGGGGCAGGGATCATATTGCTGGTATAACTTAAGTCCAAACACCAACAATTGTTGTTTTATGAGAAGTCCCTGTAATTGCAGATGATGAATGTATTCAAAATTCACAAGACTAAATAGGAAATACATTTAAATATCTAAACCTTTAATTGATATGTGACATTTGTTCTTTGGCAATATTAAAGGCTTATGATGTTTTTACATTTGAGCATATTCTATAATCCAAAAAGGTAAAATATGTCATGTGTTCATAATGATAGTCAGAGTTCAAAGTCAGGGCTTTGAATGTTAAATTCCTGGTTCTCAGGGACACAAGTGATAATAGGATCACAATATTAATATTTTTAGTTCTTAGGAATAACATACGCATATACTAGCAGAGACAAGTCAAAATATAAAAAATCTGTGTGATATACCTAATGAAATTAGTATTGTGTTGTAAAATGATGTAAGATTTATATGAGGAAATAAGTTAGTATACACACCAACATCTTTGATTCATCCTTGATTAAAATCAGAATCATTATCCAAGAAGAGGCCACACTGTTTCAAACAGGACTTACAGGGGAATGACAGGAAGCTGGTGGTCCAAATGCCTTGTGAACTGAAAGGGTGGTACTGCCATTCAGCCTTGATCTAGATGGGGAAGGAAGATCTTGAGTAAATATTTACAGTGCCGTTTGCCACACAATAGAAGTTGAATCCATTACTCTGAATCTTGTTGTAGTCCTGCATCTAAGCCATCCAATTTATTTACTAAAGTGAGCAGAGCTCTTCCTCTAATATGTGAAATTGTTATTAATATTTTCATGACTACTCAAGAATGGATATTTGATAACAGCTTTTGGAATGAGTGCTATAGGGAACTGGGTTTGTTCATAGAAAGCTGTAAACTATGTTTGTCATCTGAGGCTGCTCTTGCCATGGATGTATTTTGCCTAGGTAACTGACAGACTCTGATCCCATTGACCTGGCGTTTTCAAATAAAGTTAAAAGATGACTTTTATATGTACTCATAACAAATGCTTAACTACCTCATCTTTCCTATGAAATACATCATGAGGCAAAATGTACATTAGCTTTCAGATAACAGATGCTACCTACCACTGTGTGTAAACTTTATATTAGCTATTAAGCTTCTCTATAAAGAGTTAAGATGTAAAATAATATGCTGGTGTACTATAGTAAATTGCCTGACATGACTTCTATTTAAAATATTTTATCCTATTTTATAATAATATTCTGAAAATGCAGAAAGCATGGCTTAGGCAGTGGTTTTCAACTCGTGGGCCACAGACCCTTTGGGAGAGTGGAAGGAAACTTTCACAGAAATCCTGCATATCAGATTTAAATTTAATCAGATAATCAGATATCCTGCATATCAGATTTAAAATTATGATTTATAACAGCATCAAAATTACAGTTATGAAGTAGCAACAAAGTAATTTTATGGTTCAGGGATCACCATGACATGAGGAACTGTATTAAAGGGTTGCCGTGTTAGGAGTGTTGAGAACCACTGGCTTAAGGAGAAAAGGGTTTTTCCTGCTGTGAATTCAGGTGAGTTCAATTCCTGGTTGACTTGGGCAGATCACCATAATAGGAATATATGGTGAATGGGAGCTGTTTACCTCATGGCTGCCTGGAAGCAGAGACATAAAGACAGGAAGGGAACAGATAGGACAAGATATACCCTGATTACCTCTCTCCCTGGGGAGCTACTTCCTCCAGCTAAAGACTGCTTCCCAGCATCTCAGGAACCTCTTCACAGGGTTGGCTGGTGCTTTGAACAGTTGTCCTCCAGCTGCTGGTCCAACCTTGGGAGTTTGGGGACTATTAGGAGGGACTTCCCTAGGAGAAGTAGGTCCCTACAGCTGAGCCTCTGAGCAATAAAGCCTAGCCTAGGCCTACTTCTGGACTAGCTCCTTGAGCCTATGGGCAGCTTCCTGGTATGCTGCCATGGAAGGTGCCACAGAAACAGCCTCAGCCTCCCACTCCACAGACTGAGCTTCCCCACATGCCTTCTCTGCTGTGATAGAGTGAGCCCTAATAAACCCTTCCTCTCCCAATTGTTTCTGTCAGGTATCGTGGTGAAGCCATAACAAACAAGGAACTAATTTAGTAATTGACCTCATTACCCTGAAAGCTCCAGGCTCAGACTGCTTCACAGGTAAATTCTAAACTCTGTTAAACTGTAGAGAAGAGACAGTTTCCTTTTAAAATGAGACACCGTCTGCTGCGTGGCTCTAGCTGGCCTAGGAATCTCCTACGTACACCAGGCAGGACTCAACATTACAGTCATCCTCTTGCCTCTGCCAACTATGTGCTGGGGTTACAGGCCTGAACCATTGTGCCCCATTCTGTACTGTCTTTTCAATGACAGCTGTTCCCAAACAGAAAAGAAAACAGTACCTCAACTCTGTTTGTTTTTGTTTTTGTTTTTGTTTTTCAAGACAGGGTTTCTCTGTGTAGCTCTGGCTCTCCTAGAACTCACTATGTAGAGCAGGCTGGCCTAGAACTCAAAAATCTGCCTGCCTCTACTTCCTAAGTGCTGTGATTAAAGGGTATGCCACCATGCCTGACTCTGCATCTACTCTTTTTGAGCCTCATTTAGCCTTGCTTACAAAATCAAGAAAACCAAATGAAGTTTCAGGCCCACTTTCACTTACTTACAGTGGACCCATTTGCCAACAAATTGATTAAATGTAACCCATCGCCAGCATTGGAAGCTTCATTTGGAGACAAGAGATATCCAGTTCAGGTTCTGCCTTCTTGATTTTTTTAGATTTTTTCTTTTTTTGGCTGTTTTATCTAGATCCCTCATATATTTGTATATTTTAGAGTGGTTCCATTCTATTAGGCTTATAAGATCCCTCACATGACCCTTAATTATACCTCTCCCTCCCTATATTTCTTCACTTACCTCCTCTTCTGTGTCCCTCCTCATTTGACCATCCTGTTCCAGACTCCATTACTCATCCATCCATAACAATCTATTCTACTCCCCCTTTATGGAGATCTGTCCCTCCCTGTGAGTCTCTAATTCTATACCTAACCTGTGGTTATACTGATATATCTTTGACTTGACAGCTAACATCCATATATAAGTGAAAACATACCTTATTTGTCTTTCTGTGTCTGGGTTATCTCACTCAGGATGACTTTTTCTATCTTCATCCATTTACCTGCAAATTTCATGGTTTTCTTCTTCCTTTTTAACTGCTTAGTAATAGCCCATCTCTGTAAGTGAACCACATTTTCTTTAGACATTCATGTGTTGAGGGACACCTAGGATGTCTCCACTTTCTGGCTATTATAAATACAGCAGCAATGAACATGGTTGAGCAAGTAAGTGTCTCTGTGGTAGGTGAAGCATCCTTTAGGTTTACACCAAGAGTGGCAGAGCTGGGTCTTGATCGATTCCTAGATTCCCAAGAAACAGCTACACCTATTTCCATAGTGGCTGTGCAAGTGTGCGTTCCCACCGGCAATGGATGAGGGTTTTCCATACTCCATATCCTGGCCAACATTAGATGTCGTTTATTTTATTAATCTCATCTCTTCTGCCTCATGTAATGTGAAGTCTCAACAGTTTTGATTTGCATTGCCCTGATGACTAAGGATACTGAACATTTTTTAAGTGTTTCCCAGACACAAGAATTTCCTCTACTGAAAATTGTCTGTTTAGTTCTGTAACTCAAGTTTAATTGTGTCATTCATTTTCCTGATATCCAGGTTTTTTTTTTTTTTTAGTTCTTTACATATTTTGGATATTAGCCCTCTATTGGATAATTAGTTGATAAAAATACTTTTCCCAGCCATGTGGTAGTGGTGCATGCCTTTAATCCCAGCACTTGGGAGGCATAGCCAGGAAGATCTCTATGAGTTCAAGGCCAGCCTGGTCTACAGAGCAAGATCCAGGACAGGCACCAAAACCACACACAGAAAACCTGTCTCAAAAAACAAAAACAAAAAAATCCTTTTCCCATTTTTTAGGCTGCCATTTGGAATAAAACACTATTAGTGGCAGAATAGATAATGCTCCATCGGTGATCCCACAAGTGGACAGACAAATTGGAGTTAACAGAATTCATTAAAGTTATTTAATAAATGATTCCTATATAATAACCTATTCTTTACATTAATAATTTAATGAATATACTTCAATGTATTTTTACTTATTCTTTGAGAATTTCACAGAATGCATTTTGATCATATTCACCCCCTAACTCCAAGTAATTCACTTCAAATCTGCCCCAACATCTGTGATGCCCAACTTTGCATCTTCATCATTGAATTACTTTTTAACAACCCCAGTGGCAGACTCTTGAAGAAAGCTGACTCTCCTCCCAGAAGCCATTGTTCATCCTTAGGTCATCAGTTAGGAGTAGGGGTTCAAGCACCCTTCCCACTCTATGCTTGAACATTTACTGGCTTGATATTGTATAAGTGACCACAGGGCTGTGGGTCATGAGTACAGTGGTCCTGTCATGGCCAGAAGACACTGTTTGCTCTAGTCCTCCCTGACCTCTGGATCCTACAATCTTTCTGCCCCACCTTTCATGATGCTCCCATACTAATTAATGATATAGAAGCAGTAATTAAAAATTAAAAATTGCCCAACAAAAAGAAGCCTAGAGCAGGACAGAATCAGTGTAGATTTGGACCAGACATTTACAGAACAACTAATACTCCTCAGACTATCCAATAAAATAAAAAATGAAGGATCTCTTCCAAATTTTCTTTATGCCAGGAATACCCTGATGTTGAGAGAGGGAGGGAGACAGATACATAGATAGGTAAGAAAGTAAATAAATAGATAGGTAAAATGATAGATAGATAGATAGATAGATAATGGATAGATAGATGAATGGGTAGATAGAATTACAGGAAATTACCCTGATGAGCAGATACACAAATTCTCAATAGAATACTTGCAAATCAAGTTCAGGATCACATAAAAATAATCATCTGCCATGATCAAGTTGTCTTCACCCCAGACCTGCAAGGATAATTTGACATAATAAATCAACATATTTATTCCACCACATAAAAGGAATAAAAGACAGAAACTACATGACCATCTGAGTATATGAAAAAAAAAAGGCCTTTGTAGAAATCCAACCTCCGTTGATGATGAAAGTCTTGGAGAATCTAGGTATATAGAGGATATATTTCAACATAACGAAGTCATTGTATAACAAGCCCAAGGCAGCATCATGCTAAATGAGAAAAAAACTCAAAACAATTCCCAAACATTCAGGAACAAGGAAAGGATATTCACTCTATCCTCTCCTATTCAATATAGTACTTGAATTCTTAGCTAGAGCAATAAGACAACTGAGATAGATAAAGGGGATACAAACGGAAAAGGGGAAGTCAAAATGTCCTTATTTGCAGATGATATGATTCTAAACAAATAAAACTAATAATTTATTAGAAGTCCCTTAAGGCTGATAAATACATTCATAAAAGTGGAAGAATGCAAAACTAACACAGAATAGTCAGTGGCCTTCCATTATACCAATGACAAACAAACTGAGAAAGAAATCAGGGAAACAATTCCACTCACAATAGGCTTAAAACACATTAGACATTTGGATAGCATACTTTTAAAGCACACTATTAATAAAACAGCTATGAAGTACCCAAGAGAAATCTAAATATATTCAAGACCCTTAAAGCTGATGTTCTGAGAGACCTTTAAGACTGAAATGAATGGAGGTTTTTAAAGTTTGGTAGATAAGTAGGTAATAGAAAAGGTCAATTTTACTAAATTAATAATACTAATGCAATAAATCTTTTTTCTTTTTTCTTTTAATTTTAAATTTAATTTAATTTTATATGGATTCCCTTGCTCTCCCCCCTCCCGCACATCCCCCCTCCCCTGCCTTCCCCCTAGCCCACCCCCATTCCCATCTCCTCCAGGGCAAAGACTCCCCTGAGGATTGAGTTCAACCTGGTAGATTCAGTCCAGGCAGGTCCAGTCCCCTCCTTCCAGGTTGAGCTAAGTGTCTCTGTATAAGCCCCAGGTTCCAAACAGCCAGCTCATGCACTGGGGACAGGACCCGGTCCCACTGCCTGGATGCCTCCCAAACAGATCAAGCTAATCAACTGTCTCACTTATCCAGAGGGCTTGATCCAGTTGGGGGCTCCTCAGCTATTGGTTCAGAGTTCATGTGTTTCCATTCATTTGGCTATTTGTCCCTGTATTTTTTCCAACCTTGGTCTCAACAATTCTCACTCATACAAACCCTCCTCTTTCTCGCCAATTGGACTCCTGGAGCTCCACCTGGCGCCTGGCCGTGGATCTCTGCATCTGGTTCCCTCAGTCATTGGATGGGGTTTCTAGCACGACAATTAGGGTGTTTAGCCATCCTATCACCAGAGTAGGTCAGTTCGGGCTGTCTCTCGACCATTGCCAGGAGTCTGTTGTGGGGGTATCTTTGTGGATTTCTGTGGACCTCTCTAACACTTTGCTTCTTCCTATTCTCATGTGGTCTTCATTTATCATGATCTCCTATTCCTTGTTCTCCCTCTCTGTTCTTGATCCAACTGGGATCTCCCACTCCCCTAAGCTCTCTTTCCCTTGAACCTTGCCCTTCATTGCCCCTACTCACGTCCAGGTTGTTCATGTAGATCTCATCCATTTCTCTGTCATTGAGCAATTCCTGTGTTTTTCTTGGGGTCCTGTTTTCTAGGTAGCCTCCCTGGAGTTGTGAGTAGCAGTCTAGTCATCTTTGTTTTACATCTAATATCCTCCTATGAGTGAGTACATACCATGTTTGTCTTTCTGAGTCTGGGTTACCTCATTCAGGATGATTTTTTCTAGATCCATCAATTTTCCTGCAAACCTCATGATGTCATTATTTTTCTCTGCTGAGTATTGTGTATATGTACCACATTTTATTTATCCATTCTTCAGTTGAAGGGCATCTAGGTTGTTTCCATGTTCTGGCTATTACAAACAATGCTGATATGAACATAGCTGAGCACGTGTCCTTGTGGTATGATTGAGCATTTTTTGGGTATATGCCCAAGAGTGGTATAGCTGGATCTTGGGGGAGATTGATTCCCAATTTTCTAAAAATGTGCCATATTGATTTCCAAAGTGGTTGTCCAAGCTTGCATTCCTAGCAGCAGTGGAGGAGAGTTCCCTTAGCTCCATATCCTCTCCAGCACTAACCAAGCAAGTGAAGGACCTATATGATAAGAACTAATGCAATAAATCTTGAATTAGGAAATGTGAATACAATAATGACCCTTTTTCTGTGGAACTTAATAATTTAACCATAAATACTCTATTATGGGGCAAAGGATAATTTATAAAGTGGAAAAAGTAAAGACATCCAGAGGTACTTTTAAAGAGGGAAAAGCAGGGAAGCATGCCATATTAGAGAGAAATATGTCATATGAGATTAAAAAAATACTTTAGTAGAGTTATATAAGCAGTCAGTGAGATTGGTAGACTGGATATTGCAACAGATGCAGTGTCCACAAACTTTGTATTTGGTGAAAAAAGAGGATACAGACAACATAGAAAAGGATGGGCCAACAGAGCATGCTCTGAGAATATGTCAAATGTTCTAGTTAGCTTTCTATTGTTCTGATAAAAGTCCCAAAGCCAATCTGGGAAAGTAAAGAGTTTATTCACCTCACAGGTTACAGTCCATCATCAAGGGAAGCCAAAGCAAGATCCCAAAGCAGAGGCTTGAAACCACAGAAGAATGCTTCTCACTGCTCTGCTCAGCTACCTTTCCTTTATAGCCCAGGCTCACATGCCTGGGCATGCTGCTACCCACACAAGACTGAGCCCTGCTCCATCAATTAACAATCAAAAAAAAAAAAAAGCCAAAGAAGCATACCTGAAAGTTGGTCTGAAGAAGTCAAATCCTCAACTACGTGTCAAGTTGACAGCCAAGATTAGCCATTACAGCAAGCCACAAAGGGGAAAACATTAATCTCAGCTTACTGCAAAGAAAATTGACCCTCTATGAATAGAATTCTATGTCCAACGTGAAGTTTCAAATGTATGAAGAATAATTTCAAAGAATTTATATTGGAAAATGTAACTCTCTTTAAAATGAGTGACAATCACACAAGCCACAAAGGAAAAGTTGGTGAATTTGACTATTGAAGCCCCTTCTGGAGGCTGCAGGGTAGACATGGGGGGTGGCTGTTGGCTGCCAGGACCTTTGATCATCCTTGCAGTGTTTTGATGGAAGACTTCCCATCAGAATTCCTGCCCCTTATAAGCTTATGTTCTAAAGAAATGGATGAGGCCCCTTCTGCTTGATGATTTGGAGAAGGCTGTATCCCATTTTCAGAGCCATAAATCTTGCAAGCTTCTAAAGCAGCACCAGGCACATTGTCTATTGTCATTATTCTTGGTGACACACACTGCAGTACACATGCTCATCATGCTAGTGTCAGTGGTGAGCTCTGTAACATGATTTAACTCTGGGGTGTGATTTGTTCCCTGTTGCTGCTGTCTCCAAATCCTGCCTCTTTGACCACCAGAGAAACTTCAAACTTAATAAATCGTTTTTGCTTAGAAAACAGTAGGAGGCTACTAGCTGTTGTTTACAATGAAGACCCCACAGATGTCTTCCCAGGGTTCTCCTTTCTTCAGTAGGAGTGTTTTCCTTTCTCAGAATGCATGGAGTAAGCAAGATGTGGCAAGGGGAAGTCCAGGCCAAAGCTTTCCTTCTCATTAAAGACCCAGGATTGAATGGCAAACTGAATTTTTTACAAAGAAAAATGAAAAACTTTGTATTGTAGCTTCATGTTGAAGTGGTTTTTTGTTTTTGTTTGTTTTTTTCTTTTTTTTTTTAATTTGGAAAATCTGGAAAGTTAGCTTGTTCTAATAGGGGCTATACTCTGCAATCCCTTTATTTTCCCCCTTTTCCTTCATGACATCGAATCCTTATCAGATCATTGCTGTCTTCTAGAAGTGGTGTATTTTTCACCTTTGGGATTCTGTACTGTTTGGTGGTCTGCTAAGAGCAGGTCACTTGGTGACTAGCTGGTGTGGTAAGGTGTTCACTGATACTGTTTACTACGTCATAATGCTGGTTTTGCTGACTTTTTTTTGTTTTTTTTTGGTTTTTTTGTTTTGTTTTGTTTTTTGAGACAGGGTTTCTCTGTGTAGCTTTGCACCTTTCCTGGATCTCTCTCTCTCTCTCTCTCTCTCTCTCTCTCTCTCTGTAGACCAGGCTGGCCTCGAACTCACAAAGATCCACCTGCCTCTGCCTCCCAAGTGCTGGGATTAAAGGCGTGAGCCACCACCACCCGGCACGACTTTTTGTTTTTTTATACGTTTATAAAAAAAGAAAAAGTTGGTGATTGCATTACAAAATTCTCAGGGTTTTGCTGGCCTGTGTGTGGTATGTTGTTATAGCAGTGTCCTTGTGGCACTGTGACCCTTGGTGTTCCCGAGAACAGGTAAGGATAAGAGGTGGTCGCCTGCTACAGAAGCACCTGCAGTGCAGTACTGTCTCTGTTGGACTTTTGTTTCTTTATTGACGAAATCAAACCAGTATTCCCCACCGTAAATAAACGATTTTGCTGAATAAAGTAAAGTCTTAAATTCAAAAAAAAAAAAAAAAAAAGATGTAGCCTGGAGGAGTTCAAGTCCAAATTCACAGGCTCCTGACAGCCTACTCTTTCTGACAGGTCCAGTGTGTTTGCTTTCTTCCTATTTCTTTAAAAAGTAACCATTTTCTGCCTCTTGGGCCCTTTTCCAACACAGTTCCTGCCAGACATAACATAATTATTTGAATTCCAAACCTTCAGTTATAGAGATAGACTGGATTCTTTTGTAACCAGGTTTTTAGTTGATCTCTCTTACCCAAGAAACCAGACTGGTATTTCATCCTATTTTAGCCATCCATGGTCATAAAAAGGCCACTGAACATCATCATGACATGAGATCTACAAGTGATGCAGATGTGATGTTTGATCATCATCAGTCCTTCCTTTCACTTTCTAAGTCATTTGCTCATGAGTATCAGTGAACAGGAGAATACAACTGTGATGGCTGTTCTTGGTTGTCAGTGTGACTACATCTACGGTCAACTAACACCCAGAAAATAGAGGGCACAGCTGTGGGCCATTTCTGCTTCATTTGAAGGAGGTAGATGTATTTCTAGTCTAGATCTTTGAGGTAGGAAGTCACACCTTTAATTCAGATCTTTAATTGCGATATAATCTGGACCATGCTTTCTGCTGAACGCATATAGAAGGACCTGGAAGAAGGAAGATTTTCCTTTCTCTGCTTCCTCCACCTTCTTAGCACATCCATTCCTTCACTGGCATTAGAGTATACATTTTGAGATTACAGCATAGACTGCAGACAGCTGACACATCCAGACTTGTAGACTGAGCAACTACTGGATTCTTGGACTTTCCATTCATAGCCAGCCATTGTTGGATTAGCCAGAGTACAGCCTGTAAGTCATTATAACAAATCCCTTTTCAATATATAGAGAGATTCATTTTATAACTTCTGTTGTGCTACAGAGCCCTGACTGACACACCGGGCATATAGAGAGGACATTCTAGAACAGATTGGATCTCATAAGCATCTCAGGTAAATTACAAACTCCCAATGGCCACCTTCCCATAACCTTACCCTTCTCTAGGCGCTTGTTTACTTCAGGGGACTCAATCCTCCTCCTCCTCCACATCATCCTGACTAATTTCTTGGAATGCTTTACTTCTCATATTATTGGGTGTGGGTATTAGAATGGTATTAGAGTCCATTTACAGGTTTCCTAGTGGCTTTACCCAGCAGGTCTGCATAGAGAGGATGATTGGACCACGGGCCTGAGTGCAGGTGTCTGAGATAGTCTGCACTTGTCTGTGCTGGGGGGTGGTCTTTTGCTCCACCCCTTGGCATTCCTTTAAATACACTAGGGCAGAGACAGCCAGGCCCTCAGGAGGTTATCCTGTATTTTCTGTCTGTTTCTCCCACCTCTAAACTTCTAAGAAATATTTCCATCTGCTCCTACTCAAGAGTATTCTGGGGAAATGTGGGGGGGTAATGAGTAGCCTCCACATAGACTGGGAAGGGCCAACTATTGTCAGTGTTTATAAATGAGCTTTCAAGTCCTCATCAGTAAAGTAGTGAAAAGATTCTAATGAAGAAGAGAGAAATCTCTAGCTTTGGAAGGAGGAGGAGCTGAATGGCTTCCCCTGTGTCACAGCAGAGACTCCTGGAAAAAAAGCTCAGCTTCTGGTCATTTGAGGAAGAATCAGCAAGGAATCAATGGCTGTGCCTAATGACATCAGCAGTCTCTTCTCTGGCATTCTACTGTATCCTGGAGAACTCTTGGAATCCCCTGTGATGTCACTAGTGTTGTAGCAACACCACGTGAGCTTAGGACATTAGCTCAGTGCTATAAGGTTCACCTACAGAGATGTGGTCAAGACTGAGGCATCTAGTTGAGAGAGAGAATACACAGCGTGGAGAGACCAGAGCAAGGAAGAAGGAAGCAGGCCCTAGGTCTCACTGGAAAACATAGAGAAATCTCTGGTCCTGGGGAGGACACAGTGAGTTCAGTAGGGCTGGGCAGCTTTCTGGATGTGATGGTCTTGAGCCTTCCAGAGCTAGGGCTCAAGAGCTGGGAACTTGTGGGAAGGAATAGGCCTATCCTGCTCTAGGTTCCTAAAGAGCAGAACCAGATCAAGGATCCATGATGGTTAGTTTGGCAGATTTAGGAATTGACAAGGCTTTAGCTGCTTTGCTGGGTATATCTGCTTTCACTCTGAGTGGGGAAGGAGGCACAGAGGAGTTAATGAGATTTCTGTACCATAACTGTGTCCCCGCCCCATCCCATGCCACACACACACTGGAGTCCTGTAGTTATGTGCCAGTAATAATAGGGAAAGGAGAGTACCCTGGCAAAGCCTGAGGTTCTCATACTTGACATCACAGCCACTAGCAGGGCAGGATCCACCAAGTGCTGCTGTCTTCATATGACCCCTGAGGTTCCTGGGTCAACTGTTGATGGCACACAAGTCTGCACTCAGCCTGAGAGCTGTTAGATTCAGTGGACCTGGACTGAGACTGTCCCCATTCTGCCAGCCTTGGGTGTCTTGGACTGTCAGTGAGGATGGCTTTGTGAATCTGATGACCTTGTTCTGCCCCTTCATGGCTTCCCCATTATCATGACAGTCTGAAGCATAGAGCAAGTGAGGTGGGCATCCATATACTACCTGAGTGTGACAGTAGCAATTTTCTCCTGTTTTCTCAAAGCACTTTGCTGAGTGCTCTAAAGCTACAGTACATTCTCTGTAGCTGTGAATAAGCCTTAGGAGGATGTCCCCTGGGTCACATTGTCTAGGGAGACAGAGGAAACCTGCTGACTTCTGAGTCATCCACCTCCCTATAGAGAGATGGGAGAACTGACATCCACAGAGGGGGAGACTCAAGTCTGGTCTTAGAGAAACTGCTAGGACAAAGACTCATCTGTCAGTTACTTCCTAAGCATCCTTCAGTGGGTCAGGTTTGACTGAGATGAGGTAGTGCATAGGGCAGGTACTGTGCTTTGACTTCTAGACTTGGAAATTACTGATATACTTAACTTTGTCTAACTTGGATGTCAGGGTGATATAACATCTGAATGGACATAGTTTACCCCACATCAATCATTTGTTCTTGGATCCACCAAGTACACTTCTGAATCCACAGTCCAGTCTTCTGAAGAATTTGCAATCCAGGCTAAACATAGTGCTAGCTCCTCATTTCAGGACTGCCAGGAAATTCACAAGTGTGAACTGCGGCTCTGGGAAGGGTCTCAGGCAAAGGACCCCTAATAATATGTCTCCTGTGTCCTTTGCCTGCCCTTCTCATGCTCCAATGAGTATTCTTTAAGCTGGCTGTGACCTTTTCCTTCCTAAGGGCATGTGCATTGTCACAGGTGGCTCCAGATGAAGGGCTTATTAGTCTTTGTGTATCACTAGGTGAAGCAACATAGCAGTGACACACTACATACTCTCCCATGACTGTGACGCATTAGTCCTTCCATATCTGTGTCTGGCCTCTCACTAGCCATTCTTCTTTCCTCACACTTGAGTGCAGGAATGGACCATCACTCTTCCTGGGAATGTTTGCTCTTGTGTCTCAGGGCTCACCTGGAGAACCCCAGTTCTTATCATCTAGCCTGACATGTCACTAGTTGATCACACATTTGCTAATATCGTGTTGGCTGGAATTTATTGTGCTGATGATTCAGGGAAATTTTTCGCATTAACTAAGGGACATTTCTTTGTTCTGACAGGACACCCACAACCTCCCACCATATCCACATCCTGAAACAGCCTTGTGGATCCTCCACAATGTTCTTGTTGACATCAGGGGATCGTTCTTTCCTTCCCACCATTCTGACTTAATTCCCTAGCAACCTTTATTTGTCATGTTATTGATTAGAGATTTCAAGAAGGGGCCAGTCATTGCCTGGGATGTGTTTTGAAGTGAGTCTTCAACTTCCCATACATGAAGTAGTGAAAATATTATAATGAATCAGGAAGAGATCTCTGGCTTTGTAAGGAGGAGGTGATGAAAGTCTTTCCTTGCATTTCCAGAAAGGCTCCTGGGAAGGGCAACATGACTTTTGGTGAACTGAAGAAGAGCTAGTTAATGGATAAGTGAGGGCTGCTGGAGGTGACCCTAATAGTCCTTGCTATGGAGATGCTGTTCTATCATGGAGAATCCTTGGTATTGTCTATGATGTCACCAGTGTTGTGGCAACACCAATGTCTGTGGGTTATTCCTTCAGTTCCCATAGACATATTGGCAAGACTGAGCAGGCTGCTTGGGAGAGAGAATGGAGAACATGGAGAAACCAGAGAGAGGCAGAAGGAAGATGGCCTTTGGTCTCAGTGTAATACTTGGGGAAATAGATGGTTCAGAGGAAGGTAAAGTGAGTCCTGAGCAGTGGATGAGAAGCTTCCTGGAGGAGAAGAACTTGAGCTGGGATTCCTAGTAGTGTGGTTCAGCAGCTGGGAGTTTCTGGGTAGTAATGGGCCAGTCCAGCTTCTCTGGCTTTCTAAAGAGCAGACCCAGAGTCAAGAATCTCTGAGGGTGACTTTAGGAGAGCCGTGAATTGTTCATGCTGCAGCTGCTTTTCTGGGAATTTCTTCAATTCATTCTGAGTGAGAAAGAGGATTGGGAGAAACAGATGGACACCTGAGCTGTCCCTCTCTGGGTAGGGGGTTGCTGCACTTCCTCCTAGTGGATTACTTCAGTTTCCATGGAAATCTGATGCCAATAGGAAGGGAGAGAAACCCCCTTTGGCCACACAGCAAATTTTCAGATGCTTTGGTCCTGGACACATATGATCAGGGCTTGGTGCTGCTAAGCTCTAGGGACAACAGGACTTACTTGCATCACATCAGATATGACCTGACACTGCCCTCCACTTCTACTTGGCTGGGCTAGCTTATGCCTTCCAGGACCAGTACGGGCTGCACTAGGAAGGGAGGCAATGATTATCCACAGTGGTTGATTATAGCATGAATCTCAGTAGTTCTTATTAATAAAATAAAACCTGAGGCCAGTTCTTGGGGTGAAATGCTGGATGGTCAGAGAAACAGAACAAGCCACAGCTAACCTCACCTGGCCAACTTCTCAGCTGATCTTGTTTCCTCAGCCTGGAAGCCTCTGTGTCCTCATATCCGAATGGCTCTGAACTGTGCTCCAAATCCTGAAAGCTTAACCAGGCAAATGCTTCTAGTTTCTGGTCTTCACACCTTATACACCTTTCTGCTTTCTACCACCACTCCCTGGGATTAAAGGCTGGCTTTCTGGGATTAAAGGCGTGTGTCACCATGCCTGGCCGTTTCCAATGCGGCCTTGAACTCACAGAGATCCAGAGGGATTTCTACCTCTGGAGTGCTAGGATTAAAGGTGTGAGTGCCACCATTTTCTAGCCTTTGTATCTAGTGGCTGTTCTGTCTCTGACCCCAGATAAGTTTATTAGGGTGTATAATATTTTGGGGAACACAATACCACCACAGTTGAGGACAGAGACAGAGCTCAGGGGCCCCAGTTTGAGGATAGCTGCCCTGCTGTTCCGAAGCTTCACTGGGTTCCTAGAATTTTCTCTTCTTTAGGCTTCTTCTTGGGACTCAGCATGGACTCTCTTGGTCCTATGCCATTCTAGAATACAAGTTCATTTGTCTTTATCTACCTGCAGGGACTACTGGGGAGTCACCATCCCAACTCTCCACCTTCACTGAGCAGGAGCAGGGGCAGGAGCAGGAAATGAAAAAACTAGAGAAACTCACCATTTGGTTACATGATATGGAATGTGAGAGAAATGAGCTGCGTGGAATCCTGGCCAATTACACCAACAAGGATTTGAACAACAGGTAGTCATTATGCCCAGTTCTCTGCTGACCATCTTGACACCACAGTATCAAGCCCAGGTTTCCTGAGGAACAGGAGGCTGAAACTCCAGGGTGTCCTGCTGCCTAAACTAATTTTCCTGAGTTCCTTTGAGATGCAGACTTAGAGCCTGGGTAAGAGTGAGATGGGGACACAGGCTGTTCTGCTCCACCCAAATGGAAAGCAGAGCCTGTGGCCTGAATCACAGTCTGGGGATAGGGACAGTAGCATGTGAGCTTTCAACATGCATTTCAAGAGGCCTTGACAGGTGTTGGGTTGTGGGAGATACTAGGTATTGTGAGTTTGTGGTGAGTCTTTGTACTTGACCAGCAGATGACTGTGTGCTGAAAACTCCTGGCAGCAGCTGGAGGGGCCTGGTCCATTCATCCATCTCAGGGTGTGGCTGGAAGGCCTGGAGCTCATCACAGCTCCCCTCTGGTCTTCTGTGACAATGTTGCATCCAAATATTTCTTGGGCATCCTGATTTCATGTAGGTTGTGTGTGTGTGTATGTGTGTGTGTGTGTGTGTGTGTGTGTGTGTGTGTGTGTGTGTGTGTTCCTGAGAGTCTGGGAATGTGACAGGGTCTGAAGACTTAACATAGTTCTAGGTGATGGCACTGTTGAAGCAAGGGAGCCCCACTTTGAACAGCACACCTCCTGGTCACTGTGCTCACCTTGATAGAACATTGGAATCACCTGTGCACTTTATAAAACTATTGTGAAGTGGGGCTCCTCCCTGGAAATATTGATTGTGTGCTCTTGGTCTCTGTGTGGCTATAGGCACCCAAAATGAGAGTCCCTGTTCTGGAAACAGGAGAAATGTTATCATAGCTTTCTTGTGTGTCCAGATATGTGGCAGAGATTCCTGGGAACTTCTTAGAGCGCTTATCTATAGCTCCTAGCCCACTGAGGGTGCTCATGCAGCTCTGGCTTCCTCCCCTTAAACCTTCTGGCTGTTATGTTCTGAGCACAGGATAGGATGTTTAATAAGCACCAGGAAGTCCCATTGTTTAAATGCCAAGCTGTGGCATCCACTGGGCTGGAGTAGTCCTTGACACAACCTCATTCATATTGTCCTTATGGCCTGTGTTCATGGGGTTCTTTTCTCCTGGGGCCATGCCTACCACAGGCTGAATTTTGAGCTTGAGATGCTTGAAATGGAACACAAGCAGGTGATGTCGGCCCTCCAGAAATTGTCCATGGAGATTAGTGATGCCTTGGACAAGTGCAAGGGGCTGATTGAGGAGACTGAATGCTTTAGGTAAGTGCCCAATAGCTTAGGAGGGACTGTTTCTGTCCTTCTTTGTCCTTGACCCAAAGTGAGGCTCTGGTTCTAGCCTGTGTGCCTCTGAGCCAGTTGCCTGCCTTTGGACCTTTGATTTGTGCCTCTTGGACTCAGTTTTGCTAAGTGTAAGAAAACACTGAGGGCTCCCATCACAGTCCATCCAAACTCAGGAGCCCTTAACAGAAAAATCATTTGCAGCATAAGAGGATTCTGGCAGCCCAGGTCCTCTGGGCCCTGGCAGGGGCTCCAGTAATCTGGTTTGCTTGGGATCTGTAGACAGAATTTATACCTGTTAGGACTTCTGCCCACCTCAGAGAATATTTGTCCTCTACCTGCTGATGCTTTCCCAAGGCTTGAACAGTCAAGAACAGGTGTGGGCTGTGCCCTGTTCTCCGAGGCACAGGATCCCTTTTGGTACCAGGGTTTTCAGAAGTAGTTTGAATCTGTGTGGAATTTGGTTATTCTCTGGATTTGGCCTGCATTTGAGTGATGCTGGCTTGGCTACTGAGAACTCCATTCATGTGCTGTCTGCAGGCCTCCGACTTTTCATGGAGGTAGGGAAGGCAAATGGAGGCTTGCTTTGGCTCATCATGTTTTGGTGATTGTTTAGTTACCTTGATGGCCGGGTCCTACGAGAGTGTACTCAGCTAAAGAAGAATGTACATGTATTGAGACTCCAGAACATACAGCTGTGGAAGGAGCAGATTGAACTGCAAGAGACCTGTGAGGAGGTGAAATAGCTCTTGAAGGAGGCCCATGAGAAGATCTGTGACTCCTGTGCTGAGCAGCAGCAGGTAGGCTGAGGCAGTAGGGGCAGGCTGCCCAACTGTCCAACCATAAACATAGAGACTCCCATGTAACCATCCACCCACCCGTCCAGAATCCCAACTCCATACCATCCAATTGTTCATTTCTGTGATCATTCACAAGTCTTCCTGTAGAGTTAGCCTCTTACTAGATACTAGATGATTGGCAAACAAACCCTCCTGCTCTGCTAGAAGCTGCAGTACATTCAGAGAGATGGGTCAGTCAGATATCACACACCTACATGTCATTATATTAGGAATCCGTTATGCAGGGAGATACTTGGAGAGTACCACAGAGCTCTCATTGATTAGGTCAGTGGCCTGTGGCTCATTTGCATTCCGGGGTCATGTGAGATCATAAGTAGGAAGCAGCTTGCAAGGACTAGAGCCCTAGGCCAATGCCAAGTGAATGTTTTTCACTGTCAACTTTTAGGGTGGCATGTGGTCTTCTCCTTTCTTCCTACATCCCAATGTGCTCTCTTCCCTTAGCTTAACTCTTGGTTCATACTGTCAGAAGCCTGAGTATCAGCTTGTCAGCTCTGTTTTCTGTGGGTGGTGCTGGACAGTTCTCCCCTCCTGGAGTTTCCAGTCTGGAGCTGACTGAATGACCATAGATGTGGGATGACTTTGACAGCCTGAGGTTTGAGGTGACAGATTTGAGGCTTCAAGAGAACATTTTCTCCAATCATCTCAACATAGTTTGATTAAGCTTTGTGCTCTCTCCTAGGCATTTTTAGTCCCCAAGGGAAGGATAGCTGTTTGCAGGTCTCTGTGAAAGATCTCATGTGCATAATCTAAACTCAACTGTTCACTCAATAAGATGTCCTCTTCTTTTTTTCTGCTCTCTTTTGATTTCTGTGGTCTGTGTGATCTATGCAGGCATGTGTAAATGTGTACACTTGTGGGTGTGTTTAGAGACTACATAATGAAATCCTATGTTGTCATCTGTTGTTTAATCTCTTGTTCCCTTGCACCAAGGTCATTCACTGAACCTGAAATTTTCTGTTTGGGCTAATCTGGCTGGCCAGCACTCTTTGGGTCTCCTGTCCCCAAAGGGACCATCTGTCTTGTTTTGTCTCATCTAATTGTCACAAGTTTCAATTGCTCAGAAAGAAAAAGGAGGGAGGAGCTTTCTGTTGTGTTTATACATTTTTATTGCTTTGGTATACATGTGTTTTTTAATAAATAACAAAAATCAAACAATACAGCTATTTTAAAAATAAAAACTAGACTTCTTCCCTTTCACTACACAGTGCTAACACCACAGGAAATGCCTTGTTTGTCTCGTTGGCTTCACAACACGGAATCCCACAGTGCATCTCTTTGCTGACATTGTGTTGCTGACTATATCATGTGCAAGGCTGTGTCTCAGAAAAGATTCCCTCTCATAGTTGTGCAGAGTGCTGTGTTCCTGAAAAGCACTGCAGGTGATGTCACTGACCTCTTTCTGACTGACATTGGGTCTGAATTCATATCATATGCACTGTAGTCTTTTGACAACTTCCTGGGTGTTGACCATGGGTTACTCTCTTTCACTTGAGCTATCCAGGTCTTCCTGGAGGAGCCACGGTTAGTTTAGTGAAGAGATTATGGTGAGTTGATTTGGAACCTGTGAGATCAGTGAGTCTTGGGATGTATAAAGTTCATGGAAGGAAAAGTGAGTGCAGGCCAGGGTAGCAGAGCCTGACTGAATCTAAGAGCCTTGTACACAGCAGAGAAGACCCATGACCTCCCCCTGCATCAGAAAAGGTGCTGCAAAGCAGCAGTCCTCTCGTTGGCCATCCTAGGTTCAGGAAGTGTGTGTGTGTATGTGTGTGTGTGTGTGTGTGTGTGTGTGTGTGTATTTGTATGTGTGTGTGTGTGTGTGTTGTGCATTTCTGTCTGTGTGGGTGAACCTCTGTATGTGTGTGAATGCTGGCTATTATTTGGACATTAATGTTCCTTTGGTTTCTGTATATGACCTTCTATGGGTAAGTGCTTGTATGTGTGTTGGGAGTATGGGTGCTTAAAAGTGCAAGTGTGTGTTTGTGTGTGTGAATGTGTAAACTCACATGTGTTTTTCTCTGAAATTACTCATGAAACATTTTTAATGATGATGGAGACTAAATTTATTGAGAAAGTATTGTGCCTATCTCTCATGCCCACTGTATTCATTTCTCATCCAACAAAAGTTAATCTTCTTCTCAATAGTATTCCTGGTGATGGCTCCTTCTTTTAGAATTGGCTGGGAAATTGAACATGTTAGTGCATTACAGTGTGCAAGTATGTGTGCATACATGTGCTTGTGTGTGTCCCTGACTTTTTGTGTGTGAATGTGAGTGAGCAACACTCCACTGAAAACACAATCTTCTAATGAACAGGAGCAAGAGAGCCTGGATGGAAGACTGAAGGACCTGCTGAAGCAGAAGGAGCTGGTCACCGTGCAAAGGGACTTGGCAGAAAAGCTGCAACATCACTTCAGGGTCTCTGAGATAAGGTAGGAGCCCAAAATGGGTAGAGCAGTAAGAACCATGTAGATCACCTGTACCTGGATCTTTGTCCTTTTTGGGATTCTCCCCATCTGGATGGCTCTCAGACACAACCAGGGAAAAACCACCTTAGGGTATTATGCTGGCCCAGTCAACAAGAACTTCTCTAGGAAACACTATGTTTGAGCCTTAGTGTTACTGAGGAGTGTGTACCCCTTATTCCCTCCTGAGCTCTCTGGTATCTTCTCAGTGTCCCCTGTGTCTCCCCACAAATCTCCCTGTGGTAGTCCTCAACCTAGCAGGAGGAGGGTTAGTTTGGGAGGACAGTGTGTGCTCCTGTTACTTTATTTTCCTTCCAGAACATCGCCTTTACTGAGAAGTTCCTACTTTTGTGTCGATCTGTGTGCAGCACACTCTTGCTGATTACAGGCTCTCTGCAGTGTGCATCTGTCTCCTGTGAAAAGACATTTCTGGACATAAGATTATTTAGGGGTTGAGGTGATGATCTCAGGCAGGTTTCTGTGCTGTAGGAATGATCAGAACCTTCACTGCTTTTATTTTGTAAGCTCTCTAGGGGGTCTACATTCAGTTTCCCATGTCGCTCATTTACCTGGTATCTAAGCAGGGCCATGTACATCTGCCCTGAACTGTCACTCAGACATTGATACACTGTTATGTTTTTCTCAAATAATGTATCTAGACAACTGGAGAAATGTGTCGATTTTCTTGTCCAGCACTATGTAGTTCTCTGTTCATCTTCTAGCAGATATTAAAACACAGAATAAAATCCAAGCTAAGGTGCAGTCTGACACTACTCTCCTGGGAAATGCAGGGAATGACCTCTGCTGAAAGGTCACGCTGTACTGTCCAGCTGACTAGAGCTGGTTCATAGCAGGTCCCCACCAGGCCTGTTCCCTAACTGCCTTCCTCCTCTAGGTCAGAAAATCTCCAGGCTGAGCTGAACATGTCACAGCCCAGGATGAGAGCCTCCTGCAGACAGAGCTGCTGGAGCAGGAGCAGGAAGTATCACAGGCAAGTGAGCCACCACTGCATTCCAACCCCTGCAACCATGGCATTCATGGGGACTGGGGGCTCTTGACATTGGCTCCCAGTGTGAATAGGCCCTGATTTTGTCTAGCCTGTGGCCCAGCCAGTATGTCTCTGGGACTGATTGCCTTTCCTTCTCACACAGCAGCTTGGAGAAAACTGAGGAGGCCAAAGATACCACAAACAACTTGAACCCATGGTGTTCTCCACCCTTGGATCGAAGCCTCCTCAGAAGATGACACCCTACAAGATTCCAAGGAGGCATGGCTATACTTGCTTTGAAAAGGCTTTTTACAATTGTGTCTGCCTTTCTACCATGTTTCCAAGGCCAGTCACAGGCTGTCAGACTGTGCCTCAAAATCTGTTGCATGATAAACCTAATCTTTTAATCTTTTAATTAAGAAAGCTGCTTAGCTTAATTTTTTTGTTTGATTTTTTTATTGGGTTTTGTTTGCTTTGGGTTTTTTTTTTTTTTTTTTTGGTTTTCTTTGTTACGGTTTGTGGTTTTTAATTCATTTGTTCTTTCTTTTTTTTCTTGTTGTTTGGTATTTTGATAAGGCTGTTTACTGTTTATATTGTTCCCTCTTTAATATAGTATTGAGTAAAATGACTGTATATTCTTTAATAAATATGTGATTTCCCACTCTTCACTCTTAAGACTGATTTCTTTGGTCAGTATTGCTCTGAGCTCAAAGTTTGTCTACTTGTGTCCCAGCAAAGCTGTTCTAGGTATGATAGCCTTTCTTTCACTGACAGCAGCTCTTGAGGGACAACTGAGGAAGCCAAAGAAGCCGCATACACCTTGATCCTGTGACATTCTCCACACTAGGGTCAAGGTCCCTTCAGATGAAGACACCCTTTTCAGCTGAGATCTCATCCTTGAGACAGACACCAGCTGACCTCCAGGTGGTCCAGCCCCATCAGATCCATGGTCTGTTGACTCAGTACTCCTGAAGAAAAGAAAGCATAACAAATAAGTTTGAGATACAGAAAACCTGAGACAAGAGTTACTGAGAACCCTGACATTCAACAGAATGTGTTCCTTGTGAAGGATACAACAATGTGAAGGGTAGAGATGTTGGTGAGCAAACTTTTTCTGTCAGTTTGATGTCCATGACTTTGGCAAGCTGACTGAGTCCTTAGACCTCCCCGTG
This sequence comes from Peromyscus eremicus, assembly GCF_949786415.1. Taxonomy (NCBI): domain Eukaryota; kingdom Metazoa; phylum Chordata; class Mammalia; order Rodentia; family Cricetidae; genus Peromyscus; species Peromyscus eremicus. Next base: position 76,314,122 of record NC_081425.1, read on the forward strand.
TGGTGTGAAATCCATTATGGAAGACTGACTGTGTTGATGTCAAGTTGTTCTAGACAGACAGTTTCCAACTCTTCATTCTTAATATCAATTTCTAGGTCGTGTGTGATGTTTTACTCTTATAACTCCAGAACCATCTGTAACTCCAGAACTCTAGTGTGCCCAGCTTGGGTTACATAGTGAGTTCCCAGCCAAGCCAGGGATATACAGGACTTTGGATGTGGATGGTGTTGCCATCTCTGTGTATACCCATTTCATGATAGAAAAAGTATCCATACTGTTGTTTCTGGACATAACTTTAGCTATCCCTAAACTATAGTATTCTGTATACACATTTCATGAAATGATCATGTGAACCATAATAATGAAACACAACAATACTGCTCTAATGCCTCTCAGGAAATCCAAACATTTACTAAGGGAGTATGCAAAAACTCCTAGACCTGCTTGCCATCCGGGCCTTGGTGATGTCCCTGTATGGGCAATCAAGGGCCATATCTTGTCCATGGTCCTGACACAGAAGTGGGCATCTGTGTTGATATCTGTGACTCCTGTTACCACTGAGGGCTTTGCAGCCACCTTCAGTCTGGGAACCACCTGTGACTATGGTACTGTTAAAGGATATGATCCACAGGTGACGTGTGTGTTTTAGAGGACTGTGCTGCCACACAGAACCATAGTCACATCTGTGCCAGGATGGTTGCCAAGGGCCACATCTGTGTCCACGGCCCTGCTTAAACTAGGGTCTGAATTGATGTCCCAGGCTCCAGACGCCATCAAAGACAGTTCAGATGCTTGGAATCTGGGCTACCACATGGACCCACTTAGGTACTGCTGCTGGGTCCATGCTGATCTGAGTGACCTGCATTACCAAAAAGGCTATGGAGACATCCAGACCCAGCAAGCAGCCTAGCAACATGTCTGGGTCCATGTTGCAAATACAGCCAGTGTCTGTGGCCCATGTTGCCAATCAAGAGACACACAGGAACATCTTAGTCTCAAGGGCTGTCCTCCTTCCAGGGCCATACAGCTCTCAGTGGCCTGTGCTGCCACCAGGGGCCATGGTGGCCTCCTGGTCTAGGCTGCTGCTAAGGGCCATGTCTGGAACATTTATTTGCCCTGCCACATCCTCAGTTTATGTTGGTGTCAGTGGCTCCTGTTACCATTGAAGACAGGATAGGGATTCAAAGAGTTAACCCTGCACCTCACGGGCTGCAGCACTAGGGAGAACTGGATCTGCCCCTCACCAACTGCAGCATTTGAAGAGTGGATCCTGCACCTGGACTGAGCAGCCTGTAGAGCTGTCCTTGTTAGTGGTGGTGCAGGAGAGCTGGCCCTGAGGGTGTGAGAGCAGAAGAGCTGACTCTGCTCCCCTTCTTCTGACCTGTGTTGTCAAGGGTGAGGGAAAGATGCCTGCCCCACCTGAGCACATGCTATCTGAAGCTGGTGGAGAGTTGGCCTCTGGGCCATGAGAACAGAAGAGCTGGGTCTGCCCCTGACCATCTGCAACAATTGGGAGAGTGGGCCCAGCACCTTACCAGTCCAAACAGCAGAGCTGGTTCTTGTGGTCTAAATGTGGGTGACCCAGATATGAGGGCCTGCAATGAGGAGAATTGTCCTCTGTTCTTTCTGCCTGCTACATTTGGTGATTTAGCTGGGGCAGAGTTGGAGAGCTTGCTCAGGTGTGACGATCAGGGACAGCTGGTGGGCTCACTAACCCAGCTACCACCCAGGTTCAGAACCAGGGCTATAAGTTATCCCACCCTAACACCCTCTTCATCTATGAACTGCAGGAGCATGTGAATGGCCCAGATCTGCAGATCAGAGCTACAGGATCTCTATGACACAGACATCAATTGTATATCCAAGAGGAGCCCCAGTGAGGGTGGATTATTGACAGTGTAGGAGAAGTCAGAGGCCAGGAATACTTGCAAGAACAGATATATAGGCGAAAGGGTGTACTGTATGACTCACTGGGCCACAATACAGATTCCTCAGCAAGATTTTTGTTTGTTTTCTTTTCATTTTGGATTTTGCATTTTTCTTTATATTGTTTTATTTTAGATGGGAAGTATCAAGGGCAGAGCACAGATGCAAGGGAATAGGTATTTGGAAGAGTGGAATATTGATGTGGGATATGAAACCAAAGGAGAATCAATAAAATATTAAATAAAAACAAATTAAAAAACCAGAGCTATCTGCCTCTGATTTCTTTAAAATATAGCTCTTGTGATAACCAAATAACAGACAGATTGAATTCAAAGATAAGTTTTCACATTTTTTTTTGCTGCTGTAGGCCTTAATGATGCATTAGTGCAACTTTTTTTTTTTTTTTTTTTTAAGATTTCTTTATATGTATGGATGTTTTTCCTGCTGAAGGGCTCTACACTACATGCATGCAATTACACCAGAGACCAGAAGAGGGCATCAAATTCCACTGAAACTGGAGTTAAGGATGCTTTTTAGCTGCTCTGTTTTTTCTTTGGGAGAGAAACAATTACTCAAAATAAAGGAGCCATCTCTTCAGCTCCTACACTTGGCTTTTTTCTTTCTAGCCACGTGTGCTGTATTAGTTGGAATGAATCAGCCCTAAGCAAAAAGAGAAAGTTCAGGAGTTCAATAGGGACAAATACATGATGTAGGCATGGTGGTAATTGTCTTAGGATGCCATGCAACCATGCAAGGTGTTCATGGGTTCAGGATCCTGCTCCAGCATCACTTATTGTCAGCGTTGGAGCAGATCTCTCACATCTCACATTGGATGACAATAAAGATTAGGGCCATCTGATAAAATGCAGAAATGAGAAGATCCTCCTGGTGGTGGAGGTGTGGTTAGGAGTCCCTCTTGATGCTCCAGCTAAGTGTTGGGAGGAAGCTTCAGACTAGCCAGAGTGGATGAAGCCTGCAGCAAAAGCCATGTGCCTCTGATGGAGAGCACACCTGTGCAAGGCTAGGAAGGGTGAGGGATGGTTGATGCTGCTCTTTTCCCACAGCAGATCTCACTGTATATTGAAGAAGGGTTCCTTCCAGATGAGTGCTGTATTCTTGTGAAGCTCCCCTGGACCAGATCTGACTTCTGAGACTGAATCAGAGAGTTAATGTGTGGAGGGATTAATCCTGTGGGATCCCAAACTGGTGCAGTCAAACAAGAGTAGAAAAAAAATCTACTCTCTATGAATAAAGAACATATATACAATAGATCATCAATATAGATACAAAACTCATTCAATTCCATGGATGTTGTGATCACCTGGACAATTGGCTCAGTGGGCAAAGGTACCTGCTGCCAGGCCTATAGGCCTTAGTTTCTTCCGTGGCACTCACATGATTGATGGAGACAACAAACCTCTGACAAATTGTCCTCTGATCTTCATGTCGGTGGGGGTGCCCAGTCATGGCCCACAAAAGCTAAGACACGGGGATTTGTTTCCGGTCCTCACTTACCCTAGAATCTCTCCGTCTGAGGCCCTCATTTAATTGTATTACTCTGCATTCCATTTGAGAGCATCACCTGAAGAAGGGTTAAGGGAAGGTGGCCATTGGGGAATCTGTGACATAGCTGAGACACAAAGTGCTCTAGAATGTCCTCTCTGCATGCTTGGTGTGTTAGTCGGGGGTCTCCAGAGTAACAGAAGTTATAACCTGAAGCTCTCTATGTCTAGAAAAGGGATTTGTTAGAATGACTTCCAGTCTGTGGTCCAGACTATACAAGGATGGCTATGATGGAAAGTCCAAGAATCCAGTAGTTGCTCAGTCCACAAGACTGGATGTCTTAGTTGTCTGTAGTCTATGCTGTAATCTTAAAGAAGTAGGTTCTAATTCCAGTGAAGGAATGCATGTGCTCACAAGGCAAGAGCAGGCAGAGAAAGAGTAAATCTTCCTTCTGCCATTTCATTATACAACCTTCTAGCAGAAGGGGTGATCGAGATTACATCTGGGTAAAGTCTGAATTCAAGGTGGGACTTCCTACCTCAAAGAGCAGGACTAGAAGTAGATCCTCCTACTTCAAATGAAATCCCCCATATATGTGATCTATATATTTTGATTTTAGTTAATATCATATATATTTTCATTGACAACCAAGAATAGCCATCACGGTCATATTTCCCTCTTCACTAATATTCTTGAGCAAATGGCTCCCTTAGAGAGTGAAAGGATGGAGTGACAATAACCATTTTACATCTGGTTCAGCTGTAGATCCCATGGTCATGATGACTTTATTGGCCTCCTTGTGGCCATGGGTGGCTGAAATAGGGCTAAACACCCATCTCTGGTTCTTGGGAAGGAGGGGATCAGCTGGAAATCCAGTTTCTATACAATAGGAGATTAGACATGGAAATCAGTACGATGTGCCTGGTAGTAACTGTGGTGGAAATGGGCTCCAGGAGGGAGAAATGGGTGTCCTTTAAAGAAAAAGGAAGAAAGGCCCAACACAGCAAACACAATGCAGCAGTCAGAAAGAGTGGGGTTCCTCAGGCCATGTGTTTTGGACTTTAAATCCTCCAGACCCCTTCTTGCTCACTCCATGCATCCTGAAAAGGAAAGACAAATGGAAAAACAACACAAAAAAGCCAAAAACTCCCTCTTAAAAACAGGAGAACCTGCCGGGCGGTGGTGGCGCACGCCTTTAATCCCAGCACTCGGGAGGCAGAGGCAGGTGGATCTTTGTGAGTTCGAGGCCAGCCTGGTCTACAAAGCAAGATCCAGGAAAAGGCACAAAGCTACACAGAGAAACCCTGTCTCAAAAAAACCAAAAAAAAAAAAAAACAAAAAAACAAAAAAACAAAAAAACAAAAAAACAGGAGAACCTGGGAAGACTTCTGTGGAGTCTTTGTTGTATACAACAGGTAGAAGACTCCAATTGCTTTCAAAGCACAAAATGTTTTATTGGGATTTGAAGTTTACTGATGGTTAAAGAGGCAGGATTTGGAAGCATCAGCACCAGGAAGCACATAATACTCCAGAGAAAGTCTTATTGCAGAGCTCCCACTGACACTTCCATGATGAGCAAGGGCACTGCAGTGTGTGTCCCCAAGAATACTGGCTTTAGACAATGTTCCTGGTGCTGCTTCAGAAGATTGCATCATCTACAACATTGAAAATGGGATGCAGCCTTCCCCAAATCATCAAGCAGAATGGACTCCTCCATTTCTCTAGAACAAAAGCTCTGGTATCCAGTTGATGTCTCAGGCTTGTATTTGGGACCTGGTCTCTGCATTAAGAGGTAGGGCTACTGATGGGAACTCCTCCACCAAAACACTGCAAGGATGGTCCAAGGTGCTGACAGCCAACAGCCACCACCCATGTCCACCCTGCAGCCTCCAGAAGGGGCTTCAATAGTCAAGTTTACCAACTTTTCCTTTGTGGCTTGAGTCATTGTCACTCATTTTAAAGAGAGATACATTTTCCAACATAAATTCTTTGAAATTATTCTTCATACATTTGAAACTTCACTTTAGACATAGAATTCTATTCGTAGAGGGTCTATTTTCTTTGCAGTAGGCTGAAGTTAATGTTTTCCCCTTTATGGCTTGCTATGATGGCTAATCATTGCTGTCTACTTGACAAGTAGTTGAGGTTTGACTTCTTCAGACTAGTTTGTAGGTATGCTTCTTTGGCATTTTTTTGATTGCTAACTGATGGAGCAGGGCTCAGTCCTCTGTAGGTAGTGGCATCCCCATGCATGTGAGTGTGGGCCATAGAGGAAAGGTAGCTGAGCAGGGCAGTGAGCAGTGTTCCTCTGTGGTTTCAAGCCCCTGCCTTGGGATCTTGCCTTGGCTTCCCTTGATGATGGACTGTAACCTGTGAGGTGAATAAACACTTTACTTTCCCAGATTGGCTTTTGGACTTTTATCAGAACAACAGAAAGCTAACTAGAACATTTGACATATTCTCTGAACATACTCTGATATTCCATCATTTTCTATGTTGCCTGTAGCCTCTTTTTTCACCAATTACAAAGTTTGGAAACACTGTATCTGTTGCAATATCCATTCTACCAATCTCACCCACTGCTTACATAACTCTACTAAAGTGGTTTTTTTATTTTTTTATTATCATATGACATATTTCTCGCTAATATGGCATGCCTCCCTACTTTTCTCTCTTTAAAAGTACCTTTGATGTTCCTGCCTTTTCCACTTTATAAATTATCCTTTGCCACATAACAGTGCATTTATTGTTAGATTATGAAGTTCCACAGAAAAGGGTGATTTATTATACTCACATTTCCTTATTCAAGATTTATTGCATTAGTATTATCAATTTAGCCAAAATGACCTTTTCTATTACGTACTTATCCACCAAGCTTTAAAAACCTCCATTCATTTCAGTCTTGAAGGTCTCTCAGAACATCAGCTTTAAGGGTCTTGAATATATTTAGATTTCTCTTGGGTACTCCATAGCTGTTTTATTAATAGTGTCTTTAAAAGTATGCTATCCAAATGTCTAATGTGTTTTAAGCCTATTCTGAGTGGAATTGTTTCCCTGATTTCTTTCTCAGTAGGTTTGTCATTGGTATACAGGAAGGCCACTGACTACTCTGTGTTAGTTTTGCATTCTTCCACCTTTATGAATGTATTCATCAGCCTTAAGGGACTTCTGAAAATTTTTAGTTTTATTTGTTTAGAATCATATCATCTGCAAATAAGGACATTCTGACTTCCCCCTTTTCTATTTGTATCTTCTTTATCTACCTCAGTTGTCTTATTGCTCTAGCTAAGAATTCAAGTACTATATTGAATAGGAGCAGAAAGAGTGAATATCCATTTCTTGTTCCTGAATTTTTTGTAATTGTTTTGAGTTTGTTTTCTATTTAGCATGATGTTACCATGGGCTTGTTGTACAAGGACTTTATTATGTTTAAATATATCCTCTATATCCCTAGATTCTCCAGGACTTTCATCATCAACGGAGGTTGGATTTCTACAAAGGCCGTTTTTTTTCATATACTCAGATGGTTATGTAGTTTCTTTATTTCTTTTATGTGGTAGAATAAATATGTTGATTTATGTCAGTTGAATTATCCTTGCAGTCCGGGAGGGAAAACAATTTGATCATGGTAGATGATTATTTTTTGATGTGACCCTAAACTTGATTTGCAAGTATTCTATTGAGAATTTGTTTGTATATGTTCATCAGGGTGATTGTCCTATAATTCTATCTACCCATCCATATATCTATCTATCATTCTACCTATCTATTTATTTTCCTTCTTACCTATCTAAGTATCTATCTCTCTCCCCCTTGCAACATCAGGGTATTCCTGGCATAAAGAAGAATTTGGAAGAGATTCTTCGTTTTTTATTTTATGGTATAATCTGAGGAATTTTAGTTATTCTTTAAATATCTGGTCCAATTCTACACTGATTCTGTCCTGCTCTTTGCTACTTTTAGTTGGGCAATATTTAATTACTGCTTCTATATCATTAATTAGTATGAGACTATTTAAATTATTCATGTTATCTTGATACGATTTTGGTGGATCACAGACATCTAGAAATTCATCAATATTTTTGAAAAGCTTTTTCCAGTTTGGTGGAATAAAGATTCTTAAGGATTGACCCCTCCATGTCTCCTTTTTTCTCCTTGTTTTATTATTTTCATCCTCCTCTTCCTGTTGGTTAATTTGGCTAAAGGTGTGCCCATCTTGTTAGTGTTTTCAAAGAATCGACTCTTTAGCCAGGCGGTGGTGGCGCACGCCTTTAATCCCAGCACTCGGGAGGCAGAGCCAGGTGGATCTCTGTGAGTTCGAGGCCAGCCTGGACTACCAAGTGAGTCCCAGGAAAGGCGCAAAGCTACACAGAGAAACCCTGTCTCGAAAAACCAAAAAAAAAAAAAAAAAAAAAAAAAAAAGAATCGACTCTTTGTTTCACTGTATCTTTATATTTTTCTTTTTATTTCACTGATTTCAGCCATATTTAATGGGACATCTGTATTACACCCTTTCCACAAGATTCAAAGACCATCATGAAAGATGGGGTAGAAAGATTGTAGGAGCCAGAGTTCATGGAGAATTAGAGCAAACAGTGTCTTCTGGCCATGACAGGACCACTGCACTCATGACCCACAGCACCTGTGGTCACTTATACAATATCAAGCTGGTCAACTTTCCAGCACAGAGTGGGAAGGGTGCTTGAGCCTCTCCTCCTACCTGATGACCTACAGATGAACAATGGCTTCTGGGAGAAGGAGAGTCAGCTTTCTTCAAGAGTCTGCCACTGGGGTTGTTAAAAGGTAATTCAATGATGAAGATGCAAAGTTGGGCATCACAGATGTGAGGGCAGATTTGGGGCGAATAACTGGGAGGTGTTGTGGGGTGCATATGATCAAAATGCAGTCTATACAATTCTCAAAGAATAAGTAAAAATACATTGAAGTATATTCATTAAATTATTAATGTAAAGAGTGGATTATTATATAGGGATCATTTATTAAATAACTTTAATGAATTCTGTTAACTCCAATGTGTCTGTCCACTTGTGGGTTCACCCATGGGGCATTATCTATTCTGCCACTAATACTGATTTATTCCAAATGGCATCCTAAAAAAATGGAAAAAGGATTTTTTTGTATTTTTTTTTTTTTTTTGAGTCAGGGTTTCTGTGTGTAGTTTTGTTGCCTGTCCTACAGCTTGCTCTGTAGACAAGGCTGCCCTCGAAGTCACACAGATCCGCCTGGCTCTGATTCATGAGTGCTGGGATTAAAGGTGTACACTACTATCACAAGGCTGGGAAAAGGATTTTTATCAACTATATATCCAATAAATGGCTAATATCCAAAATATGTAAAGAAGTAAAAAAAAAAAAAAACTAGGTGTCAGGAAATGAATGACCCAATTAAAAATGAGTTACAGAAATAGAGAATTTTCAGTAGAGGAAATTCTTGTGTCTGGGAACAATTTTTAAAAATGTTAAGTACCCTTAGTCATCAGGGCAATGCAAATCAAAACTACATTGAGACTTCATGTTACACGAGACAGAACAGATAAGATTAATAAAATAAAGGACATCTAATGTTGGCCAGATTGTGGAGTAAGGGAAACACTCATCCACTGATGTTGGGAATGCACACTTGTACAGGCACTATGGAAATAGGTGTAGCTGTTTCTGGGGAAGGTAGGAATCGATCAAGACCCAGCTATGCCACTCTTGGTGTAAACCTAAAGGATGCTTCACCTACCACAGAGACACTTACTTGCTCAACCGTGTTCATTGCTACTGTATTTATAATAGCCAGAAAGTGGAGACATCCTAGGTGTCCTTCAACACATGAATGTCTAAAGAAAATGTGGTTCACTTACAGAGATGGGCTATTACTATAAGCAGTTAAAAAGAAAAAAGAAAACCATGAAATTTGAAGGAAAATAGATGGAGCTAGAAAAAGTCATCCTGAGTGAGATAGATAACCCAGACACAGAAAGACAAATATGGTATGTGTTCACTTATATATGGATGTTAGCTGTTGAGTTAAAGATAATTAAGCTACAATCAGCATAACCAAGTTTAGGTATAGAGTAAGAGACTCTCAGGGAGGGATATATGTCCATAAAGGGAGAATAGAATAGATTGTTACGGACGGATGAAGGATAGAGTCTGGAACAGGATGGTCAAATGAGAAGGGAGAGAGAAGAAAGGGTAAGTGAAGAAATAGAAGGAGGGAGAGGTAAAATTAAGGGCCATTTGAAGGACCTTATGGAAACCTAGTGGAGAAGAACCACTCTAAAATATATACATATATGAAGGGAAACTAGATGAAATCGCCAAAAAAAGAAAAATCCAAAAAGCAGGGAGACAGAACCCCAACTGGATATCTCTTGTCACCAAATGAAGCTACCAATACTGGCAATGGGTTACATTTAGTCAATTGGTTGGCCTAATGGGTCCAATTGGACCCCATAAAACCCAAGGTATTGTAAGGCTATTGGTTGCTCTCCATAAACTGACAGGAAGGTGCTATTCTTGAAGATGACACCATCACAACTCGTTGAACATGGATCAGTCAAGCTGATGTCTCCCTAGATCCCTCACCACCTATGGGCTAGATTCCATGGCCCTGGAAGGTACTCTGCTCACTATCAAAGGAGAAAAGTAAACACCAACCCAGCTACAATGGTGACTGCATCCAAGATAGTGGAACAAAGCTTGTGGGAGTAACCAACCAATATCTAACTTGATTAAAGGCCCACTCCATGAGATGGACCTCATACCAAGCACTGTGTGCTTACACCATCAGAGTGGCTTGCAGGCAGGTTTCCTAGTGGCTTTACCCAGCCGGTTTGCATAGAGAGGATGATTGGACCACGGGCCTGAGTGCAGGTGTCTGAGATAGTCTGCACTTGGCTGTGCTGCAGGGAGGTCTTTTGCTCCACCCCTTGGCATTCCTTTAATACCCTAGGGCAGAGACAGCCAGGCCCCCTGGAGGTTATTCTGTATTTACTTTCTGTTTCTTCGATGTCTATACTTCTAAGTAATATTTGCTACTGCTCCTACTCAAGAGTATTCTGGGGAAATGCGGGGGTAATGAGTAGCCTCCCCATAGGATGGGAAGGGCCAACTCTTGTCAGTATTTATAAATGAGCTTTCAACTCCTCCTGGGTGAAGTAGTGAAAAGATTCTAATGAAGCAGAGAGAAATCTCTAGCTTTGGAAGGAGGAGGAGCTTCCCTGCCTTCTTCCCTTCTTACCTTCCCTTCTTTCACTTCCCTCCTTTCCTTTCTTCCCTCCTTTCCCTTCCTCCCTCCTTCTTTCCCTTCCTCCCTCCTTCTTTCCCTTCGACCTCCTTCCCCTTCCTCCCCCTTCTTCCCCCTTCCCCTTCCTCCCCCCTTCCCCTTCCTCCCCTTCCCCTTCCTCCCCCTTCACCCTTCCCCGTCCCCCCTTCCCCGTCCCCTCTTCCCCTTCCCGTCCCTTCCCTTCCCTTCCCTTCCCTTCCCTTCCCTTCCCTTCCCCTCCCTTCCCTTCCTTCCCTTCCCTTCCCTTCTTATCTTCCCTTCCCTTCCCTTTCCCTTCCCTTCCCTTCCCTTCCCTTCCCTTCCCTTCCCTTCCCTTCCCTTCCCTTCCCTTCCCTTCCCTTCCCTTTTCCCTTCCCTTCCTTCCCTGTGTCACAGCAGAAACTCCTGGAAAGAAACCTCAACTTCTGGTCAATTCAGGAACAATTAGCAAGGAAGCAAAGGCTGTGACCCATGACATCAGCAGTCTCTTCTCTGGCATTCCACTGTATCCTGGAGAGCTCTTGGAATACCGTGATGTCACTAGTGTTGTAGCAACACCACGTGAGCTTAGGACATTAGCTCAGTGCTGTAAGTTTCACCTACAGAGATGTGGTCAAGCCTGAGGCGTCTAGTTGAAAGAGAGAATACACAGCATGGAGAGACCAGAGCAAGGAAGAAAGAAGCAGGCCCTAGGTCTCACTGGAAAACATGGAGAAATCTCTGGTGCTGGGGAAGACACAGTGAGTCCAGTAGGGCTGGGCAGCTTTCTGGATGTGATGGTCTTGAGACTTCCAGAGCTAGGGCTCAAGAGCTGGGAACTTGTGGGAAGGAATAGGCCTATCCTGCTCTAGGTTCCTAAAGAGCAGAACCAGATCAAGGATCCATGATGGTTAGTTTGGCAGATTTAGGAATTGACAAGGCTTTAGCTGCTTTGCTGGGTACCATCTGCTTTCACTCTGAGTGGGGAAGGAGGCACAGAGGAGTTAATGAGATATCTGTACCATAACTGTGTCCCCCCCCACCCCCTGCCACACACACACTGGAGTCCTGTAGTTGTGTGCCAGTAATAATAGGGAAAGGAGAGTGCTCTGGCAAAGCCTGAGGTTCTCATACTTGACATCACAGCCACTAGCAGGGCAGGATCCCCCAAGTGCTGCTGTCTTTCAAGGGCCCCTGAGGTTTCTGAATTACCAGCCGTTGATGGCACACAGGTCTGCACTTCACCCTGAAAGCTGTTAGATTCAGTGGACCTGGGCGGATACTCTCCCCATCCTGCCAGCTCTGGGTGTCTTGGATTGTCAGTGAGGACAATTTCTCAATTGCTTTGTGAAATGATGATCATGTCGTGCCCTGCATGGCTTCCCCGTTAACATGAGAGTCTGAAGCATAGAGTAAGTGAGGCAGGCATCCATACACTACCTGAGTGTGACAGTAGCAATTTTCTCCTGGTTTTTCAAAGCACTTGGCTGAGGGCTCTAAAGCTACAGTGCATTCTCTGTAGCTGTGAATAAGCCTTAGGAGAATGCACCCTGGGTCACATTGTCTAGGGAGACAGAGGAAACCTGCTGACTTCTGAGACATCCTCCTCCCTATAGAGAGATGGGAGAACTGACATCCACAGAGGGGGAGACTCAAGTCTTGTCTTTGAGAAGCTGCTAGAGCAAAGTCTCATCTTCCAGTTACTTCCTGAGCATCCTTCAGTGGGTCAGGTTTGACTGAGATGAGGTGGTGCATAGGGCAGGTACTGTGCTTTGACTTCTAGAATAGGGAATTACTGAGATACTTAACTTTGTCTAAATTGGTTGTCAGTGTGATATAACATCTGAATGGACATGGTTTACCCCACATCAATCATTTGTTCTGGGGTCAACCAAGTACACTTCTGAATCCACACTCCAGACTTCTGAAGAATTTGCAATCCAGGCTAAACATGGTGCTAGCTCCTCATTTCAGGACTGCCAGGAAATTCACAAGTGTGAACTGCGGCTCTGGGAAGGGTCTAGGGCAAATGAACCCTAATAATATGTCTCCTGTGTCCTTTGCCTGCCCTTCACATGCTCCGATGAGTATTCTTTAAGCTGGCTGTGCCCATTTCCTTCCTAAGGGCATGTGCATTGTCACAGGTGGCTCCAGATCAAGAAATTAGTCTTTGTGTAGCTCTAGGTGAAGCAACATAGCAGTGACACACTACATACTCTCCCATGACTGTGACACATTTGCCCTTACATATCTGTGTCTGGCCTGCCTCTAGCCATTCATCTTTCCTCAAACTTGAGTGCAGGAATGGACGATTAATGGGAGTGTTTGCTCTTTTTGTCTCAGGGCTCACCTGGAGAACCCCAGTTCTTAGCATCTCCAGCCTGACATGTCACTAGTTGATCACACATTGGCTAATATTGTGTTGGCTGGAATTTATTGGACTGATGATTCAGGGAAATTTTTCTCACTAACTAAGGGACATTTCTTTGTTCTGACAGGACACCCATAAGCTCCCACCACACCTACATACAGTAACAGCCTTGTGGATCCTCCACAATGTGCTTGTTGACATCAGGGGACTGATCTTTCCTCTCCTCCATCCTGACCTTTATTTCTCATGTTATTTAGCAAACTTTATTTCTCATGTTATTGTTTGGGGATCTCAACAAGTGGCCAGTCATTTCCTGGGATGTGTTTTGAAGTGAATCTTCATCTTCCCATACATGAAGTAGTGATTATACTCTAATGAAACAGAAAGAGATCTCTGGCTTTGTAAGGAGGAAGTGTTGAAGGTCTTCCCTTGTGTTTCTGGGAAGGCTCCTGGGAATGGCAACATGGTTCTGGTGCAGCGGAGAAGAGCTAGTTAGTGGATAGGTGAGGTCTGCTGGAGGTGACCCTAATCATCCCTTCTATGGTGATTCTATTCTATCCTGGAGAGTCCTTGGTAATCTCTATGATGTCACCCGTGTTGTGGTAACACCAATGCCTGTGGGTTATTCATTCAGCTCTCATAGATATGTTGGCAAGACTGAGCAGGCTGCTTGGGAGAGAGAATGGAGAACATGGAGAGACCAAAGAGAGGAAGAAGGAAGCTGGCCTCAGTGTCAAACCTGGAGAAATAGATGGTTCTGTCTAAGGCACAGTGACTCCCGAGCAGAGTTAGAGAAGTGTGCTGGAGGAAGTGAACTTGAACTGAGATTTCTGGTAGTAGAGCTCAGCAGCAGGCGGTTTCTGAGTAACAATGGGCCAATCCAGTTTCTCTGGCTTTCTAAAGAGCAGACCCAGAGTCAAGAGTTTCTGATGGTTAGTTTCTGGAGAGCTATGAACTGTCCAGGCTGCAGCTGGGAATTCTTTCATTACATTCTTAGAGGCAAAGAAGGGCAGGAGGAACAGACTGACTGCTGAGATGTCTCTCTCTGGGTAGGGTGTGGCTGCACTTCATCCCAGTGGATTTCTTCAGTTTCCATGGGAATCTGATGCCAATAGGAAGTGAAGAAACTCCCCTGGACACACAGCAGATCTTCAGATGCTTTGGTCCTGGGCACATGTGATTAAGCCTTGGTGCTGCTAAGTACTAGGGACAACAGGACTTACTTGCATCACATCAGATATGACCTGACACTGTCCTCCAATTCTACTTGGCTGGGCTTGCTTAGGCCTTCCAGGACCAGAGGGCTGCATTAAGGAGGGAGGCACATGATTATCCACAGTGCTTGAGGACAGAGACAGAGCTCAGGGGCCCCAGTTTGAGGATAGCTGCCCTGCTGTTCCAAAGCTTCACTGGGTTCCTTGCATTTTTTCTTCCTTAGGCTTCATCTTGGGACTCAGCATGGACTCCCCTGGTCCTATGCGATTCAAGAATACAAGTTCATTTGTCTTTGTCTACCTGCAGGGACTACTCGGGAAGCACCATCCCAACTCTCCACCTTCACTGAGCAGGAGCAGGAGCAGGTGCAGGAAATGAAAAAACTAGAGAAACTCACCATTCGTCTACATGATATGGAATGTGAGAGAAATGAGCTACGTGGAATCCTGGCCAATTACACAAACAAGGATTTGAACAACAGGTAGTTTTATTCCCAGTTCTCTGCTGGCCATCATGACACCACAGTATCAAGCCCAGGTTTCCTGAGGAATCGGAGGGTAAAACACCATGGTGTCCTGTTGCCTAAACTAAATTTCATGAGTTTTTTTGAAATGCAGAACTTGGAGCCTGGGTAGGAGTGAGATGTGGACTCAGGCTTGCCTGCTTCCTCCAAATGAAAAGCAGAGCATATAGCTTGAATCACAGTCTAATGATACGGACAGTAGTGTGTGAGCTCTCATCATGCATTTCAAGAGGTCTTGACAGGTGTGGCTTGTGGGAGATGCTAGGTGCGGTGAGTTTGTGTTGAGTCTTTGTGCTTGAACAGCAGATGACCGTGTGCTGAAAGCTCCTGGCAGCAGCTGGAAGGGCCTGGTCCACTCATCCGTCTCAGGGTGTGGCTGGAAGGCCTGGAGCTCATCACAGCTCCCCTCTGGTCTTCTTATACTCTGTGACAATGCCACATGCCAATATTTCTTGGGTATCCTGATTTCATGTGGGGTGTGTGTGTGTGTGTGTGTGTGTGTGTTCCTGAGAGTCTGAGGGCATGGTCTGTGGATTTAACATAGTTTCCAGATAATGGCACTGCTGAGGCCAGGGAACCCCACTTTGAGCTCTGTGCTCACCTTGGTAGAACATTCAAATCACATGTGAAGTTTACAAAACCATTCTGAAGTTGGGGCTCCCTCCTGGAAATACTGATTGTGTGCTCTGGTCCTCCATGTAGCAATAGACACCCAGGAATGAGAATCCCTGTTCTGAAGACATGAGAATGTCCCCATAGGTTTCTAGTGAGTCCACATATGTGACACAGACTCCTGGGAACTTCTTAGAGCGCTTATCTATAGCTCCAAGCCCACTGTGGGTGCTCATGCATCATTGGATTCCTCCCCATAGACCTCCTGGCTGTTCTGTCCTGGGGACAGGATAGGATGTTTAATAAGCACCAGGAGGTCCCACTGTTTAAGTGGCAAGCTTTGGCATCCACTGGACTGGGGTAGTCCATGGCACAGCTTCTTTCATGTGTTCTTTTTGGCCTTTGTTCATGGGTTTTTTCTCTCCTGGGTCCATGCCCTACCACAGGCTAAATTTTGAACTCGAGATGCTTGAAATGGAACACAAGCAGGTGATGTCAGCGCTCCAGAAATTGCCCATGGAGATTAGTGATGCCTTGCACAAGTGCAAGGGGCTGATTGAGGAGACTGAATACTTTAGGTAAGTGCCTACTAGCTTGAGAGGGAATGTTTCTGCCTTTCTTGGTCCTTGACTCAAAGTGAAGGCTCTGGTTCTAGCCTGTGTGCCTCTTAGCCAGCATCCTCCTTTGTGACCCTTGGGTTTGTGCCTCTTGGACTCAGTTTTGCTAAGTGTGGAAAAACACTGAGGCCCTTCCATCATTGTCCAGGAGTGGGAGCCCTTAGATAGGAATATCCTTTGCATCATGAAGGGGATGTCCTGAAGCCCAGGGCCTCCAGGGCTCTGGTTGGAGCTTCACAGTTCTGGTTTGCCTGGGATCTGTAGAGAGAATTTATTCTGGTTAAGACTTCTGCCCTCCTTCAGAGAGTATTTGCCCTCTACCTGCTGTTGCTTTCCCAAGACCATGAACAGTTAAGCACAGGTGTGGGCTGCACCCTGTTCTTAGAGGCACAGGATCCCTTTTGGTACCAGGGTTTTCAGAAGTAGTTTGAATCTCTCGGGAATTTGGTTTTTCTCTGGATTTGGCCTGCGTTTGAGTGATGCTGGCTTGGCTACTGAGAGCTCCATTCTTGTGCTGTCTGGGGGCCTCCGACTTTTCAGGGTTAGTGGCATTAGAAGTAGAGATGGCAAATGCAGCCTCTCTGAGGCTCAGCATTTCTTTCTTTGGTGGTTCAGTTACCTCCATGGCCGGTTCCTACGAGAGTGCAATCACCTAAAGAAGACTGTACGTGTGTTGAGGATCCAGAACACACAGCTGTGGAAAGAGCAGATTGAACTGCAAAAGACCTGTGAGGAGGTGAAGAAGCTCTTGAAGGAGGCCCATGAGAAGATCTGTGACCCCTGTGCTGAGCAGCAGCAGGTAGGCTGAGGCAGTAGGGGCAGGCTGCCCAAATGTCCAACTATAAACATAGAGACTCCCATGTAACCATCCACCATCCATCCAGAATCCCAACTCCATACCATCCAATTGTTCATTTCTGTGATCATTCACAAGTCTCTCTGTAGAGTTAGCCTCTTTCAAGATACTGGAAGATTGGCAAACAAACCCTCCTGCTCTGCTAGAAGCTGCAGTATATTCAGAGAGATGGGTCAGTCAGCTATAACACACCTACATGTTATTATGTTACCAGTCTGCTATGCAGAGAGCTACTTGGAGAATATCACAGAGCTCTCATTGATTAGGTCAGTGGCCTGTGGCTCATTTGCTTTGCAGATGTCATGTGAGATCACAGGTAGGAAACAGCTTGTAAGAATTAGAGCCCAGGACCAGTGCAAAGTGAGTAGTTCTCATTTTGGGGTCAATTTTGGGGTGGCATGTGCTCTTCTCCTTTCTTCCTACATTGCAGTGTGCTCTCTTCCCTTAGCTTAACTCTTGGTTCATACTGTCAGAGGCCTGAGTATCAGCTTGTCAGCCTGTTTTCTGTGGGTGGTGCTGGACAGTTCTCCCCTCCTGGAGTTTCCAGTCTGGAGCTGACTGGATGACCATAGATGTGGGAGGACTTTGACAGCCTGAGGGTTGGAGTGACTGATTTGAGGCTTCAAGAGAACATTTTCTCCAATCACTTCAACATAGTTTGACTAAGCTGTGTGCTCTCCTCTAGGAATTTTTAGTTCCCAAGTGACGGATAGCTGTGTTGTAAGTCTCTGCTGAAACATGTGATGTGCATAGTCTAAGTTCAGTTGTTCACTCAATACGATGTACCCTTCCTTGTTTTCTGCTCACTTTTGATTTCTGTGGTCGGTGTGTGATCTATGCAGGCATGTGTAAATGTGTGCATATGTGTGTGTTCAGAGGCTACATAATGAAATCCTATGTTGTCATCTGTTGCTCACTCTTGTTCCCTTGAGCCCAGGTCATTCAATGAACCTAAAAATTTCTGTTTGGGCCATTCTGGCTGGCCAGCACTCAGGCTCCCCTCTTCCCTAGGGGGACCTTTTGTCTTGTCTCATGTAATTGTAGTAAGTTTAAATTGCTTTCTGTTGTGTTTATATACTTTTATTGCTTTGGTATATATGTGTTTTTTAATAAATAACAAAAATCAAACAATACAGCTATTTTAAACATAAAATTAGACTTCTTCCTTTTCACTACACAAAGCTAACACAACAGGAAATGTCTGGTTTCTCTCATTGACTTCACACCACGGAATCCCACAGTGCATCTCTTTGCTGACATTGTGTTGCTGACTATATCATGTGCAAGGCTGTGTCTTAGAACAGATTCCCTCTCATAGCTGTGTGGAGTGCTGTGTTCCTGAAAAGCACTGCAGGTGATGTCACTGGCCTCTTTCTGACTGATATTGGGCTGAATTCGTATCATATGCACTGTAGTCTTTTGACAATCACCTGGGTGTTGACCATGGGTCACTCTCTTTCATTTGAGCTATCCAGGTCTTCTTGGAGGAGCTAGGGTAAGTTTAGTGAAGAGATTATGATGGATTAAGTTGCAACCTGTTGAATCAATGAGTCTTGGGATGTATAAAGTTTATGGAAGGAAAAGAGTGCAGGCCAGGGTAGCAGAGGCTGGCTGAATCTAAGAGCCTTGTACACAGCAGGGAAGACCCATGACCTCCCCCAGAGCAGAAAAGCTGCTACAAGGCAGCAGTCCTGTCTTGGCCATATGTTCAGGAATGTGTGTGTGTGTGTGTGTGTGTGTGTGTGTGTGTGTGTGTGTATCTGTGTTTGCATTTCTGTCCAACTGAGAGGGTGAACCTCTGTGTGTGTGAATTCTGGCTGTTCTTTCTACAGTAGTGTTCCTTTATGTTTGTGTTTATGACCTTGTGTGGGTTAATGGGTGTTTCTGTGCCCATGTTTCCTGTATGTGTAGGGGTAAGTGCTTGTGTGTGTTGGGAGTATGGGTGCTTATGAGTGCAAGTATGTGCTTCTGTGTGTGAATGTGTAAACTTGTGTGTGTGTGTGTGTGTGTGTGTGTGTGTATTTCTCCAAACTTATTCATGAGCATCTTTAATGATGATGGAGACCCAACATTATTGAGAATGTACTGTGCCCACACACTTGGCATCTATCAAATTCTGTATTCTTTTGCCCATCTTTCTACATGTCCACCTAGCTCTCTAGAATGAAAGGATAGAAAAACTGCTGTAATTCAGTGGTTTTCAGTATATGTAGAGTCAAAAGCTTTTATCTGCAAGGAAATCCTTGGAGCAAACCAAAGGAACTTGGTACAGGAAATTGAGGCCATTGTGTCTTTGAGGCAGGATTGGCTGGCTGAGAGTTTGTGTCCCTTCTCTGCCCGGGGTGAATGGTGACTGCATACTCAATGGTCTGTGGCTTACTTTGTCTTCTCTGTGCCCTGTCTTGTCCTCATCCACATTGCCTGCTACCACTTTCTTTCCACACTTGCCTAACCTTGGCTCAGTTTACCTTGGCTGTGGAGCTTGGACTGGATGTTATTGGTTGAGAGAGTCTGACTTGCAGTGTGCATCTTTCTGCATCCAAGTCCAGCAGAAGTCCCCTAGCCATGCTGAGGTGTGAGAAGGGGGCTGTCTCAGCACACCCAACTTAGGCTCATGATGGTCTGAAGCACTCACCATGTGCTGTGCCTGCAGCACTCAGTAACTGCTTTTCTGCAGAGTTCTTCATTGTGAGTTAAAATCTGCCTCATGAGGGCTGGGAGAAATGAGAACCCTCAGACATTGCTGGTCATATAAAATGATATAGCGCAGTGAGAAGCCACACACAATTCTTCAGAAGGTTGAACTGCAATCCCCAGATGACACAGTGATCCAGAACATGAAGTAGATGTCCCTAGAGAAGCTAGAGGGCAGCAGAGTTTTAGCAGTGTTCCTCAGATTAGCCTCTAGTAGAAACTATCTAGATGTCCATTATTGGAAGAGTGTAGTACAGTGTGGTTGAGCTCTTCCATGGAATATCATTTGACTCTGATTTAGTCAGCCTTTTGTTACTCATACAAACTTCTGAAATGATCACCTTACAGGGAGGAACTGTTCCTTTTGCATCCTGGTTGTGGAGATTTTCTAGTTTCCTGAGCTCATTGCTTTGGGTCTGAAGTGAGGCAGCCTGTGGTAAAGGGAGCTTCTCTTGGAGGAATTTGCTCACCTTGAGGGCAACTGGGAAGCACTGAAAAAGACCAGTGGTCTGGTCCACCACCATGCAGTGGTCTTGTGCTGGGGTTAATTCCTAAACTGCACAGCTTGGGGAACTTCCTAAGCAGAGTTGGCTAATGGGCCAGGACCCGGGAGGTCTACCTGCCTGTGCATTAGGTTACAGGACAGGCAATTCAGTGTCTGAACTGCCTATCTCTCATACTCACTGTGTTTGTTTCTCATCCAACAAAAGTTAATCTTCCTCTCAATAGTATTTCTGGTAATTGCTCTTTATATTAGCATTAGCTGGGAAATTAAACATGTTAGTGCATTACAGTGTGCTTGTATGTGTGCATACATGTACTTGTGTGCTTCCATGACTTTATGTGTGTGCATGTGAGTGAGCAAAAGTCCACTGAGAATACAATCTTCTAATGCACAGGAGCAGGAAAACCTGGAAGAAAGAATGAAGGACCTCCTGAAGCAGAAGGAGCTGGTCACCCAGCAAAGGGACTTGGCAGAAAAGCTGCAACATCACTTCAGTGTCTCTGAGATGAGGTGGGAGCCCAGGCCAGGAGGAGCGGTTAGAACGATGTAGGTCACCTGTCCCTGGATCTCTGTCCTTTTGGGATTCTCCCCATCTGGATGGCTCTCAGCCACAGCCACGGAAAGACCACCTCAGGGTATTGTGCTAGCCCAGTTCACAAGAACTTCTCCAGGAAACACTATTTTTGATCTTTAATGTTTCTGGGGAATGTGTACCCCTTATTCCCTCCTGAGCTCTCTGGTATCTTCTCAGTGTCCCCTGTGTTGCCACATAAATCTTGCTATGGTAGTCCTCAGTCTAGCAAGATGCGGGATACTTCTGGAGGACAGGGTGTGTTCCTGTCACTTTATTTTCCTTTTAGAACATCACCTTTACAGAAAAGTTCCTATTTTGGACAGATCTGCATGCAGCACACTCTTGCTGATTACAGGCTCTCTGCACTGTGCATCTGTCTCCTGTGAAAAGATTTTACTGGACATAAGATTATTTAGGGGTTGAGGTGTTGAACTCAGGCAGGTTTCTGTGCTGTAGGAATAATCAGAACCTTCACTGCTTTTATTTTGTAGGCTCTCTAGAGGGTCTACATTCAGTTTCCCAGGTTGCTCATTCACCTGGTATCTAATCAGGGCCATGTACATCTGCCCTGAACTGTTTATCAAACACTGTTATTTTTTCTCACAACAATGTATCTAGAGAACTGGAAAAACATGCTGAATTTCTTGCCCAGCACAGTGTAGTTCTCAGTTCATTTGCTAGTAGAATTTAGCTGAGAATAAAACCCAGACCCAGGTATAAGCTGACATTTCTCTGCTAGGAAATGCAGGGAATGACCTCAGCTGAAAGATCATGCTGGACGGTCCAGCTGACTAGAGCTGGTTCAGGCTCAAGTGCTGAGATAACAGGTCCCCACCAGGCCTGTCCCTAACTGCCTTCCTCCTCTAGGTCAGAAAATCTGCACCACAAGCTGGAACATGTCACAGCCCAGGATGAGAGCCTCCTGCAGACAGAGCTGCTGCAGCAGGAGCAGGAAGTATCACAGGCAAGTGAGCCACCACTGCATTCCAACCCCTGCAACCATGGCATTCATGGGGACTGGGGGCTCTTGACATTGGCTTCCGATGTGAATAGACCTAATTTTGTCTAGCCTGTGGCCCAGGCAGGCTGCTTCTGGGACTGATTGCCTTTCCTTCTCACACAGCAGCTATGAGAGAACTGAGGAGGCCCAAGAAGCCACAGACAACATGAACACATGGTGTTCTCCACCCTAGGACCGAAGCCTCCTCAGAAGACATCCTATGAGACTCCAAGAAGCATGGCTATATTTGCTTTGAAAATGCTTTTTACAATTGTGACTGCCTTCCTACCATGTTTCCAAGGCCAGCCACAGGCTGTTGGTCTGTGCTTCAAAGTCTGTTGCATGATTAACCTAATCTTATTATTTTAATTAAGCAAGCTGCTTAGTTTAACTTTTTTTGTTTGATTGTTTTGTTGGGTTTTGTTTGGTTTGGGTTTTTTTGGTTTTCTTTGTTATGGTTTGAGGTTTTGAATTCATTTGTTTTTCTTTTGTTCTTATGTTTGGTATTTTGATAAGGCTGTTTACTGTTTATATTGTGCTCCTTTTAAGGCACTATTGAGTAAAATGACTGTATTTTTTTTTTGTAAATAAAAATGTGATTTCCCATTCTGAACTCTTAAGACTGATTTCTCTGGTCAGTATTGCTCTGGGCTCAAAGTTTATCTAGCTGTGTCCCAGCCAAACTGCTTTAGGTATGATAGCCTTTCCTACACTGACAGCAGCTCTTGAGGGACAACTGAGGAAGCCATAGAAGCCGCAGTCAGCTTGATCGTGCAACATTCTCCACCCTAGTGTCAAGGCTCCTCAGAGGAAGACACCCCTTTCAGCTGTGATCTCACCAGTGAGACAAACACCAGCTGACCTCCAGGTGGTCCAGCCCAATCAGATACATGGTCTGTTGACTCAGTACTCCTGAAGAAAAGAAAGCATCATGAATGAGCTTGAGACACTGAAAACCTGAGAGAAGAGTTACTGAGAACCCTGACATTCAACAGAATGTATTCCTTGTGAAGGATACAACAATGTGAAGGGTAAAGATGTTGATAAGCAAGACTTTTTCTGTCAGTTTAATGTCCATGATTTGGCAAGCTCACTGAGTCCTTAGCTCTCCTCATTGGTGGGAAATCCATCATGGAAGACTATCTTGATGTCAAGTTGTTCTAGATAGGCAGTTTCCAACTCTTCCCTCTTAATATCAATTTCTAGGTCATTTGTGGTGTTTCACTCCTATAGCTCCAGAACCATCTGTAACTTCAGAACTTCAGTGTGCCCAGCTTGGCTTACATAGTGAGTTCCCAGCCAAGCCAGGGATACATGGGGCTTTGGATGTGGATGGTGTGGGCAAATCTGTGTATACCCATTTCATGATAGAAAAAGTATCCATACTGTTGTTTCTGGACATAACTTTAGCTATCCCTAAACCATAGTATTCTGTATACACATTTTATGAAATGATCATGTGAACCATAATAATGAAACACAACAATACTTCTCTAATGCCTCTCAGGAAATCCAAACATTTACTAAGGGAGTATGCAAAACCTCTAAGACCTGCTTGCCATCCAGGCCTTTGTGATGTCCCTGTCTGGGCATCCAAGGACCATATCTTGTCCATGGCCCTGACACAGATGTGGGCATCTGTGCTGATATCTGTGACTCCTGTTACCACTGAGGGCTCTGCAGCCACCTTCAGTCTGGGCACCACCTGTGACTATGGTACTCTCAAAAGATATGATCCCACAGGGGCAGTGTGTGTGTTTTAGAGGACTATGCTGCCACACAGGATCATAGTGAAATATGTGCCGGGAAGCTTGCCAAGGGCCACATCTGGGTCCATGTCTTTGCTGAAACCAGGGTCTGCATTGATATCCCAGGCTCCTAATGCCATCAAAGAAATTGCAAATTCCTGGGATCTTGGCAGCCACATGGTCATATCTGGGGCCTGCTGCTCAGTCCATGCTGTTCTGAGTGACCTGTATTGCCAAACAGGGCCATGGAGATATCCAGACTCAGGATGCAGCCTAAGGATCATGTCTAGGTCCATGTTGCAAATGCAGCCTGGTTCTATGTTCATGTCCATGGCCTGTGTTGTCAACCAAGAGATATACAGAAATAGTTAGTGTGTGGTTAGCCACTTAAGATCATGTTAATGTTCTAGGGCTGTACTTCTTCCAGGGCCATACAGCTCTCAGTGGCCTGTGCTGCCACCAGGGGCCATGGTGGCCTCCTGGTCTAGGCTGTTGCTAAGGGCCATGTCTGGAACATTTGCCCTGCCACATCCTCAGTTTATGTTGGTGTCGGTGGCTCCTGTTACCACTGAAGACAGGATAGGGATTCAAAGAGTTAACCCTGCCTCTCACAGGCTGCAGCACTAGGGAGAACTGGATCTGCCCCTCACCAACTGCAGCACTTGGAGAGTGGATCCTGCACCTGGACTGAGCAGCATGTAGAGCTGTCCTTGTTAGTGGTGGTGCAGGGGAGCTGGCCCTGAGGGTGTGAGAGCAGAAGAGCTGACTCTGCTCTCCTTCTTCTGACCTGTGTTGGCAAGGGTGAGGGAAAGATGCCTGCCCCACCTGAGCATATGCTATCTGAAGCTGACAGGAGAATTGGCCCCTGGGGCTTGAGTATACAAGAGCTGGATCTGCCCCTGACCATCTGCAACAATTGGGAAAATTGGCCCAGCACCTTGCCAGTTCAAACAGCAGAGCTGGTTCTTGTGGTCTGAGTGTGGGTGACCCAGATGTGAGGGCATAAAAGGAGGAGAATTGGCCTCTGTTCATTCTACCTGCTGCATTTGGTGAATTAGCTGGGGCAGAGTTGGAGAGCTTACTCAGGTGGTGAAGATGAGGGAAAGCGGTGGGCTCACTAACCCAGCTACCACCCAGGTTCATAACCATTGGTATAAGTTATCCCACCCTAACACCCTCTTCATCTATGAACTGCAGGAGCACGTGAAGGGCCCAGATCTGCAGATCAGAGCTGCAGGATCTCCATGACACAGACATCAATTCTATAAAAGAGGAGTCCCAGTGAGGGTGGATTATTGACAGTGTAGGAGAAGTCAGAGGCCAGAACACTTACAAGAAAAGATGTATAGACTAAAAGATGTACTGTATGACTCACTGGGCCACACTACATATTCCTCAGCAAGATTGTTGTTTGTTTTCTTTTGGTTTTGGATTTTGCATTTTTCTTTATATTGTTTTATTTTAGACTGGAGGTATCAAGGGCACAGCACAGATGCAAGGGAACAGGTAGTTGGAAGAGTGGGATTGAGATGCATGATGTGAAACCAAGAGAGAATCAATAAAACATTTAAAAAAATTTAAAAAACAGAGCTATCTGCCTCTGATTTTCTTGAAATATAGCTTGTGTGATAACCAAATAATAGACATATTGAATTCAAAGATAAGTGGCCATATTTTTTTTTGCAGATGTAGGCCTTAATGATGCATTAGTGCAATCTTTTTTTAAGATTTCTTTGTTTTATTTACATGTATTGGCCTTAATGCCTGCTGAAGAGCTGTACACTACATGCATGCAATTCCACCAGAGGCCAGAAGAGGGCATCAAATTCCTCTTGAAACTGGAGGATGCTTTTTAGCTGCTCTGTTTTTTCATTGGGAGAGAAACAATTACTCAAAGTAAAGGAGCCATCTCTTCAGCTCTTGTGCTTGGCTTTTTTCTTTCTAGCCACATGTGCTGTATTAGTTGGAATGAATCAGCACAAACCAAAGAGAAAGTTCAGGCGTTCTGTAGGGACAAATATATGATGTAGGCATGGTGGTAATTGTCTTAGGATGCCATGCATCCATGCAAGGTGTTCATGGGTTCAGGATCCTGCTCCAGCATCACTTATTGTCAGCGTTGGAGCAGATCTCTCACATCTCACATTGGATGACAATAAAGATTAGGGTCATCTGATGAAATGCAGAAATGAGAAGACATCCTGGTGATGTAGGTGTGGTTAGGAGTCCCTCTTGACACTCCAGCTAAGTGTTGGGAGGAAGCTTCAGAAGAGCCAGAGGGGATGAAGCCTGCAGAAAAGCCATGTGCCTCTGATGGAGAGCACGCCTGTGCAAGGCTAGGAAGGGAGAGGGATGGTTGATGGTGCTCTTTTCCCACAACTGATCCCATTGTGTACTGATGAAGAGGGTTTTTCCAGATGAGTTCTGTATTCTTGTGAAGCTCCCCTGAACCTGATCTGACGTCTGAGACTGAATCAGAGAGTTAAAGTGTGGAGGAAATAATCCTGTGGAGTCCCAAAATGGTGCTATCAAACAAGGGTAGAAATAATCTACTCTTCATGAATAAAGAACATATTTACACACAGAACATCAATATATATACATATATATACATATATATACACATATATACATATATATACACACATATATACATATATATATATATATATATATATATTATATATATACATATACAAAGCTCATTCAATTCCATGGATGATGTGTTCAGCTGGACAATTGGCTCAGTGGAAAAAGGTACCTGCTGCCAGGCCTATAGGCCTTAGTTCCTTCCCTGAGACCCACATGATTGAAGGAGACAACAAACCTCTGACAAATTGTCCTCTGATCTTCATGTGGGTCGGCAGCCTGGTCATGGCCCACAAAAGCTAAGACATGGGGATTTGTGTTCATTCCTCACTTATCCTAGAATCTCTCCATCTGAGGCACTCATTTAATTGTATTACTCTGCATTCCATTTGAGAGAAGTGGAATTTTCGCTATTTTACTGTCATTACTGAGATGTTATAGGAGTCAAGAAGGCCAACACCAAAGCATCACCAGAAGAATGGTTAAGGAAGGTGGCCACTGGGGATCTGTGACATCGCTGAGACACAAACTGCTCTAGAATGTCTTCTCTACATGCCTAGTGTATTAGTCAGGGGTCTCTAGAGTAACAGAAGTTATAACCTGAATCTCTCTATATCTAGAAAAGGATTTGGTAGAATGACTTCAAGGCTGTGGTCCAGACTATACAAGGATGGCTATGATGGAAAGACCAAGAATCCAGTAGTTGCTCAGTCCACAAGACAAGAAGTCTTAATTTTCTGCAGTCTATGATGTAATCTTAAAGAAGTAGGTTCTAACTCCAGTGAAGGAATGGATGTGCTCACAAGGCAAGAGCAAGCAGAGAAAGAGTAAATCTTCCTTCTTCCATTTCATTATACAACCTTCCAGCAGAAGGAGTGGTCCAGATTACATCTGGGTTAAAGTCTGAATTAAAGGTGTGACTTCCTATCTCAAAGAGCAGGACTAGAAGCAGATCCTCCTACTTCAAATGAAATCTCCCATAGATGTGCTCTATATATTTTGATTTTGGTTATTATCATATGTATTCTCATGGACAGCCAAGAATAGCCATCATGGTTGTATTTCCCTCTACACTAATATTCTTGAGCAAATGGCTCCCTTAGAGAGTGAAAGGAAGGAGTGACAATAATCATAAGTTACATCTGGGTCAGCTGTAGATCCCATGGTCATGATGACTTTATTGGCCTCCTTATGGCCATGCATGGCTGAAATAGGACTAAACACCCATCTCTAGTACTTGGGAACAAGGGATCAGCTGGAAATCCAGTTTCTATACAATAGGAGATTAGACATTGAAATAAGTATGATGTCCCTTTTAGTAACTGTGTTGGAAAGGGGCCCAGGAGTGAGAAATGTGTCTTCTTTAGAAAGAGGAAGAAAGGCCCAACACAGCAAACACACTGCAGCATTCAGAAAGAGTGGGGTTACTAGGGCACGTGTTTCGGACTTTAAATCCTCCAGACACATTCTTGCTCACTCCATTCATCCTGAAAAGGAAAGACAAATGAAAAAAAAACCACAAAAAGCCAAAATTCCCTCTTAACACAAGAGGGCCAGAAAAGACTTCTGTGGAGTCTTCATTCTATACAACAGCTAGAAGACTCCAGTTGCTTTCAAAGAAAACAATGATTTATTAGGATTTGAAGTTTACTGGTGATCAAAGAGGCAGGATCTGGAAGCAGCAGCACCAGGAACCACATAATAGTCCAGAGCTAAATGTTATTGCAGAGCTCCCATTGACACTACCATGATGAGCAAGGGCACTGCAGTGTGTGTCCCCAAGAATACTGGCTTTAGACAATGTTCCTTGTGCTGCTTCAGAAGATTGCAACATCTACAGATCTGAAAATGAGATGCAGCCTTCCCCAAGTCATCAAGCAGAATGGACTCCTCCATTTCTCTAGAACATAAGCTCTGGCATCCAGTTGATGATTCAGGCTTGTATTTGGGACCTGGTCTCTGCAGTAAGGGTTAGGGCTTCTCAATCTTCCATCAAAACACTGTGAGGATGGACAAAGTGTCGTCAGCCAACATCCCCTCCCCATGTTCATCCTGCAGCCTCCAGAAGGGATTTCAATAGTCAAATTTATCAACTTTTCCTTTGTGGCTCGCTCGGGCTTATGTTCACTCAATATTTTAAATATTTCATTTTCTGACATAAATCCTTTTAAATTTTCTTTCTACAATTGCAGTTTAACTTTGGACATAGAATTTTATTCATCAATGATCAAGTTTTTTTGCAGCAAACTGAGGCTTATGTTTTCTCCTTTATGGCTTGCTATGATGGCTACTATTGGAAGTCTACTTGACATGTAGTTGAGGAACTTACACCATCAGAATGGCTTGCAGCATGCTTTTTTGACATTTTCTTGATTGCTATTTGATTTTGGAAGGCTCAGCCCTCTGGGTAGGTCTATCCCTAGACAAGAGAGCCTAGGCCATAGAGGAAAGGTAGCTGACCAGAGCAATGGGCAATGTTCTTCTGTGGTTTCAAGCCCGTGCCTTGTGATCTTGCCGTGGCTTCCTTTGATGATGGACTGTAACCTGTGAGGTGGTGTGGGACTTCAGTCCTTGTAATTCTCCTGTATTTGTTATTGAAAATGGAGAATGCTGACACATCTGAGAGCCATAAATGAAATAATGCAATCAATGGGCTCTCTACAGCCTGGAATGCCTTTGCCTTCTCTGTTACCTAAAGAATGGCCTGTTATACTATTGTCTTAAAAAAACTGTTCCTTCACTATACCTCTACAAGAAAAGGATAGGGAAAAGTTTGCCTCCATGGTATGTACTTATAATTCTTCTTAGGTTTTTAAGAGATAGCAATAGAAGATATCTCCGACCGGGAATGTTAAAAGGTCTACCCTGTGCCAATAATTTGTTCTAAAACCATTGGAAATAATTCATGTACAGTTTCCACAATCTATAATATACCATTATATTGACAAGATGTTTTCCTTTGAAAATACAAAAATAAATTCATTTGTTATATTTTCCCCTTAGTCAGGAAGTCTCATCATCCACAGCAAAAGAGCCAACTTGTTTGATATGCAATAACAACAAACAATCATTGTAATAAATTATCTGGATTGATAGATTAACAAACATTTGAAAGTATACAACTTTCCTCTTCCTTGCTCATTTTCATATATCATGTTATTCTAAGACAACTTCTGATAGACTACAATTCACTTCATATTAATTATTAATCTTAATTTAATGCTGTTTAAATTTAAATAAATGATTTACTTCTGAAGTTGATCCTTGATAATGGATTGAGACAGTCAATGAAGCTGACCACCTCCATGAGTTACACTAATTTTGCCTGAAAGACCCATCTTTCTGCTGCATGCAAGAAACACACCTCAAATTCAAAGACAGACACCGCCTCAGAATAAAAGGCTGGGAAAAGACATTCCAATCAAATGATCTTAAGAAGCAAGCGGGCATAGCCATCCTGATATGCAGCAAAATAGACTTCAAACTAAAATCAATCAAAAGAGATCAAGAAGGGCATTACATACTCATCACAGGAAAGATCCACCAAGATGAAGTTTCAATTCTGAACATTTATGCCCCAAACACAAGGGCACCCACATATGTACAAGAAACGTTACTAAAGCTTAAACCACATATAAAACCCCACACATTAATAGTGGGAGACTTCAACACCCCACTTTCACCACTGGATAGATCAGCCAAATTGAAACTTAACAGAGAAATAAAAGACTTAACTGATGTTATGACTCAAATGGACTTAATCGATGTCTACAGAACATTCCATTCTAACAAAAAAGAATATACCTTCTTCTCAGCACCCCATGGAACTTTCTCTAAAATCGACCACATAATTGGCCATAAAGCAAATCTCAACAGATACAACACAATTGGAATAACCTCCTGCATTCTATCAGAACACCATGGTGTAAAGGTAGATTTCAACAACAACAAAAACTACAGAAAACCTACAAACCCATGGAAACTGAATAATGCTCAACTAAATCACCAATGGGTTAAGGAAGAAATTAAGAGAGAAATTAAAGACTTCCTAGAGATCAATGAAAATGAAGATACCACATACCCAAACTTACGGGACACTATAAAAGCACTGCTAAGAGGGAAATTCATAGCACTAAAGGCCCACATAAAGAAGTTGGAGAAATCTCACACTAGTAACTTAACAGCACACCTGAAAGCTCTAGAACAAGAAGAAGCAAAGTCACCCAGGAAGAATAGATGCCAGGAAATTATCAAATTGAGAGCTGAAATCAATAAAATAGAAACAAAGAGAACAACACAAAAAATTAATGAAACAAAGAGCTGGTTCTTTGAGAAAATCAACAAGATAGACAAGCCCTTATCAAAACTAACCAAAGGCAGAGAGAGAGAGCATCCAAATGAACATAATCAGAAATGAAAAGGGGGACATAACAAGAGACAATGAGGAAATCCAGTGAATCATCAGGTCATACTTCAAAAACCTCTACTCCACAAAACTGGAAAATCTAAAAGAAATGGATAATTGTCTGGATAGGTACCACATACCTAAGTTAAATCAAGACCAGGTAAACTATTTAAATAGTCCAATAACCCCTAGGGAAACAGAATAAGTGATTCTATTAAAAGTCTCCCAAGCAAAAAAAGGACAGGACCAGATGGTTTCAGTGCAGAATTCTACCAGATCTTCAAAGAAGAGTTAATGCCAATACTCTTTAAATTGTTCCACACAAGAGAAACAGAAGGAACATTACTAAACTCCTTCTATGAAGCTACAATTACCCTGATTCCTAAACCAAACAAAGATGCAACAAAGAAAGAGAACTACAGACCAATCTCCCTCATGAACATTGATGCAAAAATACTCAATAAAATACTGGCAAACAGACTCCAAGAACACATCAAAACAATTATCCACCATGATCAAGTAGGCTTCATTCCAGGGATGCAAGTGTGGTTCAACATACGAATGTCCGTCAATGTAATACACCATATAAACAAACTCAAAGAAAAAAACCCCACATGATCATCTCACTACATGCAGAAAAGACATTTGACAAAATCCAACACCCCTTCATGATAAAGGTCTTGGAGTGATCAGGAATACAGGGAACATAACTAAACATAATAAAGGCAATTTACAGCAAGCCAACAGCAAACATCAAATTAAATGGAGAGAAACTCAAAGCGATTCCACTAAAATCAGGAACAAGGCAAGTCTGTCCACTCTCCCCATACTTATTCAATATAGTACTTGAAGTTATAGCCAGAGCAATAAGACAACATCAGGAGATTAAGGGGATACAAATTGGAAAGGAAGAAGTCAAGCTTTCCCTATTTGCAGATGACATGATAGTATACTTGAGTGGCCCCAAATATTCAACCAAGGAACTGATACAGCTTATAAACATCTTCAGCAACATAGCAGGGTACAAGATCAACTCAAAAAAATCAGTAGCCCTCCTATATACAATTGACAAACAGGCTGAGAAGGAAATCAGAGATACATTACCCTTTACAATAGCCACAAATGATACAAAATACCTTGGGGTAACAATAACTAAGCAAGTGAAGGACATATATGACAAGAACTTCAAGTCCCTGAAAAAAGAAATTGAAGAAGATGTCAGAAAATGGAAAGATCTCCCATGCTCATGGATAGGCAGGATTAACATAGTAAAAATGGCAATCTTACCAAAAGCAATCTACAGATTCAATGCAATCCCCATCAAAATACCAACACAATTCTTCACAGACCTGGAAAGAATAGTACTCAACTTCATATGGAAAAACAAAAAACCCAGGATAGCCAAAAGAATCCTGTGCAATAAAACAACCTCTGGAGGCATCAAAATTCCTGACCTCAAACTCTACTATAGAGTTACAGTAATAAAAACAGCTTGGTACTGGCATAAAAACTGACATGTGGATCAATGGAATCGAATTGAAGACCCTGACATTAATCCGCACACCTATGAACATATAATTTTTGACAAAGAAGCCAAAAATGAACAATGGAAAAAATAAAGCATCTTCAACAAATGGTGCTGGCATAACTGGATATCAACATGTAGAGTCTGCAAATAGGTCCATATCTGTCACAGTGCACAAAACTTAAGTCAAGTGGATCAAAGACCTCAACATAAATCCAGCTACTCTGAACCTGATAGAAGAGAAAGTAGGAAGTAGTCTTGAACGCATTGGCATAGGAGATCACTTTCTAAATATAACACGAGTAGCTCAGACACTGAGAGAAACAATCAATCAATGGGACGGACCTCTTGAAACTGAGAAGGTTTTGTAGAGCAAAGGATACAGTCAACAAGGCAAAGCGACAGCCTACAGAATGGGAAAAGGTCTTCACCAACCCCACATCTGACAGAGGGCTGATATCCAGAATATATAAAGAACTCAAGAAATTAGACATCAAAATGCCCAACATTCCAATTAAGAAATGGGCTATAGAACTAAACAGAGAATTCTCAACAGAGGAAGCTCAAATGACTGAAAGACATTTAAGGAATTGCTCAACATCCCTAATTATCAGGGAAATGTAAATCAAAACGACTCTGAGATACCATCTTGCACCTGTCAGAATGGTTAAGATCAAAAACACTGAAGACAGCTTATGCTGGAGAGGATGTGGAGCTAGGGGAACTCTCCTCCACTGCTGGTGGGAATGCAAGCTTGGACAACCACTTTGGAAATCAATATGGTGCTTTTTCAGAAAATTGAGAATCAGTCTTCCCCAAGACCCAGCAATACCACTCTTGGGCATATACCCAAGGAATGCTCAATTATACCACAAGGGCACTTGCTCAGCTTTGTTCATATCAGCCTTGTTTGTAATAGCCAGAACTTGGAAACAACCTAGATGCCCTTCAACTGAAGAATGGATAAATAAAATGTGGTACATAGACACAATGGAATACTACTCAGCAGAGAAAAACAATGACATCATGAGGTTTGCAGCTAAATGGATGGATGTAGAAAAAAAATCATCCTGAGTGAGGTAACCCAGACACAGAAAGACAAACATGATATGTACTCACTCCTAGGAGTATACTAGATGTAAAACAAAGGTGACTAGACTGCTACTCACAACTCCAGGGAGGTTACCTAGAAAACAGGACTCTAAGAAAGACAGAGGGATCGCCCAATGACAGAGAAATGGATGAGATCTACATGAACAACCTGGACGTGATTGGGGGTAATGAAGGGCAAGGTTCTAGGGAAAGAGAACTTTGGGGAGTGGGAGATCTCAGCTGGATCAAGAACAGAGAGGGAGAACAAGAAATAAGAGATCATGATGAATGAAGACCACATGAGAGTAGGAAGAAGCAAAGTGCTAGAGAGGTCTACAGAAATCCACAAAGATACCTCCACAATAGACTACTGTCAATGGGTGAGAGAAAGCCCGAACTGACCTACTCTGGTGATAGGATGGCCAAACACCCTAATTGTCTTGTTAGAAATCTCATCCAATGACTGAAGGAACCGGATGCAGAGATCCATGGCCAGGCCCCGGGTGGAGGAGCTCCAGGAGTCCAATTGGCGAGAAAGAGGAGGGTTTGTATTAGCGAGAACTGCTGAGACCAAGGTTGGAAAAAGCACAGGGACAAATAGCCAAACGAATGGAAACACATGAACTATGAACCAATAGCTGAGGAGCCCTCTGGATAAGTGAGACAGTTGATTAACTTGAACTGTTTGGGAGGATACCCAGGCACTGGGACTGGGACCTGTCCTCAGTGCATGAGTTGGCTGTTTGGAACCTGGCGCTTAGCTCAGCCTGGAAGGAGGGGACTGGACCTGCCTGAACTGAATCTACCAGGTTGAACTCAATCCCCAGGGGAGTACTTGCCCTGGATGAGATTGGAATAGGAGGGGGGGCCAGGGTAATCCGGGGCTGATATGTAAAATTAAATTAAATTATCCAATAAAATTAAAAAACCCCACTATTTTACATAATAACATGAACTATGTTTCAACGAAAATTTTAAACTTAATCTTATTTCCTAGGTACTTTCTTTTATATATGACAGGGAAGTGGTGCCCACAATATTTCAAAAATCTAGGTGAGAAAATTAACCTTTCCTAGGAAAAAATCCCTTCATAGGTTATCCAACCCTAAGTGGTCAGGCCATAAAAGTTATTATCAAATACAAATTACACATGCTGTAAACTTATTGTAATACAGAGAATGTTTATCCAGTATAATAATGTAAAACTATGAAAGAAAATTTCTCTGTGATTAATGTGCCTTCTGATCCATGCAGGTTCTATACTGAAATTCTCATTTCCATTGTTGCTATGCTGCTTCAAGTTGAGAGATAAACTTAGCTAGCAGTTTCTATTCCTTGTCAGCATAACACACACACACACACACACACACACACACACACACATCACTTGAACATCATAACCATTTATTTTTGTTCCCCAAATTCTTATGGTAATATCATAATATAAAACACAGTATAAGTTTTAAAAATCCCACAATCTTTAAAAATTACAACAACTCAAAAGTACAAGGTCTCTAAAAAACAAATAAAACAAAAGTTTATTAATTGGGTCTGGTAAAACAAACAAAAAATTAGATATTTTCTTATTCCACAAGAGAAGAGCTGGAGCACAAAAATTTTAAGATGATAATAATACCAAAATCCAGCTATAATAATCCAAATCCTACAGCCCAATGTCCAGCATCTGGTACTCATGTGATCTTCTGGAATCCAGATGGATGGGGCATTCCTCCCTCTCCAGCTCTGCCCTGTGAAACACATGCAGTGCAGCTCTTCTCAGGGTTAGTCTGGCCCCACTCCACATCTGTGCTTCCCCTCAGTAGATGGACCGTGGTCTCACCATCTGCAGTATGCTGTGGGACTCTTTTCATCTCCTCTTCCACAGGGTTCCCTAAGTCCTGATGGAAGGAGTTTGAGTGGAGATGTCCTGTTTAGAGTTGAGTTTCCAGGATCTCTTCCTCTCTGCATATGCTCTAGCTGAGAGTCTCTGTATTTGTTCCCATCTGCCGCAGGAGGGCGCTGCTCTGATGAGGGCTGAGAAATGCATTATCTATGAGTACAGCAGAATATTGTTAGGAGTCATTTTATTGCTATGTTCCTTAAGCAGAACAGTAGTATTTGATTTTCCCTGTGGACCCTGGCCTATCCAGTCTCAGGTCTTGTTGATGCACACAGTGCTTGGTATGATTTCCATCTCACATGGAGTGGGCTTTATTCAAGACAGATACTGGTTGGTTTCTCAGACTAGTTTGTTACCATGGCACCATCATATCTTGGATGCAGTCACCATTGTAGCTGGGTTGGTGTTACTTTTCTCTTTGATCATGAGCAGAGTCCCTTCCACTGCCATGAAATCTAGTCCTTATGTGGTGAGGGATTTAAGGAGGCATCAGCTTGACTGATCTATGTTCAATGAGTTGTGATGGTGTCATCTTCAAGAATAGCACCTTCCTGTCAGTTTATGGAGAGCAACCAATAGCCTTACAATACCTTGGGTTTTATGGGGTCCAATTGGTCTCATTAGGCCAACAAATGGACTAAACGTAACCCAGCGCCAATATTGGAAGCTTCATTTGGTGACAAGAGATATTCATTTAGGGTTCTGTCTTCCTGATTTTTTGTTTTTTTCTTTTTGGCTGTTCCATCTACATCCCTCATATATATATTTATTAGAGTGGTTCTACTGTATTAGACTTGCATAAGATCCCTCACATGGCCCTTAATTTTACTTCTCCCTCCTTATATTTCTTCACAGCCCCCTCTTCCCTCTCCCCCCTCATTTGACCATCCTGTTCCAGACTCTGTCCTTCATCCATCTATAACAATCTATTCTATTCCCCCTAGGTGGAGATCTGTCCCTCCCACTAAGTCCCTTATTACATACCTAACCTGGCATATACAGATTGTAACTTATTTATCTTTGATTCAACAGCTAACATCCATATATAAGTGAAAACATACCTTATTTGTCTTTCTGTGTCTGGGTTATCTCACTCAGGATAACTTTTTCTAGCTTCATCCATTTACCTGCAGATTTCATGGTTTTCTTTTTCCTTTTTAACTGCTTAATAATAGCCCATCTCTGTAAGTGAACCACATTTTCTTTAGACATTCATGTGTTGAGGGACACCTAGGATGTCTCCAATTTCTGGCTATTATAAATACAGCAGCAATGAACATGGTTGAGCAAGTGTCTCTGTGGTAGGTGAAGCATCCTTTAGGTTTACACCAAGAGTGGCAGAGCTGGGTCTTAATCGATTCTTACCTTCCCAAGAAACAGCTACACCTATTTCCATAGTGGCTGTACAAGTGTGCATTCCTACCAGCAATGGATGAGGGTTTTCCATACTCCATATCCTGGCCAACATTAGATGTTGTTTATTTTATTAATCTCCTCTCTTCTGCCTCATGAAATGTGAAGTCTCAATAGTTTTGATTTGCATTGCCCTGATGACTAAGGATACTTAACATTTTTTAAAACTGTTTCCAAGACACAAGAATTTCCTCTACTGAAAATTCTCTGTTTTTTCTGTAAATAAAGTTTAATTGTGTCATTCATTTTCCTGATATCCAGGGTTTTTTTTTTTTAGCTCCTTACATATTTTAGATATTAGCCTTCTATTGTGTATGTAGTTGATAAAAATCCCTTTCCCAGCCTTGTGATAGTGGTGTATGCCTTAATCCCAGCACTAGTGAGTCAGAGCTAGGCGGATCTCTGTGAATTTGAGGCCAGCCTGGTCGACAGAGCAAGATCCAGGACATGCACCAAAACTACACAGAGAAACCCTGTCTCAAAAAATAAAACATCTCTGTGAGTTCGGGGCCAGCCTGGGCTACCAAGTGAGTTCCAGGAAAGGCGCAAAGCTACACAGAGAAACCCTGTCTTGAAAAACCAATAATAATAATAATAATAATAATAATAATAATAATAAAAAATAAAACAAAAAATCCTTTATCAATTTTGTAGGCTGCCATTTGGAATAAAACACTGTTAGTAGCAGAATAGATAATGCTCCCTGGGTGAACCCACAAGTGGAGAAACACAATGGAGTTCACAGAATTCATTAAAGTTATTTAATAAAAGATCCCTATATAATAATACATTCTTTACATTAATAATTTAATGAGTATACTTCAATGTATTTTTACTTATTCTTTGAGAATTGCATAGACTGCATTTTGATCATATTCACCCCCCAACTCCAAGTAATTCACCTCAAATCTGCCCCCACATCTGTGATGCCCAACTTTGTATCT
Organism: Peromyscus eremicus; assembly: GCF_949786415.1. Taxonomy (NCBI): domain Eukaryota; kingdom Metazoa; phylum Chordata; class Mammalia; order Rodentia; family Cricetidae; genus Peromyscus; species Peromyscus eremicus. The sequence continues at coordinate 76,351,388 of NC_081425.1, forward strand.
TTATTATTAAATTATGTTTTAATAACTCCAGTGGCAGACTCTTGAAGAAAGCTGACTCTCCTTCTCCCAGAAGCCATTGTTCATCCATAGGTCATCAGTCAGGAGTAGGGGTTCAAGCACCCTTCCCACTCTATGCTGCAAAGTTGACTGTCTTGATGTTGTATAAGTGACCACAGGTGCTGTGGGTCATGAGTGCAGTGGTCCTGTCATGGCCAGAAGACACTGTTTGCTCTAGTCTTCCATGACCTCTGGCTCCTACAATCTTTCTGTCTCATCTTTCATGATGGTCTTTGAGCCTTGTGGAAAGGGTATGATACAGATGTCCCATTAAATACGGCTGAAATCAGTGAAATAAACAGAAAAATATAAAGATACAGTGAAACAAAGAGTCGATTCTTTGAAAACACTAACTGCCCTTCCCTTCCCTTCCCTTCCCTTCCCTTCCCTTCCCTTCCCTTCCCTTCCCTTCCCTTCCCTTCCCTTCCCTTCCCTTCCCTTCACTTCACTTCTCTTCCCTGTGTCACAGCAGAGATTCCTGGAAAGAAACCTCAGCTTCTGGTCAGTTGAGGAAGAATCAGCAAGGAAGCAAACGTTGTGCCCCATGACATCAGCAGTCTCTTCTCTGGAATTCTACTGTATCCTGGAGAGCTCTTGGAATACCGTGATGTCACTAGTGTTGTAGCAACACCACGTGAGCTTAGGACATTAGTTCAGTGCTGTAAGTTTCACCTACAGAGATGTGGTCAAGACTGAGGCGTCTAGTTGAGAGAGACAATACACAGCATGGAGAGACCAGAGCAAGGAAGAAGGAAGCAGGCCCTAGGTCTCACTGGAAAACATGGAGAAATCTCTGGTGCTGGGAAAGACACGGTGAGTCCAGTAGGGCTGGGCAGCTTTCTGGATGTGATGGTCTTGAGCTTTCCAGAGCTAGGGCTCAAGAGCTGGGAACTTGTGGGAAGGAAAAGGCCTATCCTGTTCTGGGTTCTTACAGAGCAGACCCAGATCAAGGATCCATGATTGTTAGTTTGACAGATTTAGGAATTGACAAGGCTTTAGCTTCTTTGCTGGGTACTATCTGCTTTCACTCTGAGTGGGGAAGCGGGTACAGAGTAGTTAATGAGATTTCTGTACCATAACTGTGTCTCCCCCAACCCCTGCTACACACATACTGGAGTCCTGTAGTTATGTGCCAGTAATAATAGGGAAAGGAGAGTACCCTGGCAAAGCCTGAGGTTCTCATACTTGACATCACAGCCACTAGCAGGGCAGGAGCCACCAAGTGCTGCTGTCTTTCAAGGGCCCCTGAGGTTTCTGAGTTACCAATTGTTGATGGCTCACAGGTCTGCAGTTCAGCCTGAGAGCTGTTAGATTCAGTGGACCTGGACGGATACTGTCTCCATCCTGCCAGCTCTGGGTGTCTTGGACTATCATTAAGGACTGCTTTGTGAATCTGGTGACATTGTTCTGCCCCTTCATGGCTTCCCCATTATCATGACAGTCTGAAACATAGAGTAAAGTGAGGTAGGCATGCATACACTACCTGAGTGTGACAGTAGCAATTTTCTCCTGGTTTTTCAAAGCACTTGGCTGAGGGCTCTGAAGCTACAGTGCATTCTCTGTAGCTGTGAATAAGCCTTAGGAGGATGTCCGCTGGGTCACATTGTCTAGGGAGACAGAGGAAACCTGCTGACTTCTGAGACATCCACCTCGCTATAGAGAGATGGGAGAACTGACATCCACAGAGAGGGAGACTCAAGTCTTGTCTTTGAGAAGCTGCTAGAGCAAAGTCTCATCTGTCAGTCACTTCATGAGACTGCTTCAGTGTGTCAGGTTTGACTGAGATGAGGTAGTGTGTAGAGCAGGCACTGTCCCTTGACTTCTAGAATAGGGAATTACTGAGATGCTTAACTTTGTCTAAATTGGTTATCAGTGTGATATAACATCTGAATGGAAATGGTTCATTTGTTCTGGGGTCCACCAAGTACACTTCTGAATCCACAGTCCAGACTTCTGAAGAATTTGCAATCCAGGCTAAACATGGTGCTAGCTACTCATTTCAGGACTGCCAGGAAATTCACAAGTGTGAACTGCGGCTCTGGGAAGGGTCTAGGGCAAATGAACCCTAATAATATGTCTCCTGTGTCCTTTGCCTGCCCTTCACATGCTCCGATGAGTATTCTTTAAGCTGGCTGTGCCCATTTTGTTCCTAAGGGCATGTGCATTGTCACAGGTGGCTCCAGATCAAGAAATTAGTCTTTGTGTAGCTCTAGGTGAAGCAACATAGCAGTGACACACTACATATTCTCCCATGACTGTGACACATTTGCCCTTACATATCTGTGTCTGGCCTGCCTCTAGCCATGCATCTTTCCTCAAACTTGAGTGCAGGAATGGACGATTAATAGGAGTGTTTGCTCTTTTTGTCTCAGGGCTCACCTGGAGAACCCCAGTTCTTAGCATCTCCAGCCTGACATGTCACTAGTTGATCACACATTGGCTAATACTGTGTTGGCTGGAATTTATTGTACTGATGATTCAGGGAAATTTTTCTCACTAACTAAGGGACATTTCTTTGTTCTGACAGGACACCCATAAGCTCCCACCACACCTACATACAGTAACAGCCTTGTGGATCCTCCACAATGTGCTTGTTGACATCAGGGGACTGATCTTTCCTCTCCTCCATCCTGACCTTTATTTCTCATGTTATTTAGCAAACTTTATTTCTCATGTTATTGTTTGGGGATCTCAACAAGGGGCCAGTCATTTCCTGGGATGTGTTTTGAAGTGAGTCTTCATCTTCCCATACATGAAGTAGTGATTATACTCTAATGAAACAGAAAGAGATCTCTGGCTTTGTAAGGAGGAGGTGTTGAAGGTCTTCCCTTGTGTTTCTGGGAAGGCTCCTGGGAATGGCAACATGGTTCTGGTGAAGTGGAGAAGAGCTAGTTAGTGGATAATTGAGGTCTGCTGGAGGTGACCCTAATCATCCCTTCTATGGTGATTCTATTCTATCCTGGAGAGTCCTTGGTAATCTCTATGATGTCACTCGTGTTGTGGTAACACCAATGCCTGTGGGTTATTCATTCAGTTCTCATAGACATGTTGGCAAGACTGAGCAGGCTGCTTGGGAGAGAGAATGGAGAACATGGAGAGACCAAAGAGAGGAAGAAGGAAGCTGGCCTCAGTGTCAAACCTGGAGAAATAGATGGTTCTGTCTAAGGCACAGTGACTCCTGAGCAGAGTTAGAGAAGTGTGCTGGAGGAAGTGAACTTGAACTGAGATTTCTGGTTGTAGAGCTCAGCAGCAGGGGTTTTCTGAGTAACAATGGGCCAATCCAGCTTCTCTGGCTTTCTAAAGAGCAGACCCAGAGTCAAGAGTTTCTGATGGTTAGTTTCTGGAGAGCTATGAACTGTCCAGGCTGCAGCTGGGAATTCTTTCATTACATTCTTAGAGGCAAAGAAGGGCAGGAGGAGCAGATTGACTGCTGAGATGTCTCTCTCTGGGTAGGGTGTGGCTGCGCCTCATTCCAGTGGATTTCTTCAGTTTCCATGGGAATATGATGCCTATAGGAAGTGAAGAAACTCCCCTGGACACACAGCAGATCTTCAGATGCTTTGGTGCTGAACACATGTGATCAGGACTTGGTGCTGCTAAGCTCTAGGGACAACAGGACTTACTTGCATCACATCAGATATGACCTGACACTGTCCTCCAATTCTACTTGGCTGGGCTTGCTTAGGCCTTCCAGGACCAGAGGGCTGCAATAAGGAGGGAGGCACATGATTATCCACAGTGCTTGAGGACAGAGACAGAGCTCAGGGGCCCCAGTTTGAGGATAGCTGCCCTGCTGTTCCAAAGCTTCACTGGGTTCCTTGCATTTTCTCTTCCTTAGGCTTCATCTTGGGACTGAGCATGGACTCTCCTGGTCCTATGCCACTCTAGAATACAAGTCCATTTGTCTTTGTCTACCTGCAGGGACTACTCGGGAAGCACCATCCCAACTCTCCACCTTCACTGAGCAGGAGCAGGAGCAGGTGCAGGAAATGAAAAAACTAGAGAAACTCACCATTCGTCTACATGATATGGAATGTGAGAGAAATGAGCTGCGTGGAATCCTGGCCAATTACACAAACAAGGATTTGAACAACAGGTAGTCTTTATTCCCAGTTCTCTGCTGGCCATCATGACACCACAGAATCAAGCCCAGGTTTCCTGAGGAACAGGAGGGTGAAACACCATGGTGTCCTGCTGCCTAAACTAAATTTCATGAGTTTTTTTTGAAATGCAGAACTTGAAGCCTGGGTAGGAGTGAGATGGGGACACAGGCTTGTCTGCTTCCTCCAAATGAAAAGCAGAGCCTAAGCTTGAATCACAGTCTGGGGATAGGGACAGTAGTATGTGAGCTCTCAATATGCATTTCAAGAGGTCTTGACAGGTGTGGCTTGTGAAAGATGCTAGGTGCGGTGAGTTTGTGTTGAGTCTTTGTGCTTGACCAGCAGATGACCGTGTGCTGAAAGCTCCTGGCAGCAGCTGGAGGGGCCTGGTCCACTCATCCGTCTCAGGGTTGGCTGGAAAGCCTGGAGCTCATCACAGCTCCCCTCTGGTCTTCTTATACTCTCTGACAATGCCACATGCCAATATTTCTTGGGCATCCTGATTTCATGTGGGGGGTGTGTATGTGTGTGTGTGTGTGTGTGTGTGTGTGTGTGTGTGTGTGTGTGTTTGTGTTCCTGAGAGTCTGAGGGCATGGTCTGAGGATTTAACATAGTTTCCAGATAATGGCACTGCTGAGGCCAGGGAACCCCACTTTGAGCTCTGTGCTCACCTTGGTAGAACATTCGAATCACATGTGAAGTTTACAAAACCATCCTGAAGTTGGGGCTCCCTCCTGGAAATACTGATTGTGTGCTCTGGTCCTCCATGTAGCAATAGACACCCAGGAATGAGAATCCCTGTTCTGAAGACAGGAGAATGTCCCCATAGGTTTCTAGTGAGTCCACATATGTGACACAGACTCCTGGGAACTTCTTAGAGCGCTTATCTATAGCTCCAAGCCCACTGTGGTTGCTCATGCATCATTGGATTCCTCCCCTTAGACCTCCTGGCTGTTCTGTCCTGGAGACAGGATAGGATGTTTAATAAGCACCAGGAGGTCCCACTGTTTAAGTGCCAAGCTTTGGCATCCACTGGACTGGGGTAGTCCATGGCACAGCTTCTTTCATGTGTTCTTTTTGGCCTGTGTTCATGGGTTTTTTCCCTCCTGGGTCCATGCCCTACCACAGGCTAAATTTTGAACTCGAGATGCTTGAAATGGAACACAAGCAGGTGATGTCAGCTCTCCAGAAATTGCCCATGGAGATTAGTGATGCCTTGGACAAGTGCAAGGGGCTGATTGAGGAGACTGAATACTTTAGGTAAGTGCCTACTAGCTTGGGAGGGACTGTTTCTGCCTTTCTTGGTCCTTGACTCAAAGTGAAGGCTCTGGTTCTAGCCTGTGTGCCTCTTAGCCAGCATCCTCCCTTGTGACCCTTGGGTTTGGGCCTCTTGGACTCAGTTTTGCTAAGTGTGGAAAAACACTGAGGCCCTCCCATCGTTGTCCAGCCGTGGGAGCCCTTAGATAGGAATATCCTTTGCATCATGAAGGGGATGTCCTGAAGCCCAGGGCCTCCAGGGCTCTGGTTGGAGCTTCACAGATCTGGTTTGCCTGGGATCTGTAGAGAGAATTTATTCTGGTTAAGACTTCTGCCCTCCTTCAGAGAGTATTTGCCCTCTACCTGCTGATGCTTTCCCAAGACCATGAACAGTTAAGCACAGGTGTGGGCTGCACCCTGTTCTCAGAGGCACAGGATCCCTTTTGGTACCAGGGTTTTCAGAAGTAGTTTGAATCTCTAGGGAATTTGGTTTTTCTCTGGATTTGGCCTGCGTTTGAGTGATGCTGGCTTGGCTACTGAGAGCTCCATTCTTGGGCTGTCTGGGGGCCTCCGACTTTTCAGGGTTAGTGGCATTAGAAGTAGAGATGGCAAATGCAGCCTCTCTGAGGCTCAGCATTTCTTTCTTTGGTGGTTCAGTTACCTCCATGGCCGGTTCCTACGAGAGTGCAATCCCCTAAAGAAGAGTGTACGTGTGTTGAGGATCCAGAACACACAGCTGTGGAAAGAGCAGATTGAACTGCAAAAGACCTGTGAGGAGGTGAAGAAGCTCTTGAAGGAGGCCCATGAGAAGATCTGTGACCCCTGTGCTGAGCAGCAGCAGGTAGGCTGAGGCAGTAGGGGCAGGCTGCCCAACTGTCCAACCATAAACATAGAGACTCCCATGTAACCATCCACCATCCATCCAGAATCCCAACTCCATACCATCCAATTGTTTGTTTCTGTGATCATTCACAAGTCTCTCTGTAGAGTTAGTCTCTTTCAAGATACTGGAAGATTGGCAAACAAACCCTCCTGCTCTGCTAGAAGCTGCAGTACATTCAGAGAGATGGGTCAGTCAGCTATAACACATCTACATGATATTATATTAGAATCTGTTAGGCAGACAGCTACTTGGAGAATATCACAGAGCTCTCATTGGTTAGGTCAGTGGCCTGTGGCTCATTTGCTTTGCAGATGTCATGTGAGATCACAGGTAGGAAACAGTTTGTAAGAATTAGAGCCCAGGGCCAGTGCAAAGTGAGTAGTTCTCATTTTGGGGTCAATTTTGGGGTGGCATGTGGTCTTCTCCTTTCTTCCTACATCCCAATGTGCTCTCTTCCCTTAGCTTAACTCTTGGTTCATACTGTCAGAGGCCTGAGTATCAGCTTGTCAGCCTGTTTTCTGTGGGTGGTGCTGGACAGTTCTCCCCTCCTGGAGTTTCCAGTCTGGAGCTGACTGGATGACCATAGATGTGGGAGGACTTTGACAGCCTGAGGGTTGGAGTGACTGATTTGAGGCTTCAAGAGAACATTTTCTCCAATCACTTCAACATTGTTTGACTAAGCTGTGTGCTCTCCTCTAGGCATTTTTAGTTCCCAAGTGACGGATAGCTGTGTTGTAAGTCTCTGCTGAAACATGTGATGTGCATAGTCTAAATTCAATTGTTCACTCAATACGATGTACCCTTCCTTGTTTTCTGCTCACTTTTGATTTCTGTGGTTGGTGTGTGATCTATGCAGGCATGTGTAAATGTGTGCATATGTGTGTGTTCAGAGGCTACATAATGAAATCCTATGTTGTCATCTGTTGCTCACTCTTGTTCCATTGAGCCCAGGTCATTCAATGAACCTAAAAATTTCTGTTTGGGCCATTCTGGCTGGCCAGCACTCTGGCTCCCCTCTTCCCCAGGGGGACCTTTTGTCTTGTGTCATGTAATTGTAGTAAGTTTAAATTGCTTTCTGTTGTGTTTATACACTTTTATTGCTTTGATATACATGTGTTTTTAATAAATAACAAAAATCAAACAATACAGCTATTTTAAACATAAATTTAGACTTCTTCCTTTTCACTACACAAAGCTAACACAACAGGAAGTGTCTGCTTTGTCTCATTGGCTTCACAACACGGAATCCCACAGTGCATCTCTTTACTGACATTGTGTTGCTGACTATATCATGTGCATGGCTGTGTCTTAGAACAGATTCCCTCTCATAGCTGTGTGGAGTGCTGTGTTCCTGAAAAGCACTGCAGGTGATGTCACTGGCCTCCTTCTGAGTGACAGTGGGGTGAATTTGTATCATATGCACTGTAATCTGTTGACAACTTCCTGGGTGTTGACCATGGGTCACTCTCTTTCACTTGAGCTATCCAGGTCTTCTTGGAGGAGCTAGGGTAAGTTTAGTGAAGAGATTATGATGGATTAAGTTGCAACCTGTGGGATCAATGAGTCTTGGCATGTATAAAGTTCATGGAAGGAAAAGAGTGCAGGGCAGGGTAGCAGAGGCTAGCTGAATCTAAGAGCCTTGTACACAGCAGGGAAGACCCATGACCTCCCCCAGAGCAGAAAAGCTGCTACAAGGCAGCAGTCCTCTCTTGGCCATATGTTCAGGAGTGTGTGTGTGTGTGTGTGTGTGTGTGTGTGTGTGTGTGTGTGTGTATCTGTGTTTGCATTTCTGTCCAACTGTGAGGGTGAACCTCTGTGTGTGTGTGAATTCTGGCTGTTCTTTCTACAGTAGTGTTCCTTTATGTTTGTGTTTATGACCTTGTGTGGGTTAATGGGTGTTTCTGTGCCCATGTTTCCTGTATGTGTAGGGGTAAGTGCTTGTGTGTGTTGGGAGTATGGGTGCTTATGAGTGCAAGTATGTGCTTCTGTGTGTGAATGTGTAAACTTGTGTGTGTGTGTGTGTGTGTGTGTGTGTATTTCTCCAAACTTATTCATGAAGCATCTTTAATGATGATGGAGACCCAACATTATTGAGAATGTACTGTGCCCACACACTTGGCATCTATCAAATTCTGTATTCTTTTGCCCATCTTTCTACATGTCCACGTTGCTCTCTAGAATGAAAGGATAGAAAAACTGCTGTAATTCAGTGGTATTCAGTATATGTAGAGTCAAAAACTTTTATCTGCAAGGAAATCCTTGGAGCAAACCAAAGGAACTTGGTACAGGAAATTGAGGCCATTGTGTCTTTGAGGCAGGATTGGCTGGCTGAGAGTTTGTGTCCCTTCTCTGCCCGGGGTGAATGGTGACTGCATACTCAATGGTCTGTGGCTTACTTTGTCTTCTCTGTGCCCTGTCTTGTCCTCATCTACATTGCCTGCTACCACTTTCTTTCCACTTTTGCCTAACCTTGGCTCAGTTTACCTTGGCTGTGGAGCTTGGACTGGATGTTATTGGTTGAGAGAGTCTGACTTGCAGTGTGCATCTTTCTGCATCCAAGTCCAGCAGAAGTCCCCTAGCCACGCTGAGGTGTGAGAAGGGGGCTGTCTCAGCACACCCAACTTAGGCTCATGATGGTCTGAAGCAGTCACCATGTGCTGTGCCTGCAGCACTCAGTAACTGCTTTTCTTCAGAGTTGTTCATTCTGAGTTAAAAACTGCCTCATGAGGGCTGGGAGAAATGAGGACCCTCAGACATTGCTGGTCATATAAAATGATATAGCGCAGTGAGAAGCCACAAACAATTCTTCAGAAGGTTGAACTGCAATCCCCAGGTGACACACTGATCTAGAACATGAAGTAGATGTCCCTAGAGAAGCTAGAGGGCAGCAGAGTTTTAGCAGTGTTCCTCAGAGTAGCCTCTAGTAGAAACTATCTAGACGTCCATTATTGGAAGAGTGTAGTACAGTGTGGTTGAGCGCTTCCATGGAATATCATTTGACTCTGATTTAGTCAGCCTTTTGTTACTCATACAAACTTCTGAAATGATCACCTTACAGGGAGGAACTGTTCCTTTTGCATCCTGGTTGTGGAGATTTTCTAGTTTCCTGAGCTCATTGCTTTGGGTCTGAAGTGAGGCAGCCTGTGGTAAAGGGAGATTCTCTTAGAGGAATTTGCTCACCTTGAGGGCAACTGGGAAGCACTGAACAAGACCAGTGGTCTGGTCCACCACCATGCAGTGGTCCTCTGCTGGGGTTAATTCCTATACTGTACACCTTGGGGAACTTCCTAAGCAAGGTTGGCTAATGGGCCAGGACCACAGAGGTCTACCTGCCTGTGCATTAGGTTACAGGACAGGCAATTCAGTGTCTGAACTGCCTATCTCTCATACTCACTGTGTTTGTTTCTCATCCAACAAAAGTTAATCTTCTTCTCAATAGTATTTCTGGAGATTGCTCTTTATATTAGCATTAGCTGGGAAAATGAACATGTTAGTTCATTACAGTGTGCTTATATGTGTGCATACATGTACGTGTGTGCTTTCATGACTTTATGTGTGTCCATGTGAGTGAGCAAAAGTCCACTGAGAACACAATCTTCTAATGCACAGGAGCAGGAAAACCTGGAGGAAAGACTGAAGGACCTGCTGAAGCAGAAGGAGCTGGTCACCCAGCAAAGGGACTTGGCAGAAAAGCTGCAACATCACTTCAGTGTCTCTGAGATGAGGTGAGAGCCCAGGCTGGGAGGAGTGGTTAGAACGTTGTAGGTCACCTGCCCTGGATCTCTGTCCTTTTGGGATTCTCCCCATCTGGATGGCTCTCAGCCACAGCCACGGAAAGACCACCTCAGGGTATTGTGCTAGCCCAGTTCACAAGAACTACTCCAGGAAACACTATGTTTGATCTTTAATGTTTCTGGGGAATGTGTACCCCTTATTCCCTCCTGAGCTCTCTGGTATCTTCTCAGTGTCCCCTGTGTCGCCACATAAATCTCGCTATGGTAGTCCTCAGTCTAGCAGGAGGCGGGATACTTCTGGAGGACAGGGTGTGTTCCTGTCACTTTATTTTCCTTTTAGAACATCACCTTTACAGAAAAGTTTCTATTTTGGACAGATCTGCATGCAGCACACTCTTGCTGATTACAGGCTCTCTGCAGTATGCATCTGTCTCCTGTGAAAAGATTTTACTGGACATAAGATTATTTAGGGGTTGAGGTGTTGAACTCAGGCAGGTTTCTGTGCAGTAGGAATAATCAGAACCTTCACTACTTTTATTTTGTAGGCTTCTAGAGGGTCTACATTCCGTTTCCCAGGTTGCTCATTCACCTGGTATCTAATCAGGGCCATGTACATCTGCCCTGAACTGTTTATCAGACACTGTTATTTTTTCTCACAACAATGTATCTAGAGAACTGGAAAAACATGCTGAATTTCTTGCCCAGCACAGTGTAGTTCTCAGTTCATTTTCTAGTAGATTTTAGCTGAGAATAAAACCCAGACCCAGGTATAAGCTGACATTTCTCTGCTAGGAAATGCAGGGAATGACCTCAGCTGAAAGGTCACACTGGACTGTCCAGCTGACTAGAGCTGGTTCAGGCTCAACAGCTGAAATAACAGGTCCCCACCAGGCCTGTCCCTAACTGCCTTCCTCCTCTAGGTCAGAAAATCTGCACCACAAGCTGGAACATGTCACAGCCCAGGATGAGAGCCTCCTGCAGACAGAGCTGCTGCAGCAGGAGCAGGAAGTATCACAGGCAAGTGAGCCACCACTGCATTCCAACCCCTGCAACCATGGCATTCATGGGGACTGGGGGCTCTTGACATTGGCTTCCAGTGTGAATAGACCCTGATTTTGTCTAGCCTGTGGCCCAGGCAGGCTGCTTCTGGGCCTGATTGCCTTTCCTTCTCTCACAGCAGCTATGAGAGAACTGAGGAGGCCAAAGAAGCCACAGACATCATGAACCCATCGTGTTCTCCACCCTTGGACCGAAGCCTCCTCAGAAGAAGACATCCTATGAGATTCCAAGGAAGCATGGCTATACTTGCTTTGAAAATGCTTTTTACAATTGTGACTGCCTTCCTACCATGTTTCCAAGGCCAGCCCCAGGCTGTTGGTCTGTGCTTCAAAGTCTGTTGCATGATTAACCTAATCTTATTATTTTAATTAAGCAAGCTGCTTAGCTTAACTTTTTTTGTTTGATTGTTTTGTTGGGTTTTGTTTGGCTTGGGTTTTTTGGTTTTCTTTGTTATGGTTTGAGGTTTTGAATTCATTTGTTCTTTCTTTTGTTCTTGTTGTTTGGTATTTTGATAAGGCTGTTTACTGTTTATATTGTGCTCCTTTTAAGGCACTATTGAGTAAAATGACTGTATTTTTTATGTAAATAAAAATGTGATTTCCCATTCTGAACTCTTAAGACTGATTTCTCTGGTCAGTATTGCTCTGGGCTCAAAGTTTATCTAGCTGTGTCCCAGCCAAACTGCTTTAGGTATGATAGCCTTTCCTACACTGACAGCAGCTCTTGAGGGACAACAGAGGAAGCCATAGAAGCCGCAGTCAGCTTGATCGTGCAACATTCTCCACCCTAGGGTCAAGGCCCCCTCAGAGGAAGACACCCCTTTCAGCTGTGATCTCACCAGTGAGACAGACACCAGCTGACCTCCAGGTGGTCCAGCCCCATCACATCCATGGTCTGTTGACTCAGTACTCCTGAAGAAAAGAAAGCATCACAAATGAGCTTGAGACACAGAAAACCTGAGAGAAGAGTTACTGCGAACCCTGACATTCAACAGAATGTGTTCCTTGTGAAGGATCCAATAATGTGAAGGGTAGAGATGTTGGTGAGCAAGACTTTTTCTGTCAGTTTAATGTCCATGATTTGGCAAGCTCACTGAGTCCTTAGCCCTCCTCATGTGGTGGGAAATCCATCACGGAAGACTATCTTGATGTCAAGTTGTTCTAAACACACAGTTTCCAACTCTTCACTCTTAATATCAGCTTCTAGGTCATGTGTGATGTTTCACTCTTATAGCTCCAGAACCATGTGTAACTTCAGAACTTCAGTGTGCCCAGCTTGGCTTACATAGTGAGTTCCCAGCCAGGCCAGGGATACACAGGGCTTTGGATGTGGATGGTGTTTCCAACTCTGTGTATACCCATTGCATGATAGAAAAAGTATCCATACTGTTCTTTCTGGACATAACTTTAGCTATCCCTAAACTATAGTATTCTGTATACACATTTTATGAAATGATCCTGTGAACCCTATTAATGAGAAACACACCAGTACTGCTCTAATGCCTCTCAGGAAATCCAAACATTTACTAAGGGAGTATGCAAAAACTCCAAGTCCTGCTTGCCATCCGGGCCATGGTGATGTCTCTGCCTGGGCATCCAAGGACCATATTTTGTCCATGGCCCTGACACAGCTGTGAGCCTCTGTGTTGATATCTGTGACTCCTGTTACCACTGAGGGCTCTGCAGCCACCTTCAGTCTGGGCACCACCTGTGACTATGGTACTGTCAAAGGATATGATCCCACAGGGGCAGTGTGCGTGTTTTAGAGGACTGTGCTGCCACACAGGACCATAGTGACATCTGTGCCAGGAAGCTTGCAAGGGCCACATCTGAGTCCTTGTCTCTGCTGAAACCAGGTCTGCATTGATGTCCCAGGCTCCTAATGCCATCAAAGACATTGCAAATTCCTGGGATCTTGGCAGCCACATGGTCATATCTGGGGCCTGCTGATCAGTCCATGCTGTTCTGAGTGACCTGCATTGCCAACCAGGGCCATGGAGACATGCAGACTCAGGATGCAGCCTAGGATCATGTCTAGGTCCATGTTGCAAATGCAACCTGGTTCTATGTTCATTTCCATGGCCTGTGTTGTCAACCAAGAGATACACAGAAGTAGTTAGTGTTTGAGTAGCCACTTAAGATCATGTTAATGTTCTAGGGCTGTACTTCTTCCAGGGCCATACAGCTCTCAGTGGCCTGTGCTGCCACCAGGGGCCATGGTGTCCTCTAGGCCTAGACTGCTGCTAAGGGCCATGTCTGGAACCTGTACCCTGCCACAGCTTCAGTTTATGTTGGTGTCAGTGGCTCCTGTTGCCATTGAAGACAGGATAGGGATTCAAAAAGTTAACCCTACCCCTCATAGGCTGCAGCACTAGAGAGAAATGGATCTGCCCCTCATTAACGGCAGCACTTGGAGAGTGGGTCCTGCACCTGGACTGAGCAGCATGTAGAGCTGTCCTTGTTAGTGGTGATGCAGGAGAGCTGGCCCTGAGGGTGTGAGAGCAGAAGAGCTGACTCTGCTCCCCTCTTTCTGACCTGTGTTGTCAAGGGTGAGGGAAAGATGCCTGCCCCACCTGAGCACATGCTATCTGAAGCTGGTGGGAGAGTTGGCCTCTGGGGCCTGAGAACAGAAGAGCTGGGTCTGTCCCTGACCATCTGCAACAATTGGGAAAATTGGCCCAGCATCTTACCAGTTCAAACAGCAGAGCTGGTTCTTGTGGTCTGAGTGTGCGTGACCCAGATGTGAGGGCATAAAAGGAGGAGAATTGGGCTCTGTTCCTTCTGCCTGCTGCATTTGGTGAATTAGCTGGGGCAGATTGGAGAGCTTGCTCAGGTGGTGAAGATGAGGGAAAGCGGTGGGATCACTAACCCAGCTACCACCCAGGTTCAGAACAACGGCTACAAGTCATCCCACCCTAACACCCTCTTCATCTACGAACTGCAGGAGCACGTGAAAAGCCCAGATCTGCAGATCAGAGCTGCAGGATCTCCATGACACAGACATCAATTCTATAAAAGAGGAGTCCCAGTGAGGGTGGATTATTGACAGTATAGGAGAAGTCAGAGGCCAGAACACTTACAAGAAAAGATGTATAGACTAAAAGATGTACTGTGTGACTCAATGGATCACACTACATATTCCTCAGCAAGATTGTTGTTTGTTTTCTTTTGGTTTTGGATTTTGCATTTTTCTTTATATTATTTTATTTTAGATTGGAGATACCAAGGGCACAGCACAGATGCAAGGGAACAGGTAGTTGGAAGAGTGGGATTGAGATGCATGATGTGAAACCAAGAGAGAATCAATAAAACATTAAAAAATCACAAATTAAAAAACCAGAGCTATCTGCCTCTGATTTTCTTGAAATATAGCTTGTGTGATAACCAAATAATAGACATATTGAATACAAAGATAAGTGATCTTTTTCTTTTTTTGCTGCTGTAGGCCTTAATGGTGCATTACTGCAATCTTTTTTTCAGATTTCTTTGTTTTATTTACATGTATTGGCTTTATGCCTGCTGAAGGGCTGTACTCTACATGCATGCAATTCCACCAGAGACCAGAAGAGGGCATCAAATTCCTCTTGAAACTGGAGGATGCTTTTTAGCTGCTCTGTTTTTTCTTTGGGGAAGAAACAATTACTCAAAGTAAAGGAGCCATCTCTTCAGTTCCTACACTTGGCTTTTTTCTTTCTAGCCACGTGTGCTGTATTAGTTGGAATGAATCAGCACAAACCAAAGAGAAAGTTCAGGAGTTCTGTAGGGACAAATATATGATGTAGGCATGGTGGTAATTGTCTTAGGATGCCATGCATCCATGCAAGGTGTTCATGGGTTCAGGATCCTGCTCCAGCATCACTTATTATCAGCGTTGGAGCAGATCTCTCACATCTCACATTGGATGACAATAAAGATTAGGGTCATCTGATGAAATGCAGAAATGAGAAGACATCCTGGTGGTGTAGGTGTGGTTAGGAGTCCCTCTTGACACTCCAGCTAAGTGTTGGGAGGAAGCTTCAGAAGAGCCAGAGGGGATGAAGCCTGCAGAAAAGCCATGTGCCTCTGATGGAGAGCACGCCTGTGGAAGGCTAGGAAGGGAGATGGATGGTTGATGCTGCTCTTTTCCCACAACTGATCCCACTGTGTACTGATGAAGAGGGTTTTTCCAGATGAGTTCTGTATTCTTGTGAAGCTCCCCTGAACCTGATCTGACGTCTGAGACTGAATCAGAGAGTTAATGTGTGGAGGAAATAATCCTGTGGAGTCCCAAAATGGTGCTGTCAAACAAGGGTAGAAATAATCTACTCTTCATGAATAAAGAACATATATACACACAGAACATATATATACATATATATGTGTATGTGTATATATATATATATATATATATACACACATATATATATATATAAAGCTCATTCAATTCCATGGATGATGTGTTCAGCTGGACAATTGGCTCAGTGGGCAAAATCACTTGCTGCCAGGCTTATGGGCCTTAGTTCCTTCCCTGGGACCCACATGATTGAAGGAGACAACAAACCTCTGACAAATTGTCCTCTGATCTTCATGTGGGTCGGGAGCCTGGTCATGGCCCACAAAAGCTAAGACATGGGGATTTGTGTCCATTCCTCACTTATCCTTGAATCTCTCCATCTGAGGCACTCATTTAATTGTATTACTCTGCATTCCATTTGAGAGAAGTGGAATTTTTGCTATTTTACTCTCATTACTGAGATGTTATAGGAGAAAAGAAGGCCAACACCAAAGCATCACCAGAAGAATGGTTAAGGGAAGGTGGCCATTGGGAATCTGTGACATCGCTGAGACACAAACTGCTCTAGGATGTCTTCTCTATATGCCTGGTGTATTAGTCAGGGCTCTCTCGAGTAATAGAAGTTATAAACTGAATCTCTCTATATCTAGAAAAGCAATATGTTAGAATGACTTCCAGGCTGTGGTCCAGACTATACAAGGATGGCTATGATGGAAAGTCTAGGAATCCAGTAGCTGCTCAGTCCACAAGACAAGAAGTCTTAGTTTTCTGCAGTCTATGATGTAATCTTAAAGAAGTAGGTTCTAACTCCAGTGAAGGAATGGATGTGCTCACAAGGCAAGAGCAAGCAGAGTAAGAGTAAATCTTCCTTCTTCCATTTCATTATACAACCTTCCAGCAGAAGGAGTGGTCCAGATTACATCTGGGCTAAAGTCTGAATTAAAGGTGTGACTTCCTACCCCAAAGAGCAGGATTAGAAGTAGATCCTCCTACTTCAAATGAAATCTCCCATAGATGTGCTCTATATATTTTGATTTTGGTTATTATCATATGTACTCTCATGGACAACCAAGAATAGCCATCATGGTTGTATTTCCCTCTACACTAATATTCTTGAACAAATGGCTCCCTTAGAGAGTGAAAGGAAGGAGTGACAATAATCATAAGTTACATCTGGTTCAGCTGTAGATCCCATGGTCATGATGACTTTATTGGCTCCTTATGGCCATGCATGGCTGAAACAGGACTAAACACCCATCTCTGGTACTTGGGAACAAGGGATCAGCTGGAAATCCAGTTTCTATACAATAGGAGATTAGACATTGAAATAAGTATGATGTCCCTTTTAGTAACTGTGGTGGAAAGGGGCCCAGGAGTGAGAAATGTGTCTTCTTTAGAAAGAGGAAGAAAGGCCCAACACAGCAAACACACTGCAGCATTCAGAAAGAGTGGGGTTACTAGGGCACGTGTTTTGGACTTTAAATCCTCCAGACACATTCTTGCTCACTCCATTCATCCTGAAAAGGAAAGACAAATGAAAAAAGACCACAAAAAGCCAAAATTCCCTCTTAACACAAGAGGGCCAGAAAAGACTTCTGTGGAGTCTTCATTCTATACAACAGCTAGAAGACTCCAGTTGCTTTCAAAGAAAACAATGATTTATTAGGATTTGAAGTTTACTGGTGATCAAAGAGGCAGGATCTGGAAGCAGCAGCACCAGGAACCACATAATAGTCCAGAGCTAAATCTTATTACAGAGCTCCCATTGACACTACCATGATGAGCAAGGGCACTGCAGTGTGTGTCCCCAAGAATACTGGCTTTAGACAATGTTCCTTGTGCTGCTTCAGAAGATTGCAACATCTACAGATCTGAAAATGAGATGCAGCCTTCCCCAAGTCATCAAGCAGAATGGACTCCTCCATTTCTCTAGAACATAAGCTCTGGCATCCAGTTGATGATTCAGGCTTGTATTTGGGACCTGGTCTCTGCAGTAAGGGTTAGGGCTTCTCAATCTTCCATCAAAACACTGTGAGGATGGACAAAGGTGTTGTCAGCCAACATCCTCTCCCCATGTTCATCCTGCAGCCTCCAGAAGGGATTTCAATAGTCAAATTTATCAACTTTTCCTTTGTGGCTCGGGCTTATGTTCACTCAATATCTTAAATATTTCATTTTCTGACATAAATCCTTTTAAATTTTCTTTCTACAATTGCAGTTTAACTTTGGACATAGAATTTTATTCATCAATGATCAAGTTTTTTTGCAGCAAACTGAGGCTTATGTTTTCTCCTTTATGGCTTGCTATGATGGCTACTATTGGAAGTCTACTTGACATGTAGTTGAGGAACTTACACCATCAGAATGGCTTGCAGCATGCTTTTTTGACATTTTCTTGATTGTTATTTGATTTTGGAAGGCTCAGCCCTCTGGGTAGGTCTATCCCTAGACAAGAGAGCCTAGGCCATAGAGGAAAGGTAGCTGACCAGAGCAATGGGCAATGTTCCTCTGTGGTTTCAAGCCCCTGCCTTGTGATCTTGCCGTGGCTTTCTTTGAGGATGGACTGTAACCTGTGAGGTGGTGTGGGACTTCAGTCCTTGTAATTCTCCTGTATTTGTTATTGAAAATGGAGAATGCTGACACATCTGAGAGCCATAAATAAAATAATTCAATCAATGGGCTCTCTACAGCCTGGAATGCCTTTGCCTTCTCTGTTACCTAAAGAATGGCCTGTTATACTATTGTCTTAAAAAAACTGTTCCTTCACTATACCTCTACAAGAAAAGGATAGGGAAAAGTTTGCCTCCATGGTATGTACTTATAATTCTTCTTAGGTTTTTAAGAGATAGCAATAGAAGATATCTCCGACCGGGAATGTTAAAAGGTCTACTCTGTGCCAATAATTTGTTCTAAAACCGTTGGAAATAATTCATGTACAATTTCCACAATCTATAATATACCATTATATTGACAAGATGTTTTCCTTTGAAAATACAAACATAAATTTATTTGTTATACTTTCCCCTTAGTAAGTCTCATCATCCACAGCAAAAGAGCCAACTTGTTTGATATGCAATAACAACAAACAATCATTGTAATAAATTATCTGGATTGATAGATTAACAAACATTTGAAAGTATACAACTTTCCTCTCCCTTGCTCATTTTCATATATCATGTTATTCTAAGACAACTTCTGATAGACTACAATTCACTACATATTAATTGTTAATCTTAATTTAATGCTGTTTAAATTTAAATAAATGATTTACTTCTGAAGTTGATCCTTGATAATGGATTGAGACAGTCAATGAAGCTGACCACCTCCTTGAGTTACACTAATTTTGCTTGAAAGACCCATCTTTCTGCTGCATACAAGAAACACACCTCAAATTCAAAGACAGACACCGCCTCAGAATAAAAGGCTGGGAAAAGACATTCCAATCAAATGATCTTAAGAAGCAAGCGGGTGTAGCCATCCTGATATGCAGCAAAATAGACTTCAAACTAAAATCAATCAAAAGAGATCAAGAAGGGCATTACATACTCATCACAGGAAAGATCCACCAAGATGAAGTTTCAATTCTGAACATTTATGCCCCAAACACAAGGGCACCCACATATGTACAAGAAACATTACTAAAGCTTAAACCACATATAAAACCCCACACATTAATAGTGGGAGACTTCAACACCCCACTTTCACCACTGGACAGATCAGCCAAATTGAAACTTAACAGAGAAATAAAAGACTTCACTGATGTTATGACTCAAATGGACTTAATCGATGTCTACAGAACATTCCATCCTAACAAAAAAGAATATACCTTCTTCTCAGCACCCCATGGAACTTTCTCTAAAATCGACCACATAATTGGCCATAAAGCAAATCTCAACAGATACAACACAATTGGAATAACCTCCTGCATTCTATCAGAACACCATGGTGTAAAGGTAGATTTCAATAACAACAAAAACTACAGAAAACCTACAAACCCATGGAAACTGAATAATGCTCAACTAAATCACCAATGGGTTAAGGAAGAAATTAAGAAAGAAATTAAAGACTTCCTAGAGATCAATGAAAATGAAGATACCACATACCCAAACTTACGGGACACTATAAAAGCACTGCTAAGAGGGAAATTCATAGCACTAAAGGCCCACATAAAGAAGTTGGAGAAATCTCACACTAGTAACTTAACAGCACACCTGAAAGCTCTAGAACAAGAAGAAGCAAAGTCACCCAGGAAGAATAGATGCTAGGAAATTATCAAATTGAGAGCTGAAATCAATAAAATAGAAACAAAGAGAACAACACAAAAAATTAATGAAACAAAGAGCTGGTTCTTTGAGAAAATCAACAAGATAGACAAGCCCTTATCGAAACTAACCAAAGGCAGAGAGAGAGAGCATCCAAATGAACATAATCAGAAATGAAAAGGGGGACATAACAAGAGACAATGAGGAAATCCAGTGAATCATCAGGTCATACTTCAAAAACCTCTACTCCACAAAACTGGAAAATCTAAAAAAAATGGATAATTGTCTGGATAGGTACCACATACCTAAGTTAAATCAAGACCAGGTAAACTATTTAAATAGTCCAATAACCCCTAAGGAAACAGAATAAGTGATTCTATTAAAAGTCTCCCAAGCAATAAAAGGACAGGACCAGATGGTTTCAGTGCAGAATTCTACTAGATCTTCAAAGAAGAGTTAATGCCAATACTCTTTAAATTGTTCCACACAAGAGAAACAGAAGGAACATTACTAAACTCCTTCTATGAGGCTACAATTATCCTGATTCCTAAACCAAACAAAGATGCAACAAAGAAAGAGAACTACAGACCAATCTTCCTCATGAACATTGATGCAAAAATACTCAATAAAATACTGGCAAACAGACTCCAAGAACACATCAAAACAATTATCCACCATAATCAAGTAGGCTTCATTCCAGGGATGCAAGTGTGGTTCAACATACGAACATCCGTCAATGTAATACACCATATAAACAAACTCAAAGAAAAAAACCCCACATGATCATCTCACTACATGCAGAAAAGATATTTGACAAAATCCAACACCCCTTCATGATAAAGGTCTTGGAGTGATCAGGAATACAGGGAACATAACTAAACATAATAAAGGCAATTTACAGCAAGCCAACAGCAAACATCAAATTAAATGGAGAGAAACTTAAAGCGATTCCACTAAAATCAGGAACAAGGCAAGTCTGTCCACTCTCCCCATACTTATTCAATATAGTCCTTGAAGTTATAGCCAGAGCAATAAGACAACATCAGGAGATTAAGGGGATACAAATTGGAAAGGAAGAAGTCAAGCTTTCCCTATTTGCAGATGACATGATAGTATACTTGAGTGACCCCAAATATTCAACCAAGGAACTGATACAGCTTATAAACATCTTCAGCAACATAGCAGGGTACAAGATCAACTCAAAAAAATCAGTAGCCCTCCTATATACAATTGACAAACAGGCTGAGAAGGAAATCAGAGATACGTCACCCTTTACAATAGCCACAAATGATACAAAATACCTTGGGGTAACAATAACTAAGCAAGTGAAGGACATATATGACAAGAACTTTAAGTCCCTGAAAAAAGAAATTGAAGAAGATGTCAGAAAATGGAAAGATCTCCCATGCATATGGATAGGCAGGATTAACATAGTAAAAATGGCAATCTTACCAAAAGCAATCTACAGATTCAATGCAATCCCCATCAAAATACCAACACAATTCTTCACAGACCTGGAAAGAATAATACTCAACTTCATATGGAAAAACAAAAAACCCAGGATAGCCAAAAGAATCCTGTGCAATAAAACAACCTCTGGAGGCATCAAAATCCCTGACCTCAAAGTCTACTATAGAGTTACAGTAATAAAAACTAGCTTGGTACTGGCATAAAAACTGACATGTGGATGAATGGAATCGCATTGAAGACCCTGACATTAATTCGCACACCTATGAACATATAATTTTTGACAAAGAAGCCAAAAATGAACAATGGAAAAAATAAAGCATCTTCAACAAATGGTGCTGGCATAACTGGATATCAACATGTAGAGGCTGCAAATAGATCCATATCTGTCACAGTGCACAAAACTTAAGTCAAGTGGATCAAAGACCTCAACATAAATCCAGCTACTCTGAACCTGATAGAAGAGAAAGTAGGAAGTAGTCTTGAACGCATTGGCATAGGAGATCACTTCCTAAATAGAACACCAGTAGCTCAGACACTGAGAGAAACAATCAATCAATGGGACGGACCTCTTGAAACTGAGAAGGTTTTGTAGAGCAAAGGATACAGTCAACAAGGCAAAGCGACAGCCTACAGAATGGGAAAAGGTCTTCACCAACCCCACATCTGACAGAGGGCTGATATCCAGAATATATAAAGAACTCAAGAAATTAGACATCAAAATGCCCAACATTCCAATTAAGAAATGGGCTATAGAACTAAACAGAGAATTCTCAACAGAGGAAGCTCAAATGACTGAAAGACATTTAAGGAATTGCTCAACATCCCTAATTATCAGGGAAATGTAAATCAAAACGACTCTGAGATACCATCTTGCACCTGTCAGAATGGTTAAGATCAAAAACACTGAAGACAGCTTATGCTGGAGAGGATGTGGAGCTAGGGGAACTCTCCTCCACTGCTGGTGGGAATGCAAGCTTGGACAACCACTTTGGAAATCAATATGGTGCTTTCTCAGAAAATTGAGACTCAGTCTTCCCCAAGACCCAGCAATACCACTCTTGGGCATATACCCAAGGAATGCTCAATTATACCACAAGGGCACTTGCTCAGCTTTGTTCGTATCAGCCTTGTTTGTAATAGCCAGAACCTGGAGACAACCTAGATGCCCTTCAACTGAAGAATGGATAAATAAAATGTGGTACATATATACAATGGAATACTACTCAGCAGAGAAAAACAATGACATCATGAGGTTTGCAGCTAAATGGATGGATGTAGAAAAAAATCATCCTGAGTGAGGTAACCCAGACACAGAAAGACAAACATGATATGTACTCACTCCTAGGAGTATACTAGATGTAAAACAAAGGTGACTAGACTGCTACTCACAACTCCAGGGAGGTTACCTAGAAAACAGGACTCTAAGAAAGACAGAGGGATCGCCCAATGACAGAGAAATGGATGAGATCTACATGAACAACCTGGACGTGATTGGGGGTAATGAAGGGCAAGGTTCTAGGGAAAGAGAACTTTGGGGAGTGGGAGATCTCAGCTGGATTAAGAACAGAGAGGGAGAACAAGAAATAAGAGATCATGATGAATGAAGACCACATGAGAGTATGAAGAAGCAAAGTGCTAGAGAGGTCTACAGAAATCCACAAAGATACCTCCACAATAGACTACTGTCAATGGGTGAGAGAAAGCCCGAACTGACCTACTCTGGTGATAGGATGGCCAAACACCCTAATTGTCATGTTAGAAATCTCATCCAATGACTGAAGGAACCGGATGCAGAGATCCATGGCCAGGCCCCGGGTGGAGGAGCTCCAGGAGTCCAATTGGCGAGAAAGAGGAGGGTTTGTATTAGCGAGAACTGCTGAGACCAAGGTTGGAAAAAGCACAGGGACAAATAGCCAAACGAATGGAAACACATGAACTATGAACCAATAGCTGAGGAGCCCTCTAGATAAGTGAGACAGTTGATTAACTTGAACTGTTTGGGAGGACACCCAGGCACTGGGACTGGGACCTGTCCTCAGTGCATGAGTTGGCTGTTTGGAACCTGGCGCTTAGCTCAGCCTGGAAGGAGGGGATTGGACCTGCTTGAACTGAATCTACCAGGTTGAACTCAATCCCCAGGGGAGTACTTGCCCTGGATGAGATTGGAATGGGAGGGGGGCCAGGGTAATCCGGGGCTGATATGTAAAATTAAATTAAATTATCCAATAAAATTTAAAAAACCCACTATTTTATATAATAGCATGAAATATGTTTCAACGAAAATTTTAAACTTAATCTTATTTCCTAGGTACTTTCTTTTATATATGACAGGGAAGTGGTGCCCACAATATTTCAAAAATCTAGGTGAGAAAATTAACCTTTCCTAGCAAAAAATCCCTTCATAGGTTATCCAACCCTAAGTGGTCAGGCCATAAAAGTTATTATCAAATACAAATTACACATGATGTAAACTTATTGTAATACAGAAAATGTTTATCCAGTATAATAATGTAAAACTATGAAAGAAAATTTCTCTGTGATTAATGTGCCTTCTGATCCATGCAGGTTCTATACTGAAATTCTCATTTCCATTGTTGCTATGCTGCTTCAAGTTGAGAGATAAACTTAGCTAGGAGTTTCTATTCCTTGTCAGCATAACACACATACACACACACACACACACACACACACACACACACACACACACATACACACATCACTTGAACATCATAACCATTTATTTTTGTTCCCCAAATTCTTATGATAATATCATAATATAAAACACAGTATAAGTTTTAAAAATCCCACAATCTTTAAAAATTACAACAACTCAAAAGTACAAGGTCTCTAAAAAACAAATAAAACAAAAGTTTATTAATTGGGTCTGGTAAAACAAACAAAAAATTAGATATTTTCTTATTCCACAAGAGAAGAGCTGGAGCACAAAAATTTTAAGATGATAACAATACCAAAATCCAGCTATAATAATCCAAATCCTACAGCCCAATGTCCAGCATCTGGTACTCATGTGATCTTCTGGAATCCAGATGGATGGGGCATTCCTCCCTCTCCAGCTCTGCCCTGTGAAACACATGCAGTGCAGCTCTTCTCAGGGTTAGTCTGGCCCCACTCCACATCTGTGCTTCCCCTCAGTTGATGGACCATGGTCTCACCATCTGCAGTATGCTGTGGGACTCTTTTCACCTCCTCTTCCACAGGGTTCCCTAAGTCCTGATGGGAGGAGTTTGAGTGGAGATGTCCTGTTTAGAGTTGAGTTTCCAGGATCTCTTCCTCTCTGCATATGCTCTAGCTGAGAGTCTCTGTATTTGTTCCCATCTGCCGCAGGAGGGCGCTGCTCTGATGAGGGCTGAGAAAGGCATTATCTATGAGTACAGCAGAATATTGTTAGGAGTCATTTTATTGCTATGTTCCTTAAGCAGAACAGTAGTATTTGATTTTCCCTGTGGACCCTGGCCTATCCAGTCTCAGGTCTTCTTGACACGCAGAGTGCTTGGTATGATTTCCATCTCACATGGAGTGGGATAATTTATAGAGCAGAAAGTGCAGGAACATCCAGAGGTACTTTTTAATAGGTAAAAGTATGGGAGCATGCCATATTAGCGAGAAATACGTCATACGGTGACAAAAAATAAAAAAATATTTTATAGAGTTATGTAAGCAGTGGGTGAGATTGGTAGACTGGGTATTGCAACAGATGCAGTGTCCCTAAACTTTGTAATTGGTGAAAGAAGAGGCTACAGGCCGCAATGAAAAGGATGGGCCAACAGAGCATGCCCTAAGGATATGTCAAACGTTCTAGTTAGCTTTCTGAAGCTCTAATAAATATCCAGAAGCCAATCTGGGAAAGTAAAGGGTTTATTCACCTCTCAGGTTACAGTCCATCATCAAGGGAAGCCAAGGCATGATCCCAAAACAGGGGCTTGAAACCACAGAAGAATGCGGCTCACTGCTCTGCTCAGCTACCTTTCCTCTATGGCCCAGGTTCACATACCAGAGATGCTGCTACCCACATAGGACTGAGCCCTGCTCCATCAATTAGCAATCAAGAAAATGCCCAAGAAGCATACCTGCAAGCTAGTCTGAAGAAGTCAAATCTTGAACTACGTGTCAAGTAGACAGCCAAGATTAGCCATCATAGCAAGCCATAAAGGGGAAAACATTAACTTCAGCCTACTGCAAAGAAAATTGATCCTCTATGAATAGAATTCTATGCCCAAAGTGAAATTTTAATGTGTGAAGAATAATTACAAAGAATTTATGTTGGAAAATGTAACTCTCTTTAAAATGAGTGACAATCACACAAGCCACAAAGGAAAAGTTGATAAATTTGGCTATTGAAGTCCCTTCTGGAGGCTGCAGCGTAGACATAGGGAGTAGCTGATGGTTGACAGCACTTTTGGCCATCCGTGCAGTGTTTTGGTGGAGGAGCTCCCATCAGAATTCCTGCCCCTTATAAGCTTATGTTCCAAAGAAATGGAAGGGCCCATTCTGCTTGATGATTTCTGGAAGGCTGTATCCCATTTTCGGAGCCATAGATTTTGAAAACTTCTAAACCAGCACCAGGCACAAAGACAATATTCTTGGTGTCACATACTGCATGCTCATCATGCTAGTGCCAGGGGTGAGCTCTGTAACATGATTTAACTCTGGGGTATGATTTGTTTCCTGTTGCTGCTGTCTCCAAATCCTGCCTCTTTGACTACCAGAGATACTTCAATTCTTAATAAATCGTTTTTGCTTAGAAAACAGTAGGAGGCTGCTAGCTGTTATTTATAATGAAGACCCCACAGATGTCTTCCCAGGGTTCTCCTTTCTTCAGTAGGAGTTTTTTCCTTTCTCAGAATGCATGGAGTAAGCAAGATGTGGCCTGGAGGAGTTCAAGTCCAAATCCACAGGCTCCTTCTGACAGCCCACTCTTTCTGACAGGTCCAGTGTGTTTGCTTTCTTCCTATTTCTTTAAAGAGTACCCATTTTCTGCCTCTTGGACCCTTTTCTAACACACTTCCTACCAGACATAACATAATTATTTGATTTCATATCTTCAATTGTAGAGCTAGACCAGATTCTTTTGTAACTGGTTTTCTAGTTGATCCCTCCTACCCAAGAAACCACAGACTGGCATTTCATCCTATTTTAGCCATCCATGGTCATAAAAAGGCCACTGAACATCATGATGACATGAGATCTACAAGTGATGCAGATGTGATGTTTGATCATCATCAGTCCTTCCTTTCACTCTCTAAGTCATTTGCTCATGAGTATCAGTGAACAGGAGAATACAACTGTGATGGCTGTTCTTGGTTGTCAGTGTGACTACATCTAAGGTCAACTAACACCCAGAAAATAGAGGGCACAGCTGTGGGCCATTTCTGCTTCATTTGAAGTAGGAATATCTATTTCTAGTCTAGATCTTTGAGGTAGGAAGTCACACCTTTAATTCAGAACTTTAATTGCGATATAATCTGGACCATGCTTTCTGCTGAATGCATATAGAAGGACCTGGATGAAGGAAGCTTTTCCTCTTTCTCTGATTCCTCCACCTTCTTAGCACATCCATTCCTTCACTGGCATTAGAGCATACATTTTGAGAGTACAGCATAGACTGCAGACAGCTGAGACATCCAGACTTGTAGACTGAGCAACTACTGGATTCTTGGACTTTCCACTCATAGCCAGCCATTGTTGGATTAGCCAGAGTACAGCCTGTAAGTCATTATAACAAATCCCTTTTCAAAATAGAGAGATTCATTTTATAACTTCTGTTGTGCTACAGAGCCCTGACTAACACACCATGTAGAGAGGACATTCTAGAACAATTTGTGTCTCATAAGCGTCTCAGTTCACCTACAAATTCCCAATGGCCACCTTCCCTTAACCTTACCCTTCTCTAAGCACTTGTTTACTTCAGGAGACTCAACTCTCCTCCTCTACATAATCCTGACCAATTCTTGGCATGCTTTATATCTCATATTATTGGGTATGGATATTAGAATGGTATTAGAGTCCATTTACAGGTTTCCTAGTGGCTTTACCCAGCAGGTCTGCATAGAGAGGATGATTGGACCACGGGCCTGAGTGCAGGTGTCTGAGATGGTCTGCACTTGGCTGTGCTGCAGGGAGGTCTTTTGCTCCACCCCTTGGCATTCCTTTAATACCCTAGGGCAGAGACAGCCAGGCCCCCTGGAGGTTATTCTGTATTTACTTTCTGTTTCTTCGATGTCTATACTTCTAAGTAATATTTGCTACTGCTCCTACTCAAGAGTATTCTGGGGAAATGCGGGGGTAATGAGTAGCCTCCCCATAGGATGGGAAGGGCCAACTATTGTCAGTGTTTATAAATGAGCTTTCAACTTCTCATGGGTGAAGTAGTGAAAAGATTCTAATGAAGCAGAGAGAAATCTCTAGCTTTGGAAGGAGGAGGAGCTTCCCTGCCTTCTTCCCTTCCCTTCCCTTCTTTCACTTTCCTCCTTTCCCTTCTTCCCTCTTTTCCCTTCCTCCCTCCTTCTTTCCCTTCCTCCCTCCTTCTTCCCCTTCCGCCCCCCTTCCCCTTACTCCCCCTTCCCCCTTCCCGTTCCTCTCCCCTCCCACTTCGTCCCCCTCCCCCTTCGTCCCCCTCTCCCTTCCTCCCCCCTTCCCCTTCCTCCCCCTTCCCCTTCTTCCCCCATTCCCCTTCTTCCCCCATTCCCCTTCTTCCCCCTTCCCCTTCCCCTTCCTACCCCCTTCCCTTTCCCCTTCCTCCCCCTTCCTCTTCCTCCCCCTTCCCCTTCCTCCCCCCTTCCTCTTTCTCCACCCTCCCCATTCCTCTCTCCTTCTCCTTCCTCCCCCCTCCCCCTTTTTCCCCCCTCCCCCTTCCTCCCCCCTTCCCCTTCTTCCCCCTTCCCCTTCTTCCCCTCTTCCCCTTCCCCTTCCTCCCCCTTCCCCTTCCTCCCCCTTTTCCTTCCTCCCCCTTCCCATTCCTCCCCGCTTCCCCTTTCTCCCCCTTCCGCTTCCTCCCCCTTCCCCTTTCTCCCCTTCCCCTTTTTCACCCCTTCCCCTTCCTCACCCCTTCCCCTTTATCCCCCATCCCCCTTCCCCGTCCCCTCTTCCCCTTCCCTTCCCTTCCCTTCCCTTCCCTTTTCCCTTCCCTTTTTCCCTTCCATTTTTCCCTTCCCTTTTCCCTTCCCTTTTTTCCCTTCCCTTTTTTCCCTTCCCTTTTTTCCCTTCCTTTTTTTCCCGTCCCTTTTTTTCCCTTCCCTCCCTTTTTCCCTTCCCTCCCTTTTTCTTTTCCTTCCCTTTTTCCCTTCCCTTTTTCCCTTCCCTTTTTCCCTTCCCTCCATTTTTCCCTTCCCTCCCTTTTTCCCTTCTCTCCCTTTTTCCCTTCCCTTTTTCCCTTCCCTTTTTTCCCTTCCCTTTTTTTCCCTTCCCTTTTTCCCTTCACTTTTTCCCTTCCCTCCCTTTTTCCCTTCCCTCCCTTTTTCCATTCCCTCCCTTTTTCCCTTTCCTCCCTTTCTCCCTTCCCTCCCTTTTTCCCTTCCATCCCTTTTCCCCTTCCCTCCCTTTTTCCCTTCCCTTTCCCTTCCCTTTCCCTTTCCATTCCCTTCCCTTTTTCCCTTCCCTTTTTCCCTTCCTTCCCTTTTTCCCTTCCCTCCCTTTTCCCCTTCCCTCCCTTTTTCCCTTCTCTCCCTTTTTCCCTTCCCTTTTCCCCTTCCCTTTTCCCCTTCCCTTTTCCCTTCCCTTTCCATTCCCTTCCCTTTTTCCCTTCCCTTTTTCCCTTCCCTCCTTTTTTCCCTTCCCTTCCTTTTTCCCTTCCCCCTTTTTCCCTTCCCTCCCTTTTCCCCTTCCCTCCCTTTTCCCCTTCCCTTTTCCCCTTCCCTTTTCCCCTTCCCTTTCCCCTTCCCTTTTCCCCTTCCCTTTTCCCCTTCCCTTTCCCTTATCTTTCCTTTCCCTTTCCCTTCCCTTTCCCTTCCCTTCCATTCCCTTCCCTTCCCTTCCCTTCCCTGTGTCACAGCACAGACTCCTGGAAAGAAACCTCAGCTTCTGGTCATTTGAGGAAGAATCAGCAAGGAAGCAAACGCTGTGCCCCATGACATCAGCAGTCTTTTCTCTGGAATTCTACTGTATCCTGGAGAGCTCTTGGAATACCGTGATGTCACTAGTGTTGTAGCAACACCACGTGAGCTTAGGACATTAGTTCAGTGCTGTAAGTTTCACCTACAGAGATGTGGTCAAGACTGAGGCGTCTAGTTGAGAGAGACAATACACAGCATGGAGAGACCAGAGCAAGGAAGAAGGAAGCAGGCCCTAGGTCTCACTGGAAAACATGGAGAAATCTCTGGTGCTGGGAAAGACACGGTGAGTCCAGTAGGGCTGGGCAGCTTTCTGGATGTGATGGTCTTGAGCTTTCCAGAGCTAGGGCTCAAGAGCTGGGAACTTGTGGGAAGGAAAAGGCCTATCCTGTTCTGGGTTCCTACAGAGCAGACCCAGATCAAGGATCCATGATGGTTAGTTTGACAGATTTAGGAATTGACAAGGCTTTAGCTGCTTTGCTGGGTACCATCTGCTTTCACTCTGAGTGGGGAAGGAGGCACAGAGGAGTTAATGAGATTTCTGTACCATAACTGTGTCTCCCCCAACCCCTGCTACACACATACTGGAGTCCTGTAGTTATGTGCCAGTAATAATAGGGAAAGGAGAGTACCCTGGCAAAGCCTGAGGTTCTCATACTTGAAATCACAGCCACTAGCAGGGCAGGAGCCACCAAGTGCTGCTGTCTTTCAAGGGTCCCTGAGGTTTCTGAGTTACCAATTGTTGATGGCACACAGGTCTGCAGTTCAGCCTGAGAGCTGTTAGATTTAGTGTACCTGGACGGATACTGTCTCCATCCTGCCAGCTCTGGGTGTCTTGGACTATCATTAAGGACTGCTTTGTGAATCTGGTGACCTTGTTCTGCCCCTTCATGGCTTCCCCATTATCATGACAGTCTGAAGCATATAGTAAGTGAGGTAGGCATCCATACACTACCTGAGTGTGACAGTAGCAATTTTCTCCTGGTTTTTCAAAGCACTTGGCTGAGGGCTCTGAAGCTACAGTGCATTCTCTGTAGCCGTGAATAAGCCCTAGGAGGATGCACCCTGGGTCACATTGTCTAGGGAGACAGAGGAAACCTTCTGACTTCTGAGACATCCTCCTCCCTATAGAGAGATGGGAGAACTGACATCCACAGAGGGGGAGACTCAAGTCTTGTCTTTGAGAAGCTGCTAGAGCAAAGTCTCATCTTCCAGTTACTTCCTGAGCATCCTTCAGTGTGTCAGGTTTGACTGAGATGAGGTGGTGCATAGGGCAGGTACTGTGCTTTGACTTCTAGAATAGGGAATTACTGAGATACTTAACTTTGTCTAAATTGTTTGTCAGTGTGATATAATATCTGAATGGACATGGTTTACCCCACATCAATCATTTGTTCTGGGGTCCACCAAGTACACTTCTGAATCCAGAGTCCAGTCTTCTGAAGAATTTGCAATCCAGGCTGAACATGGTGCTAGCTCCTCATTTCAGGACTGCCAGGAAATTCACAAGTGTGAACTGTGGCTCTGGGAAGGGTCTAGAGCAAATGAACCCTAATAATATGTCTCCTGTGTTCTTTGCCTGCCCTTCACATGCTCCGATGAGTATTCTTTAAGCTGGCTGTGCCCATTTCCTTCCTAAGGGCATGTGCATTGTCACAGGTGGCTCCAGATCAAGAAATTAGTCTTTGTGTAGCTCTAGGTGAAGCAACATAGCAGTGACACACTACATACTCTCCCATGACTGTAACACATTTGCCCTTACATATCTGTGTCTGGCCTGCCTCTAGCCATTCATCTTTCCTCAAACTTGAGTGCAGGAATGGACAATTAATGGGAGTGTTTGCTCTTTTTGTCTCAGGGCTCACCTGGAGAACCCCAGTTCTTAGCATCTCCAGCCTGACATGTCACTAGTTGATCACACATTGGCTAATATTGTGTTGGCTGGAATTTATTGTACTGATGATTCAGGGAAATTTTTCTCACTAACTAAGGGACATTTCTTTGTTCTGACAGGACACCCATAAGCTCCCACCACACCCACATACAGTAACAGCCTGGTGGATCCTGCACAATGTGCTTGTTGACATCAGGGGACTGATCTTTCCTCTCCTCCATCCTGACCTTTACTTCTCGTGTTATTTAGCAAACTTTATTTCTCATGTTATTGTTTGGGGATCTCAACAAGGGGCCAGTCATTTCCTGGGATGTATTTTGAAGTGAGTCTTCATCTTCCCATACATGAAGTAGTGATTATACTCTAATGAAACAGAAAGAGATCTCTGGCTTTGTAAGGAGGAGGTGTTGAAGGTCTTCCCTTGTGTTTCTGGGAAGGCTCCTGGGAATGGCAACATGACTTTTGGTGAACTGAAGAAGAGCTAGTTAATGGATAAGTGAGGTCTGCTGGAGGTGACCCTAATCATCCCTTCTATGGTGATTCTATTCTATCCTGGAGAGTCCTTGGTAATCTCTATGATGTCACTCATGTTGTGGTAACACCAATGGCTGTGGGTTATTCATTCAGTTCTCATAGACATGTTGGCAAGACTGAGCAGGCTGCTTGGGAGAGAGAATGGAGAACATGGAGAGACCAAAGAGAGGAAGAAGGAAGCTGGCCTCAGTGTCAAACCTGGAGAAATAGATGGTTCTGTCTAAGGCACAGTGACTCCTGAGCAGAGTTAGAGAAGTGTGCTGGAGGAAGTGAACTTGAACTGAGATTTCTGGTTGTAGAGCTCAGCAGCAGGGGTTTTCTGAGTAACAATGGGCCAATCCAGCTTCTCTGGCTTTCTAAAGAGCAGACCCAGAGTCAAGAGTTTCTGATGGTTAGTTTCTGGAGAGCCATGAATTGTCCAGGCTGCAGCTGGGAATTCTTTCATTACATTCTTAGAGGCAAAGAAGGGCAGGAGGAGCAGATTGACTGCTGAGATGTCTCTCTCTGGGTAGGGTGTGGCTGCACTTCATCCCAGTGGATTTCTTCAGTTTCCATGGGAATATGATTCCTATAGGAATTGAAGAAACTCCCCTGGACACACAGCAGATATACAGATGCTTTGGTGCTGGACTCATGTGATCAGGACTTGGTGCTGCTAAGCTCTAGGGACAACAGGACTTACTTGCATCACATCAGATATGACCTGACACTGTCCTCCAATTCTACTTGGCTGGGCTTACTTAGGCCTTCCAAGATGAGAGGGCTGCAATAAGGAGGGAGGCACATGATTATCCACAGTGCTTGAGAACAGAGACAGAGCTCATGGGCTCCAGTTTGAGGATAGCTGCCCTGCTGTTTGGAAGCTTCACTGGGTTCCTTGCATTTTCTCTTCCTTAGGCTTCATCTTGGGACTCAGCATGGACTCTCCTGGTCCTATGCCATTCTAGAATACAAGTTCATTTGTCTTTGTCTACCTGCAGGGACTACTCGGGAAGCACCATCCCAACTCTCCACCTTCACTGAGCAGGAGCAGGAGCAGGTGCAGGAAATGAAAAAACTAGAGAAACTCACCATTCGTCTACATGATATGGAATGTGAGAGAAATGAGCTGCGTGGAATCCTGGCCAATTACACAAACAAGGATTTGAACAACAGGTAGTTTTATTCCCAGTTCTCTGCTGGCCATCATGACACCACAGTATCAAGCCCAGGATTCCTGAGGAACAGGAGGGTGAAACACCATGGTGTCCTGTTGCCTAAACTAATTTTCATGAGTTTTTTTGAAACGCAGAACTTGGAGCCTGGGTAGGAGTGAGATGGGGACGCAGGCTTGTCTGCTTCCTCCAAATGAAAAGCAGAGCCTGTGGCTTGAATCACAATCTGAGGATAGGGACAGTAGTGTGTGAGCTCTCATCATGCATTTCAAGAGGTCTTGACAGGTGTGGCTTGTGGGTGATGCTAGGTGTGGTGAGTTTGTGTTGAGTCTCTGTGCTTGACCAGCAGATGACCGTGTGCTGAAAGCTCCTGGCAGCAGCTGGAGGGGCCTGGTCCATTCATCCACCTCAGGGTGTGGCTGGAAGGCCTGGAGCTCATCACTGCTCCCCTCTGGTCTTCTTATACTTTGTGACAATGCCACATGCCAATATTTCTTGGGCATCCTGATTTCATGTGGGGTGTGTGTGTGTGTGTGTGTGTGTGTGTGTGTGTGTGTGTGTGTGTGTTCCTGAGAGTCTGAGGGCATGGTCTGAAGATTTAACATAGCTTCCAGATGATGACACTGCTGAGGCCAGGGAATCCCACTTTGAGCTCTGTGCTCACCTTGGTAGAACATTCGAATCACATGTGAAGTTTACAAAACCATCCTGAAGTTGGGGCTCCCTCCTGGAAATACTGATTGTGTGCTCTGGTCCTCTATGTAGCAATAGACACCCAGGAATGAGAATCCTTGTTCTTAAGACAGGAGAATGTCTCCATAGGTTTCTGGTGAGTCCACATATGTGACACAGACTCCTGGGAACGTCTTAGAGCGCTTATCTATAGTTCCAAGCCCACTGTGGGTGCTCATGCATCATTGGATTCCTCCCCTTAGACCTCCTGGCTGTTCTGTCCTGGGGACAGGATAGGATGTTTAATAAGCACCAGGAGGTCCCACTGTTTAAGTGCCAAGCTTTGGCATTCACTGGACTGGGGTAGTCCATGGCACAGCTTCTTTCATGTGTTCTTTTTGGCCTGTGTTCATGGGATTTTCCCTCCTGGGTCCATGCCCTACCACAGGCTAAATTTTGAACTCGAGATGCTTGAAATGGAACACAAGCAGGTGATGTCAGCTCTCCAGAAATTGCCCATGGAGATTAGTGATGCCTTGAACAAGTGCAAGGGGCTGATTGAGGAGACTGAATACTTTAGGTAAGTGCCTACTAGCTTGGGAGGGACTGTTTCTGCCTTTCTTGGTCCTTGACTCAAAGTGAAGGCTCTGGTTCTAGCCTGTGTGCCTCTTAGCCAGCATCCTTTTTTGTGACCCTTGGATTTCTGCCTCTTGGACTCCGTTTTGCTAAGTGTGGAAAAACATTGAGGCCCTCCCATCATTGTTCAGCCCTGGGAGCCCTTAGATAGGAATATCCTTTGCATCATGAAGGGGATGTCCTGAAGCCCAGGGCCTCCAGGGCTCTAGTTGGAGCTTCACAGATCTGGTTTGCCTGGGCTCTGTAGAGAGAATTTATTCTGGTTGGGACTTCTGCCCTCCTTCAGAGAGTGTTTGCCCTCTACCTGCTGATGCTTTCCCAAGACCATGAACAGTTAAGCACAGGTGTGGGCTGCACCCTGTTCTCAGAGGCACAGGATCCCTTTTGGTACCAGGGTTTTCAGAAGTACTTTGAATCTATCGGGAATTTGGTTATTCTCTGGATTTGGCCTGCCTCTGAGTAAGGCTGACTTGGCTACTGAGAGCTCCATTCTTGGGCTGTCCGGGGCCTCCGACTTTTCAGGGTTAGTGGCATTAGAAGTAGAGATGGCAAATGCAGCCTCTCTGAAGCTCAGCATTTCTTTCTTTGGTGGTTCAGTTACCTGCATGGCCGGTTCCTACGAGAGTGCAATCACCTAAAGAAGAGTGTTCGTGTGTTGAGGATCCAGAACATACAGCTGTGGAAAGAGCAGATTGAACTGCAAAAGACCTGTGAGGAGGTGAAGAAGCTCTTGAAGGAGGCCCATGAGAAGATCTGTGACCCCTGTGCTGAGCAGCAGCAGGTAGGCTGAGGCACTAGGGGCAGGCTGCCCAACTGTCCAACCATAGACATAGAGACTCCCATGTAACCGTCCACCCACCCATCCAGAATCCCAACTCCATACCATCCAATTGTTCATTTCTGTGATCATTCACAAGTCTCTCTGTAGAGTTAGCCTCTTTCAAGATACTGGATGATTGGCAAACAAACCCTCCTGCTCTACTAGAACCTACAGTACATTCAGAGAGATGGGTCAGTCAGCTCTAACACACCTACATGTTATTATGTTACCAGTCTGCTATGCAGAGAGCTACTTGGAGAATATCACAGAGCTCTCATTGATTAGGTCAGTGGCCTGTGGCTCATTTGCTTTGCAGATGTCATGTGAGATCACAGGTAGGAAACAGCTTGTAAGAATTAGAGCCCAGGGCCAGTGCAAAGTGAGTAGTTCTCATTTTGGGGTCAATTTTGGGGTGGCATGTGGTCTTCTCCTTTCTTCCTACATCCCAATGTGCTCTCTTCCCTTAGCTTAACTCTTGGTTCATACTGTCAGAGGCCTGAGTATCAGCTTGTCAGCCTGTTTTTTGTGGGTGTTGCTGGACAGTTCTCCCCTCCTGGAGTTTCCAGTCTGGAGCTGACTGAATGACCATAGATGTGGGAGGACTTTGACAGCCTGAGGGTTGGAGTGACTGATTTGAGGCTTCAAGAGAACATTTTCTCCAATCACTTCAACATAGTTTGACTAAGCTGTGTGCTCTCTCTAGGAATTTTTAGTTCCCAAGTGACAGATAGCTGTGTTGTAAGTCTCTGCTGAAACATGTGATGTGCATAGTCTAAATTCAGTTGTTCACTCAATACTATGTACCCTTCCTCGTTTTCTGCTCACTTTTGATTTCTGTGGTCGGTGTGTGATCTATGCAGGCATGTGTAAATGTGTGCATATGTGTGTGTTCAGAGGCTACATAATGAAATCCTATGTTGTCATCTGTTGCTCACTCCCTTGTTCCCTTGAGCCCAGGTCATTCAATGAACCTAAAAATTTCTGTTTGGGCCATTCTGGCTGGCCAGCACTCTGTCTCCCTTCTTCCCTAGGGGGACCTTTTGTCTTGTCTCATGTAATTGTAGTAAGTTTAAATTGCTTTCTGTTGTGTTTATATACTTTTATTGCTTTGGTATACATGTGTTTTTTAATAAATAAAAAAATCAAACAATACAGGTATTTTAAATATAAAATTAGACTTCTTCCTTGTCACTACACAAACCTAACACAACAGGAAATGTCTGGATTCTCTCATTGACTTCACACCACGGCATCCCACAGTGCATCTCTTTGCTGACATTGTGTTGCTGACTATATCATGTGCATGGCTGTGTCTTAGAACAGATTCCCTCTCATTGCTGTGTGGAGTGCTGTGTTCCTGAAAAGTACTGCAGGTGATGTCACTGGCCTCTTTCTGACTGATATTGGGCTGAATTCATATCATATGCACTGTCGTCTGTTGACAACCTCCTGGGTGTTGACCATGGGTCACTCTCTTTCACTTGAGCTATCCAGGTCTTCTTGGAGGAGCTAGGGTAAGTTTAGTGAAGAGATTATGATGGATTAACTTGCAACCTGTTGGATCAATGAGTCTTGGGATGTATAAAGTTTATGGAAGGAAAAGAGTGCAGGCCAGGGTAGCAGAGGCTGGCTGAATCTAAGAGCCTTGTACACAGCAGGGAAGACCCATGACCTCCCCCAGAGCAGCAAAGCTGCTACAAGGCAGCAGTCCTCTCTTGGCCATATGTTCAGGAAAGTGTGTGTGTGTGTGTGTGTGTGTGTGTGTGTATCTGTGTTTGCATTTCTGTCCAACTGAGAGGGTGAACCTCTGTGTGTGTGTGAATTCTGGCTGTTCTTTCTACAGTAGTGTTCCTTTATGTTTGTGTTTATGACCTTGTGTGGGTTAATGGGTGTTTCTGTGCCCATGTTTCCTGTATGTGTAGGGGTAAGTGCTTGTGTGTGTTGGGAGTATGGGTGCTTATGAGTGCAAGTATGTGCTTCTGTGTGTGAATGTGTAAACTTGTGTGTGTGTGTGTGTGTGTGTGTGTGTGTGTATTTCTCCAAACTTATTCATGAAGCATCTTTAATGATGATGGAGACCCAACATTATTGAGAATGTACTGTGCCCACACACTTGGCATCTATCAAATTCTGTGTTCTTTTGCCCATCTTTCTACATGTCCACCTAGCTCTCTAGAATGAAAGGATAGAAAATCTGCTGTAATTCAGTGGTTTTCAGTATATGTAGAGTCAAAAACTTTTATCTGCAAGGAAATCCTTGGAGCAAACCAAAGGAACTTGGTACAGGAAATTGAGGCCATTGTGTCTTTGAGGCAGGATTGGCTGGCTGGGAGTTTGTGTCCCTTCTCTGCCCAGAGTGAATGGTGACTGCATACTCAATGGTCTGTGGCTTACTTTGTCTTCTCTGTGCCCTGTCTTGTCCTCATCCACATTGCCTGCTACCACTTTCTTTCCACTTTTGCCTAACCTTGGCTCAGTTTACCTTGGCTGTGGAGCTTGGACTGGATGTTATTGGTTGAGAGAGTCTGACTTGCAGTGTGCATCTTTCTGCATCCAAGTCCAGCAGAAGTCCCCTAGCCATGCTGAGGTGTGAGAAGGGGGCTGTCTCAGCACACCCAACTTAGCGTCATGATGGTCTGAAGCAGTCACCATGTGCTGTGCCTGCAGCACTCAGTAACTGCTTTTCTTCAGAGTTCTTCATTCTGAGTTAAAATCCGCCTCATGAGGGCTGGGAGAAATGAGAACCCTCAGACATTGCTGGTCATATAAAATGATATAGCGCAGTGAGAAGCCACAAACAATTCTTCAGAAGGTTGAACTGCAATCCCCAGGTGACACAGTGATCCAGAACATGAAGTAGATGTCTCTAGAGAAGCTACAGGGCAGCAGAGTTTTAGCAGTGTTCCTCAGAGTAGCCTCTAGTAGAAACTATCTAGATGTCCATTATTGGAAGAGTGTAGTACAGTGTGGTTGAGCGCTTCCATGGAATATCATTTGACTCTGATTTAGTCAGCCTTTTGTTACTCATACAAACTTCTAAAATGATCACCTTACAGGGAGGAACTGTTCCTTTTGCATCCTGGTTGTGGAGATTTTCTAGTTTCCTGAGCTCATTGCTTTGGGTCTGAAGTGAGGCAGTCTGTGGTAAAGGGAGCTTCTCTTGGAGCAATTTGCTCACCTTGAGGGCAACTGGGAAGCACTGAACAAGACCAGTGGTCTGGTCCACCACCATGCAGTGGTTCTGTGCTGGGGTTAATTCCTATACTGTACAGCTTGGGGAACTTCCTAAGCAGGGTTGGCTAATGGGCCAGGACCCCGGAGGTCTACCTGCCTGTGCATTAGGTTACAGGACAGGCAATTCAGTGTCTGAACTGCCTATCTCTCATACTCACTGTGTTTGTTTCTCATCCAACAAAAGTTAATCTTCTTCTCAATAGTATTTCTGGTGATTGCTCTTTATATTAGTATTAGCTGGGAAACTAAACATGTTAGTGCATTACAGTGTGCTTGTATGTGTGCTTACATGTACTTGTGTGCTTTCATGACTTTATATGTGTCCATGTGAGTGAGCAAAAGTCCACTGAGAACACAATCTTCTAATGCACAGGAGCAGGAAAACCTGGAGGAAAGACTGAAGGACCTGCTGAAGCAGAAGGAGCTGGTCACCCAGCAAAGGGTCTTGGCAGAAAAGCTGCAACATCACTTCAGTGTCTCTGAGATGAGGTGGGAGTCCAGGCCGGGAGGAGTGGTTAGAACGATGTAGGTCACCTGTCCCTGGATCTCTGTCCTTTTGGGATTCTCCCCATCTGGATGGCTCTCAGCCACAGCCACGGAAAGACCACCTCAGGGTATTGTGCTAGCCCAGTTCACAAGAACTTCTCCAGGAAACACTATGTTTGATCTTTAATGTTTCTGGGGAATGTGTACCCCTTATTCCCTCCTGAGCTCTCTGGTATCTTCTCAGTGTCCCCTGTGTCGCCACATAAATCTCGCTATGGTAGTCCTCAGTCTAGCAAGAGGCGGGATACTTCTGGAGGACAGGGTGTGTTCCTGTCACTTTATTTTCCTTTTAGAACATCACCTTTACAGAAAAGTTCCTATTTTGGACAGATCTGCATGCAGCACACTCTTGCTGATTACAGGCTCTCTGCACTGTGCATCTGTCTCCTGTGAAAAGATTTTACTGGACATAAGATTATTTAGGGGTTGAGGTATTGAACTCAGGCAGGTTTCTGTGCTGTCGGATTTATCAGAACCTTCACTGCTTTTATTTTGTAGGCTCTCTAGAGGGTCTACATTCAGTTTCCCAGGTTGCTCATTCACCTGGTATCTAATCAGGGCCATGTACATCTGCCCTGAACTGTTTATCAGACACTGGTATTTTTTCTCACAACAATGTATCTAGAGAACTGGAAAAACATGCTGAATTTCTTGCCCAGAACAGTGTAGTTCTCAGTTCATTTTCTAGTAGGTTTTAGCTGAGAATAAAACCCAGACCCAGGTATAAGCTGACATTTCTCTGCTAGGAAATGCAGGGAATGCCCTCAGCTGAAAGATCATGCTGGACGGTCCAGCTGACTAGAGCTGGTAGAGGCTCAACAGCTGAGATAACAGGTCCCCACCAGGCCTGTCCCTAACTGCCTTCCTCCTCTAGGTCAGAAAATCTGCACCACAAGCTGGAACATGTCACAGCCCAGGATGAGAGCCTCCTGCAGACAGAGCTGCTGGAGCAGGAGCAGGAAGTATCACAGGCAAGTGAGCCACCACTGCATTCCAACCCCTGCAACCATGGCATTCATGGGGACTGGGGGCTCTTGACATTGGCTTCCAGTGTGAATAGACCCTGATTTTGTCTAGCCTGTGGCCCAGGCAGGCTGCTTCTGGGACTGATTGCCTTTCCTTCTCTCACAGCAGCTATGAGAGAACTGAGGAGGCCAAAGAAGGCACAGACAACTTGAACCCATGGTGTTCTCCACCCTTGGACCGAAGCCTCCTCAGAAGAAGACATCCTATGAGATTCCAAGGAAGAATGGCTATATTTGCTTTGAAAATGCTTTTTACAATTGTGACTGCCTTCCTACCATGTTTCCAAGGCCAGCCCCAGGCTGTTGGTCTGTGCTTCAAAGTCTGTTGCATGATTAACCTAATCTTATTATTTTAATTAAGCAAGCTGCATAGCTTAACTTATTTTGTTTGATTGTTTTGTTTGGGTTTTGTTTGGTTTGGGTTTTTGGTTTTCTTTGTTATGGTTTGAGGTTTTGAATTCATTTGTTCTTTCTTTTGTTCTTGTTGTTTGGTATTTTGATAAGGCTGTTTACTGTTTATATTGTGCTCCTTTTAAGGCACTATTGAGTAAAATGACTGTAATTTTTTTTGTAAATAAAAATGTGATTTCCCATTCTGAACTCTTAAGACTGATTTCTCTGGTCAGTATTGCTCTGGGCTCAAAGTTTATCTAGCTGTGTCCCAGCCAAACTGCTTTAGGTATGATAGCCTTTCCTACACTGACAGCAGCTCTTGAGGGACAACAGAGGAAGCCATAGAAGCCGCAGTCAGCTTGATTGTGCAACATTCTCCACCCTAGGGTCAAGGCCCCCTCAGATGAAGACACCCCTTTCAGCTGTGATCTCACCAGTGAGACAGACACCAGCTGACCTCCAGGTGGTCCAGCCCCATCACATCCATGGTCTGTTGACTCAGTACTCCTGAAGAAAAGAAAGCATCATGAATGAGCTTGAGACACAGAAAACCTGAGACAAGAGTTACTGAGAACCCTGACATTCAACAGAATGTGTTCCTTGTAAAGGATACAATAATGTGAAGGGTAGAGATGTTGGTGAGCAAGACTTTTTCTGTCAGTTTAATGTCCATGATTTGGCAAGCTCACTGAGTCCTTAGCCCTCCTCATGTGGTGGGAAATCCATCACGGAAGACTATCTTGATGTCAAGTTGTTCTAAACACACAGTTTCCAACTCTTCACTCTTAATATCAGCTTCTAGGTCATGTGTGATGTTTCACTCTTATAGCTCCAGAACCATCTGTAACTTCAGAACTTCAGTGTGCCCAGCTTGGCTTACATAGTGAGTTCCCAGCCAAGCCAGGGATACACAGGGCTTTGGATGTGGATGGTGTTTCCAACTCTGTGTATACCCATTGCGTGATAGAAAAAGTATCCATACTGTTCTTTCTGGACATAACTTTAGCTATCCCTAAACTATAGTATTCTGTATACACATTTTATGACATGATCCTGTGAACCATATTATTGAGAAACACAACAATACTGCTCTAATGCCTCTCAGGAAATCCAAACATTTACTAAGGGAGTATGCAAAAACTCCAAGTCCTCCTTGCCATCCGGGCCATGGTGATGTCCCTGCCTGGGCATCCAAGGACCATATTTTGTCCATGGCCCTGACACAGCTGTGAGCCTCTGTGTTGATATCTGTGACTCCTGTTACCACTGAGGGCTCTGCAGCCACCTTCAGTCTGGGCACCACCTGTGACTATGGTACTGTCAAAGGATATGATCCCACAGGGGCAGTGTGCGTGTTTTAGAGGACTGTGCTGCCACACAGGACCATAGTGACATCTGTGCCAGGAAGCTTGCCAAGGGCCACATCTGAGTCCTTGTCTCTGCTGAAACCAGGTCTGCATTGATGTCCCAGGCTCCTAATGCCATCAAAGACATTGCAAATTCCTGGAATCTTGGCAGCCACATGGTCATATCTGGGGCCTGCTGATCAGTCCATGCTGTTCTGAGTGACCTGCATTGCCAACCAGGGCCATGGAGACATGCAGACTCAGGATGCAGCCTAGGATCATGTCTAGGTCCATGTTGCAAATGCAACCTGGTTCTATGTTCATTTCCATGGCCTGTGTTGTCAACCAAGAGATACACAGAAGTAGTTAGTGTGTGAGTAGCCACTTAAGATCATGTTAATGTTCTAGGGCTGTACTTCTTCCAGGGCCATAGAGCTCTCAGTGGCCTGTGCTGCCACCAGGGGCCATGGTGTCCTCTAGGCCTAGACTGCTGCTAAGGGCCATGTCTGGAACCTGTACCCTGCCACAGCTTCAGTTTATGTTGGTGTCAGTGGCTCTGTTACCACTGAAGACAGGATAGGGATTCAAAGAGTTAACCCTGCCCCTCACGGGCTGCAGAACTAGGGAGAACTGGATCTGCCCCTCACCAACTGCAGCACTGGAGAGTGGATCCTGCACCTGGACTGAGCAGCATGTAGAGCTGTCCTTGTTAGTAGTGGTGCAGGAGAGCTGGCCCTAAGGGTGTGAGAGCAGAAGAGCTGACTCTGCTCCCCTTCTTCTGACCTGTGTTATCAAGGGAGAGGGAAAGATGCCTGCCCCACCTGAGCACATGCTATCTGAAGCTGGTGGGAGAGTTGGCCTCTGGGGCCTGAGAACAGAAGAGCTGGGTCTGTCCCTGACCATCTGCAACAATTGGGAAAATTGGTCCAGCATCTTACCAGTTCAAACAGCAGAGCTGGTTTTTGTGGTCTGAGTGTGCGTGACCCAGATGTGAGGGCATAAAAGGAGGAGAATTGGGCTCTGTTCCTTCTGCCTGCTGCATTTGGTGAATTAGCTGGGGCAGAGTTGGAGAGCTTGCTCAGGTGGTGAAGATGAGGGAAAGCGGTGGGATC
Source organism: Peromyscus eremicus (assembly GCF_949786415.1). Lineage (NCBI taxonomy): Eukaryota > Metazoa > Chordata > Mammalia > Rodentia > Cricetidae > Peromyscus > Peromyscus eremicus. The sequence goes on from NC_081425.1 coordinate 76,393,914, forward strand.
ACTAACCCAGCTACCACCCAGGTTCAGAACAAGGGCTACAAGTCATCCCACCCTAACACCCTCTTCATCTATGAACTGCAGGAGCATGTGAAAGGCCCAGATCTGCAGATCAGAGCTGCAGGATCTCCATGACACAGACAGCAATTCTATAAAAGAGGAGTCCCAGTGAGGGAGGATTATTGACAGTATAGGAGAAGTCAGAGGCCAGAACACTTACAAGAAAAGATGTATAGACTAAAAGATGTACTGTGTGACTCACTGGATCACACTACATATTCCTCAGCAAGATTGTTGTTTGTTTTCTTTTGGTTTTGGATTTTGCATTTTTCTTTATATTATTTTATTTTAGATTGGAGATACCAAGGGCACAGCACAGATGCAAGGGAACAGGTAGTTGGAAGAGTGGGATTGAGATGCATGATGTGAAACCAAGAGAGAATCAATAAAACATTAAAAAATAACAAATTAAAAAACCAGAGCTATCTGCCTCTGATTTTCTTGAAATATAGCTTGTGTGATAACCAAATAATAGACATATTGAATACAAAGATAAGTGATCTTTTTCTTTTTTTGCTGCTGTAGGCCTTAATGGTGCATTACTGCAATCTTTTTTTCAGATTTCTTTGTTTTATTTACATGTATTGGCCTTATGCCTGCTGAAGGGCTGTACACTACATGCATGCAATTCCACCAGAGACCAGAAGAGGGCATCAAATTCCTTTTGAAACTGGAGGATGCTTTTTAGCTGCTCTGTTTTTTCTTTGGGAAAGAAACAATTACTCAAAGTAAAGGAGCCATCTCTTCAGCTCCTACACTTGGCTTTTTTCTTTCTAGCCACATGTGCTGTATTAGTTGGAATGAATCAGCACAAACCAAAGAGAAAGTTCAGGCGTTCTGTAGGGACAAATATATGATGTAGGCATGGTGGTAATTGTCTTAGGATGCCATGCATCCATGCAAGGTGTTCATGGGTTCAGGATCCTGCTCCAGCATCACTTATTGTCAGCGTTGGAGCAGATCTCTCACATCTCACATTGGATGACAATAAAGATTAGGGTCATCTGATGAAATGCAGAAATGAGAAGACATCCTGGTGGTGCAGGAGTGGCTAGGAGTCCCTCTTGACACTCCAGCTAAGTGTTGGGAGGAAGCTTCAGAAGAGCCAGAGGGGATGAAGCCTGCAGAAAAGCCATGTGCCTCTGATGGAGAGCACGCCTGTGCAAGGCTAGGAAGGGAGAGGGATGTTTGATGCTGCTCTTTTCCCACAACTGATCCCACTGTGTACTGATGAAGAGTTTTTTCCAGATGTGTGCTGTATTCTTGTGAAGCTCCCCTGAACCTTATCTGACGTTTGAGACTGAATCAGAGAGTTAATGTGTGGAGGAAATAATCCTGTGGAGTCCCAAAATGGTGCTGTCAAACAAGGGTAGAAATAATCTACTCTTCATGAATAAAGAACATATATACACACAGAGCATCAATATATATATATATATATAAAGCTCATTCAATTCCATGGATGATGTGTTCAGCTGGACAATTGGCTCAGTGGGCAAAATCACTTGCTGCCAGGCTTATGGGCCTCAGTTCCTTCCCTGGGACCCACATGATTGAAGGAGACAACAAACCTCTGACAAATTGTCCTCTGATCTTCATGTGGGTCGGGAGCCTGGTCATGGCCCACAAAAGCTAAGACATGGGGATTTGTGTCCATTCCTCACTTATCCTTGAATCTCTCCATCTGAGGCACTCATTTAATTGTATTACTCTGCATTCCATTTGAGAGAAGTGGAATTTTTGCTATTTTACTCTCATTACTGAGATGTTATAGGAGAAAAGAAGGCCAACACCAAAGCATCACCAGAAGAATGGTTAAGGGAAGGTGGCCATTGGGAATCTGTGACATCGCTGAGACACAAACTGCTCTAGGATGTCTTCTCTATATGCCTGGTGTATTAGTCAGGGCTCTCTCGAGTAATAGAAGTTATAAACTGAATCTCTCTATATCTAGAAAAGCAATATGTTAGAATGACTTCCAGGCTGTGGTCCAGACTATACAAGGATGGCTATGATGGAAAGTCTAGGAATCCAGTAGCTGCTCAATCCACAAGACAAGAAGTCTTAGTTTTCTGCAGTCTATGATGTAATCTTAAAGAAGTAGGTTCTAACTCCAGTGAAGGAATGGATGTGCTCACAAGGCAAGAGCAAGCAGAGAAAGAGTAAATCTTCCTTCTTCCATTTCATTATACAACCTTCCAGCAGAAGGAGTGGTCCAGATTACATCTGGGGTAAAGTCTGAATTAAAGGTGTGACTTCCTATCTCAAAGAGCAGGACTAGAAGCAGATCCTCCTACTTCAAATGAAATCTCCAATAGATGTGCTCTATATATTTTGATTTTGGTTATTATCATATGTATTCTCATGGACAACCAAGAATAGCCATCATGGTTGTATTTCCCTCTACACTAATATTCTTGAGCAAATGGCTCCCTTAGAGAGTGAAAGGAAGGAGTGACAATAATCATAAGTTACATCTGGTTCAGCTGTAGATCCCTTGGTCATGATGACTTTATTGGCTCCTTATGGCCATGCATGGCTGAAATAGGACTAAACACCCATCTCTAGTACTTGGGAACAAGGGATCAGCTGGAAATCCAGTTTCTATACAATAGGAGATTAGACATTGAAATAAGTATGATGTCCCTTTTAGTAACTGTGGTGGAAAGGGGCCTAGGAGTGAGAAATGTGTCTTCTTTAGAAAGAGGAAGAAAGGCCCAACACAGCAAACACACTGCAGCATTCAGAAAGAGTGGGGTTACTAGGGCACGTGTTTTGGACTTTAAATCCTCCAGACACATTCTTGCTCACTCCATTCATCCTGAAAAGGAAAGAGAAATGAAAAAAAAAAACCACAAAAAGCCAAAATTCCCTCTTAACACAAGAGGGCCAGAAAAGACTTCTGTGGAGTCTTCATTCTATACAACAGCTAGAAGACTCCAGTTGCTTTCAAAGAAAACAATGATTTATTAGGATTTGAAGTTTACTGGTGATCAAAGAGGCAGGATCTGGAAGCAGCAGCACCAGGAACCACATAATAGTCCAGAGCTAAATCTTATTGCAGAGCTCCCATTGACACTGCCATTTTGAGCAAGGGCACTGCAGTGTGTGTCCCCAAGAATACTGGCTTTAGACAATGTTCCTTGTGCTGCTTCAGAAGATTGCAACATCTACAGATCTGAAAATGAGATGCAGCCTTCCCCAAGTCATCAAGCAGAATGGACTCCTCCATTTCTCTAGAACATAAGCTCTGGCATCCAGTTGATGATTCGGGCTTGTATTTGGGACCTGGTCTCTGCAGTAAGGGTTAGGGCTTCTCAATCTTCCATCAAAACACTGTGAGGATGGACAAAGGTCTCGTCAGCCAACATCCCCTCCCCATGTTCATCCTGCAGCCTCCAGAAGGGATTTCAATAGTCAAATTTATCAACTTTTCCTTTGTGGCTCGGGCTTATGTTCACTCAATATTTTAAATATTTCATTTTCTGACATAAATCCTTTTAAATTTTCTTTCTACAATTGCAGTTTAACTTTGGACATAGAATTTTATTCATCAATGATCAAGTTTTTTTGCAGCAAACTGAGGCTTATGTTTTCTCCTTTATGGCTTGCTATGATGGCTACTATTGGAAGTCTACTTGACATGTAGTTCAGGAACTTACAGCATCAGAATGGCTTGCAGCATGCTTTTTTGACATTTTCTTGATTGCTATTTGATTTTGGAAGGCTCAGCCCTCTGGGTAGGTCTATCCCTAGACAAGAGAGCCTAGGCCATAGAGGAAAGGTAGCTGACCAGAGCAATGGGCAATGTTCCTCTGTGGTTTCAAGCCCGTGCCTTGTGATCTTGCCGTGGCTTCCTTTGATGATGGACTGTAACCTGTGAGGTGGTGTGGGAATTCAGTCCTTGTAATTCTCCTGTATTTGTTATTGAAAATGGAGAATGCTGACACATCTGAGAGCCATAAATAAAATAATTCAATCAATGGGCTCTCTACAGCCTGGAATGCCTTTGCCTTCTCTGTTACCTAAAGAATGGCCTGTTATACTATTGTCTTAAAAAACTGTTCCTTCACTATACCTCTACAAGAAAAGGATAGGGAAAAGTTTGCCTCCATGGTATGTACTTATAATAATTCTTAGCTTTTTAAGAGATATCAATAGAAGATATCTCTGACCGGGAATGTTAAAAGGTCTACCCTGTGCCAATAATTTGTTCTAAAACCGTTGGAAATAATTCATGTACAATTGCCACAATCGATAATATACCATTATATTCACAAGATGTTTTCCTTTGAAAATACAAAAATAAATTTATTTGTTATATTTTCCCCTTAGTCAGGAAGTCTCATCATCCACAGCAAAAGAGCCAACTTGTTTGATATGCAATAACAACAAACAATCATTGTAATAAATTATCTGGATTGATAGATTAACAAACATTTGAAAGTATACAACTTTCCTCTCCCTTGCTCATTTTCATATATCATGTTATTCTAAGACAAATTTCGATGGACTACAATTAACTTCACATTAATTATTAATCTTAATTTAATGCTGTTTAAATTTAAATAAATGATTTACTTCTGAAGTTGACCCTTGATAATGGATTGAGACAGTCAATGAAGCTGACCACCTCCTTGAGTTACACTAATTTTGCTTTAAAGACCCATCTTTCTGCTTCATACAAGAAACACACCTCAAATTCAAAGACAGACACCGCCTCAGAATAAAAGGCTGGGAAAAGACATTCTAATCAAATGATCTTAAGAAGCAAGCAGATGTAGCCATCCTGATATGCAGCAAAATAGACTTCAAACTAAAATCAATCAAAAGAGATCCAGAAGGGCATTACATACTCATCACAGGAAAGATCCACCAAGATGAAGTTTCAATTCTGAACATTTATGCCCCAAACACAAGGGTACCCACATATGTACAAGAAACATTACTAAAGCTTAAACCACATATAAAACCCCACACATTAATAGTGGGAGACTTCAACACCCCACTTTCACCACTGGACAGATCAGCCAAATTGAAACTTAACAGAGAAATAAAAGACTTCACTGATGTTATGACTCAAATGGACTTAATCGATATCTACAGAACATTCCATCCTAACAAAAAAGAATATACCTTCTTCTCAGCAACCAATGGAACCTTCTCTAAAATCGACCACATAATTGGCCATAAAGCAAATCTCAACAGATACAACACAATTGGAATAACCTCCTGCATTCTATCAGAACACCATGGTGTAAAGGTAGATTTCAACAACAACAAAAACTACAGAAAACCTACAAACCCATGGAAACTGAATAATGTTCAACTAAATCACCAATGGGTTAAGGAAGAAATTAAGAAAGAAATTAAAGACTTCCTAGAGATCAATGAAAATGAAGATACCACATACCCAAACTTACGGGACACTATAAAAGCACTGCTAAGAGGGAAATTCATAGCACTAAAGGCCCACATAAAGAAGTTGGAGAAATCTCACACTAGTAACTTAACAGCACACCTGAAAGCTCTAGAACAAGAAGAAGCAAAGTCACCCAGGAAGAATAGATGCCAGGAAATTATCAAATTGAGAGCTGAAATCAATAAAATAGAAACAAAGAGAATAACACAAAAAAATTAATGAAACAAAGAGCTGGTTCTTTGAGAAAATCAATAAGATAGACAAGCCCTTATCGAAACTAACCAAAGGCAGAGAGAGAGAGCATCCAAATTAACATAATCAGAAATGAAAAGGGGGACATAACAAGAGACAATGAGGAAATCCAGTGAATCATCAGGTCATACTTCAAAAACCTCTGCTCCACAAAACTGGAAAATCTAAAAGAAATGGATAATTGTCTGGATAGGTACCACATACCTAAGTTAAATCAAGACCAGGTAAACTATTTAAATAATCCAATAACACCTAAGGAAACAGAATAAATGATTCTATTAAAAGTCTTCCAACCAAAAAAAGGACAGGACCAGATGGTTTCAGCGCAGAATTCTACCAGATCTTCAAAGAAGAGTTAATGCCAATACTTTTTAAATTGTTCCACACAGTAGAAACAGAAGGAACATTACTAAACTCCTATGAGGCTACAATTACCCTGATTCCTAAACCAAACAAAGATGCAACAAAGAAAGAGAACTACAGACCAATCTCCCTCATGAACATTGATGCAAAAATACTCAATAAAATACTGGCAAACAGACTCCAAGAACACATCAAAACAATTATCCACCATGATCAAGTAGGCTTCATTCCAGGGATGCAAGTGTGGTTCAACATACGAACGTCCGTCAATGTAATACACCATATAAACAAACTCAAAGAAAAAAAAACCACATGATCATCTCACTACATGCAGAAAAGACATTTGACAAAATCCAACACCCCTTCATGATAAAGGTCTTGGAGCAATCAGGAATACAGGGAACATACCTAAACATAATAAAGGCAATTTACAGCAAGCCAACAGCAAACATCAAATTAAATGGAGAGAAACTCAAAGCGATTCCACTAAAATCAGGAACGAGGCAAGGCTGTCTACTCTCCCCATACTTATTCAAATAGTACTTGAAGTTCTAGCCAGAGCAATAAGACAACATCAGGAGATTAAGGAGATACGATTTGGAAAGGAAGAAGTCAAGCTTTCCCTATTTGCAGATGACATGATAGTATACTTGAGTGACCCCAAAGATTCAACCAAGGAACTGATACAGCTTATAAACATCTTCAGCAACATAGCAGGGTACAAGAGCAACCAAAAAAAAACCAGTAGCCCTCCAATATACAATTGACAAACAGGCTGAGAAGGAAATCAGAGATACATCACCCTTTACAATAGCCACAAATGATACAAAATACCTTGGGGTAACAATAACTAAGCAAGTGAAGGACCTATATGACAAGAACTTTAAGTCCCTGAAAAAAGAAATTGAAGAAGATGTCAGAAAATGGAAAGATCTCCCATGCTCATGGATAGGCAGGATTAACATAGTAAAAATGGCAATCTTACCAAAAGCAATCTACAGATTCAATGCAATCCCCATCAAAATACCAACACAATTCTTCACAGACCTGGAAAGAATAATACTCAACTTCATATGGAAAAACAAAAAACCCAGGATAGCCAAAAGAATCCTGTATAATAAAACAACCTCTGGAGGCATCAAAATCCCTGACCTCAAGCTCTACTATAGAGTTACAGTAATAAAATCTAGCTTGGTACTGGCATAAAAACTGACATGTGGATCAATGGAATCGAATTGAAGACCCTGACATTAATCCGCACACCTATGAACATATCATTTTTGACAAAGAAGCCAAAAATGAACAATGGAAAAAATAAAGCATCTTCAACAAATGGTGCTGGCATAACTGGATATCAACATGTAGATGCTGCAAATAGATCCATATCTGTCACAGTGCACAAAACTTAAGTCAAGTGGATCAAAGACCTCAACATAAATCCAGCTACTCTGAACCTGATAGAAGAGAAAGTAGGAAGTAATCTTGAACGCATTGGCATAGGAGATCACTTCCTAAATATAACACCAGTAGCTCAGACACTGAGAGAAACAATCAATCAGTGGGACGGACCTCTTGAAACTGAGAAGCTTTTGTAGAGCAAAGGATACAGTCAACAAGGCAAAGCGACAGCCTACAGAATGGGAAAAGGTCTTCACCAACCCCACATCTGACAGAGGGCTGATATCCAGAATATATAAAGAACTCAAGAAATTAGACATCAAAATGCCCAACATTCCAATTAAGAAATGGGCTATAGAACTAAACAGAGAATTCTCAACTGAGGAAGCTCAAATGGCTGAAAGACATTTAAGGAATTGCTCAACATCCCTAATCATCAGGGAAATGTAAATCAAAACGACTCTGAGATACCATCTTGCACCTGTCAGAATGGTTAAGATCAAAAACACTGAAGACAGCTTATGCTGGTAGAGGATGTGGAGCTAGGGGAACTCTCCTCCACTGCTGGTGGGAATGCAAGCTTGGACAACCACTTTGGAAATCAATATGGCGCTTTCTCAGAAAATTGAGAATCAGTTTCACCCAAGACCCAGTATAATAATGTAAAACTATGAAGGAAAATTTCTCTGTGATTAATGTGCCTTCTGATCCATGCAGGTACTATACTGAGATTCTCATTTCCATTGTTGCTATGCTGCTTCAAGTTGAGAGATAAACTTAGCTAGTAGTTTCTATTCCTTGTCAGCATGACACACACACACACACACACACACACACACACACACACACACACACACATCACCCGAATGCCACAACCATTTATTTCTTGTTCCCCAATTTCTTATGTTAATATCATAATATAAAACACAGTGTGAGTTTTTAAAATTCCACAATCTTTAAAATTACAACACTTCAAAAGTCCAAGTTCTCTAAAAAACAAAACAAAACAAAAGTCTATTAGTTGGATCTGGTAAAACAAAATAAAAAATTAGATATTTTCTTATTCCACAAGAGAAGAGCTGGAGCACAGAAATTTTCAGATGGGAAGAATACCAAAATGCGTCTTATTAATTCAAATCCTACAGCCCAATGTCCAGCATCTGGTACTCATGTGATCTTCTGGAATCCAAATGGATGGGGCATTCCTCCCTCTCCAGCTCTGCCCTGTGAAACACATGCAGTGCAGCTCTTCTCAGGATTAGTCTGGCTCCACTCCACATCTGTGCTTACCCTCAGTAGATGGACCATGGCCCTGCCATCTGCAGTATTCTGTGGCACTCTTTCTACCTTTTCTTCCACAGGATTCCCTATGTCCTGAGGGAAAGAATTGAGTGGAGATGTCCTGTTTAGGGTTTAGTGTTCCAAGATCTCTTTCTCTCTGCATATGCTCTAGCTGAGAGTCTCTGTATTTGTTCCCATCTGCCGTAGGAGGAAGCTGCTCTGATGAGAGCTGAGAAAGGCATTATCTATGAGTATAGCAGAATATTGTTAGGAGTCATTTTATTGCTATGTTCCTTAAGCAGAACAGTAGTATTTGGTTTTCCCTGTGGATCCTGGCCTATCCAGTCTCAGGTCTTGTTGATGCACACAGTGCTTGGTATGAGTCCATCTCATGGAGTGGGCCTTATTCAAGTCAGATATTGGTTGCTTTCTCAGACTAGTTTGTTACTACAGCACCACCATATCTTGGATGCAGTCACCATTGTAGCTGGGTTGGTGTTACTTTTCTCTTTGATCATGAGCAGAGTCCCTTCCACTGCCATGAAATCTAGTCCTTATGTGGTGAGGGATTTAAGGAGGCATCAGCTTGACTGATCTATGTTCAATGAGTTGTGATGGTGTCATCTTCAAGAATAGCACCTTCCTGTCAGTTTATGGAGAGCAACCAATAGCCTTACAATACCTTGGGTTTTATGAGGTCCAACTGGTCTCATTAGGCCAACAAATTGACTAAATGTAACCCAGCGCCAATATTGGAAGCTTCATTTGGTGACAAGACATATTCATTTGGGGTTCTGTCTTCCTGATTTTTTGTTTTTTTCTTTTTGGCTGTTCCATCTACATTCCTCATATATATATACATCTAATATATATATATTAGAGTGGTTCTACTCTATTAGACTTGCATAAGATCCCTCACATGGCCCTTAATTTTACCTCTCCCTCCTTATATTTCTTCACAGCCCCCTCTTCCCTCTCCCCCCTCATTTGACCATCCTGTTCCAGACTCTGTCCTTCATCCATCTATAACAATCTATTCTATTCCCCTAGGTGGAGATCTTTCCCTCCCACTAAGTCCCTTATTACATACCTAACCTGGCATATACAGATTGTAACTTATTTATCTTTGACTCAACAGCTAACATCCATATTTAAGTGAAAACCTACCTTATTTGTCTTTCTGTGTCTGGGTTATCTCACTCAGGATGACTTTTTCTAGCTTCATCCATTTACCTGCAAATTTCATGGTTTTCTTCTTCCTTTTTAACTGCTTAGTAATAGCCCATCTCTGTAAGTGAACCACATTTTCTTTAGACATTCATGTGTTGAGGGACACCTAGGATGTCTCCACTTTCTGGCTATTATAAATACAGCAGCAATGAACATGGTTGAGCAAGTAAGTGTCTCTGTGGTAGGTGAAGCATCCTTTAGGTTTACACCAAGAGTGGCAGAGCTGGGTCTTGATCGATTCCTAGCTTCCTAAGAAACAGCTACACCTATTTCCATAGTGGCTGTCCAAGTGTGCATTTCCACCGGCAATGGATGAGGGTTTTCCATACTCCACATCCTGGCAACATTAGATGTCATTTATTTTATTAATCTCCTCTCTTCTGCCTCATGTAATGTGAAGTCTCAACAGTTTTCATTTGTGTTGCCCTGATGACTAAGGATACTTAACATTTTTTAAAACTGTTTCCCAGACACAAGAATTTCCTCTACTGAAAATTCTCTGTTTTTTCTGTAACTCAAGTTTAATTGTGTCATTCATTTTCCTGATTTCCGGGTTTTTTTTTTAAGCTCTTTACATATTTTAGATATTAGCCTTCTATTATATATGTATTTGAAAAAAATCCCTTTCCCAGCCTTGTGATAGTGGTGTATGCCTTAATCCCAGCACTAGTGAGTCAGAGCTAGGCGGAAATCTGTGAGTTTGAGGCCAGCCTGGTCTACAGAGCAAGATCCAGGACATGCTCCAAAACTACACAGAGAAACCCTGTCTCAAAAAATAAAATATCTCTGTGAGTTCGAGGCCAGCATGGGCTACCAAGTGAGTTCCAGGAAAGGCACAAAGCTACACAGAGAAACCCTGTCTTGAAAAACCAAAAAAAAATTAAATAAAATAAAATAAAAATAAAACAAAAAATCCTTTATCAATTTTGTAGGCTGCCATTTGGAATAAAACACTATTAGTAGCAGAATAGATAATGCTCCCTGGGTGAACCCACAAGTGGAGAATCACAATGGAGTTCACAGAATTCATTACAGTTATTTAATAAAAGATCCCTATATAATAATACATTCTTTACATTAATAATTTAATGAATATACTTCAGTGTATTTTTACTTATTCTTTGAGAATTGCATAGACTGCATTTTGATCATATTCACCCGCCAACTCCAAGTAATTCACCTCAAATCTGCCCCCACATCTGTGATGCCCAACTTTGTGTTTTTATTATTAAATTATGTTTTAATAACTCCAGTGGCCGACTATTGAAGAAATCTGACTCTCCTTCTCCCAGAAGCAGTTGTTCATCTGTAGGTCATCAGTCAGGAGTAGGGGTTCAAGCACCCTTCCCACTTTATGCTTGAAAGTTGACTGGCTTGATGTTGTATAAGTGACCACAGGTGCTGTGGGTCATGAGTGCAGTGGTCCTGTCATGGCCAGAAGACACTGTTTGCTCTAGTCTTCTATGACCTCTGGCTCCTACAATCTCTCTGCCTCATCTTTCATGATGGTCTTTGAGCCTTGTGGAAAGGGTATGATACAGATGTCCCATTAAATACGGCTGAAACCAGTGAAATAAACAGAAAAATATAAAGATACAGTGAAACAAAGAGTCGATTCTTTGAAAACACTAACAAGATGGGCACACCTTTAGCCAAATTAACCAATAGGAAGAGGAGGATGAAAATAATAAAACACAGGAGGAAAAAGGAGACACGGAGGGGGATTCAATCCTTAAGAATATTCATTCTACCAAATTGGAAAAAGCGTTTTAAAATATTGATGAATTTCTAGATGTCTGTGATCCACCAAAGTTATATCAAGATAACATGAATAATTTAAATAGTCCCTTACTAATTAATGATATAGAAACAGTAATTAAAAATTGCCTAACTAAAAGAAGACTATTGCAGGACAAAATCAGTGTGGAATTTGACCAGACATTTAAAGCACAACTTAAACTCCTCAAATTATCCAATAAAATAAAAAATGAAGGATCTCGTCCAAATTCTTCTTTGTGCCAGGAACACACTGATGTTGAGGGAAGGAGACAGATAGAAACATAGATAGGTAAGAATGTAAATAAATAGATAGGTAGAATGATAGATAGATAGATAGATAGATAGATAGATAGATAGATAGATAGATAATGGATAGACAGATGGATGGGTAGATAGAATTACAGAACAATTATGATGATGAACAAATACACACAAATTCTCAATAGAATACCTGCAAATCAAGTTCAGGATCACATCAAAGAATAATCACCCATCATGATCAAATCATCTTCACCCCAGACCTGCAAGGAAAATTCAACATACATAAATCAACATATTTATTCCACCACATAAAAGGAATAAAAGACAGAAACTACATGACCATCAGAGTATTAAAAAAAGGGGCCTTTGTAGAAGTCCAACCTCCATTCATGATGAAAGTCCTGGAGAATCTAGGAATATAGAGAATACATTTCAACATAAAAAAGTCATTGTACAACAAGCCCATGGCAGCATCATGGTAAATAGAAAAAAACTCAAAACAATTTCAAAAAATTCAGGAACAAGAAATGGTTATTCTCTCTTTCTACCCCTATTCAATACAGTACTTGAACACTTAGCTAGAGCAATAAGACAACTGAGGTAGATAAAGAGGATACCAATGGAAAAGAGGCAATTCAAAATGCCCTTATTGCAGATGATAGGATTCTAAACAAATAAAACTAATAATTTATTAGAAATCCCTTAAGGCTGATAAATACATTCATAGAAGTGGAAGAATGCAAAATAGTCAGTGGCCTTCCTGTATACCAATGACAAACAAACTGAGAAAGAAATCAGGGAAACAATTCCACTCACAATAGGCTTAAAACATATTAGACATTTGGATTAGCATACTTTTAAAGACACTATTAATAAAACAGCTATGGAGTACCCAAGAGAAATCTAAATATATTCAAGACCCTTAGAGCTGATGTTCTGAGAGAACTTCAAGACTGAAATGAATGGGGTGTTTTAAAACTTGGTGGATAAGTAGGTAATAGAAAAGGTCAATTTTGCTAAATTGATAATACTAATTCAATAAATCTTGAATTAGAAAATGTGAGTACAAAAAAATCACTATTTTCTTTGGAACTTCATAATCTAACAATAACTGCACTATTACGGGCAAAGGACAATTTATAGAGCAGAAAGTGCAGGAACATCCAGAGGTACTTTTTAATAGGAAAAAGTATGGGAGCATGCCATATTAGCGAGAAATACGTCATACGATGACAAAAAATAAAAAAAATACTTTATAGAGTTATGTAAGCAGTGGGTGAGATTGGTAGACTGGATATGGCAACAGATGCAGTGTCCCTAAACTTTGTAATTGGTGAAAGAAGAGGCTACAGGCCGCAATGAATAGGATGGGCCAACAGAGCATGCCCTGAGGATATGTCAAATGTTCTAGTTAGCTTTCTGAAGCTCTAATAAATATCCAGAAGCCAATCTGGGAAAGTAAAGTGTTTGTTCACCTCACAGGTTACAGTCCATCATCAAGGGAAGCCAAGATATGATCCCAAAACAAGGGCTTGAAACCACAGAAGAATGCTGCTCACTGCTCTGCTCAGCTACCTTTCCTCTATGGCCCAGGTTCACATATCAGGGATGCCGCTACCCACAGAGGACTGAGCCCTGCTCCATCAATTAGCAATCAAGAAAATGCCCAAGAAGCATACCTGCAAGCTAGTCTGAAGAAGTCAAATCTTGAACTACGTGTCAAGTAGACAGCCAAGATTGGCCATCACAGCAAGCCATAAAGGGGAAAACATTAACTTCAGCCTACTACAAAGAAAATTGATCCTCTATGAATAGAATTCTATGCCCAAAGTGAAATTTTAATGTGTGAAGAATAATTACAAAGAATTTATGTTGGAAAATGTAACTCTCTTTAAAATGAGTGACAATCACACAAGCCACAAAGGAAAAGTTGGTAAATTTGGCTATTGAAGTCCCTTCTGGAGGCTGCAGCGTAGACATAGGGAGTTGTTGATGGTTGACAGCACTTTTGGCCATCCGTGCAGTGTTTTGGTGGAGGAGCTCCCATCAGAATTCCTGCCCCTTATAAGCTTATGTTCCAAAGAAATGGATGGGCCCATTCTGCTTGATGATTTCTGGAAGGCTGTATCCCATTTTCGGAGCCATAGATTTTGAAAACTTCTAAACCAGCACCAGGCACAAAGACAATATTCTTGGTGTCACATACTGCATGCTCATCATGCTAGTGCCAGGGGTGAGCTCTGTAACATGATTTAACTCTGGGGTATGATTTGTTTCCTGTTGCTGCTGTCTCCAAATCCTGCCTCTTTGACTACCAGAGATACTTCAAATCTTAATAAATCATTTTTGCTTAGAAAACAGTAGGAGGCTGCTAGCTGTTGTTTATAATGAAGACCCCACAGATGTCTTCCCAGGGTTCTCCTTTCTTCAGTAGGAGTTTTTTCCTTTCTCAGAATGCATGGAGTAAGCAAGATGTGGCCTGGAGGAGTTCAAGTCCAAATTCACAGGCTCCTTCTGACAGCCCACTCTTTCTGACAGGTCCAGTGTGTTTGCTTTCTTCCTATTTCTTTAAAGAGTACCCATTTTCTGCCTCTTGGACCCTTTTCCAACACACTTCCTACCAGACATAACATAATTATTTGATTTCATATCTTCAATTGTAGAGATAGACCAGATTCTTTTGTAACTGGTTTTCTAGTTGATCCCTCCTACCCAAGAAACCACAGACTGGCATTTCATCCTATTTTAGCCATCCATGGTCATAAAAAGGCCACTGAACATCATCATGACATGAGGTCTACAAGTGATGCAGATGTGATGTTTGATCATCATCAGTCCTTCCTTTCACTCTCTAAGTCATTTGCTCATGAGTATCAGTGAACAGGAGAATACAACTGTGATGGCTGTTCTTGGTTGTCAGTGTGACTAGATCTAAGGTCAACTAACACCCAGAAAATAGAGGGCACAGCTGTGGGCCATTTCTGCTTCATTTGAAGTAGGAATATCTATTTCTAGTCTAGATCTTTGAGGTAGGAAGTCACACCTTTAATTCAGATCTTTAATTGCGATATAATCTGGACCATGCTTTCTGCTGAACGCATATAGAAGGACCTGGAGGAAGGAAGCTTTTCCTCTTTCTCTGATTCCTCCACCTTCTTAGCACATCCATTCTTTCACTGGCATTAGAGCATATATTTTGAGATTACAGCATAGACTGCAGACAGCTGAGACATCCAGACTTGTAGACTGAGCAACTACTGGATTCTTGGACTTTCCACTCATAGCCAGCCATTGTTGGATTAGCCAGAGTACAGCCTGTAAGTCATTATAACAAATCCCTTTTCAATATAGAGAGATTCATTTTATAACTTCTGTTGTGCTACAGAGCCCTGACTAACACACCATGTAGAGAGGACATTCTAGAACAATTTGTGTCTCATAAGCGTCTCAGTTCACTTACAAATTCCCAATGGCCACCTTCCCTTAACCTTACCCTTCTCTAAGCACTTGTTTACTTCAGGAGACCCAACTCTCCTCCTCTACATAATCCTGACCAATTCTTGGCATGCTTTATTTCTCATATTATTGGTTATGGATATTAGAATGGTATTAGAGTCCATTTACAGGTTTCCTAGTGGCTTTACCCAGCAGTTCTGCATAGAAAGGATGATTGGACCACGGGCCTGAGTGCAGGTGTCTGAGATGGTCTGCACTTGGCTGTGCTGCAGGGAGGTCTTTTGCTCCACCCCTTGGCATTTCTTTAATACCCTAGGGCAGAGACAGCCAGGCCCCCTGGAGGTTATTCTGTATTTACTTTCTGTTTCTTCGATGTCTATACTTCTAAGTAATATTTGCTACTGCTCCTACTCAAGAGTATTCTGGGGAAATGTGGGGGTAATGAGTAACCTCCCCATAGGATGGGAAGGGCCAACTATTGTCAGTGTTTATAAATGAGCTTTCAACTTCTCATGGGTGAAGTAGTGAAAAGATTCTAATGAAGCAGAGAGAAATATCTAGCTTTGGAAGGAGGAGGAGCTTCCCTGCCTTCTTCCCTTCCCTTCCCTTCTTTCACTTCCCTCCTTTTCCTTCTTCCCACTTTTCCCTTCCTCCCTCATCTTTCCCTTCCTCCCCCCTTCCCCTTTCTCGCCCTTCCCCCTTCCCATTCCTCTCCCCTCCCCCTTCCTCCCCCTTCCCCTTCCTCCCCCTTCCCCTTCTTCCCCCATTCCCCTTCTTCCCCCATTCCACTTCTTCCCCCCTTCCCCTTCCCCTTCCTCCCCCCTTCCCCTTCACCTTCCTCCCCCTTCCTCTTCCTCCCCCTTCCCCTTCCTCCCCCTTTCCCTTCCTCCCCTTTCACCCTTCCTCCCCCCCTTCCCCTTCCTCCCCCTTCCCCTATCTCCCCCTTCCCCTTCCTCCCCCCTTCCCCTTTCTCTCCCTTCCCCTTCCTCCCCCTTCCCCTTTCTGCCCCTTCCCCTTCCTCACCCCTTCCTCTTCCGCAATCCTTCCCCTTTATCCCCCGTCCCCCTTCCCCGTCCCCTCTTCCCCTTCCCTTCCCTTCCCTTCCCTTCCCTTCCCTTTTCCCTTCCCTTTCCTTCACTTTTCCCTTCCCTTTCCTTCCCTTTCCTTCCCTTTTTCCCTTCCCATTTTCCCTTCCCTCTTTCCCTTCCCTTTTTCCCTTCCCTTTTTCCCTTCCCTTTTTCCCTTCCGTTTTCCCTTCCCTTTTTTCCCTTCCTTTTTTTCCCTTCCCTTTTTTCCCTTCCCTTTTTTCCCTTCCTTTTTCTCCCTTCCCTTTTTTCCCTTCCTTTTTTCCTTTCCCTTTTTTCCCTTCCCTTTTTTCCCTTCCCCTTTTTTCCCTTCCCTTTTTTCCCTTCCCTCCCTTTTTCCCTTCCCTCCCTTTTTCCCTTCCCTTTTCCCTTCCTTTTTCCCTTCCCTCCCTTTTTCCCTTCCCCTTTTCCTTCCCTCCCTTTTTCCCTCCCCTTTTTCCCTTCCCTCTCTTTTTCCCTTCCCTTTTCCCCTTCCCTTTTTTCCTTCCCTTTTCCCTTCCCTTTTTCCCTTCCCTTTTTTTCCCTTCGCTTTTTCCCTTCCCTTTTTCCCTTCCCCTTTTCCCTTCCCTTTTTCCCTTCCCTTTTTCCCTTCACTCCCTTTTTCCCTTCCCTCCCTTCCCTTTCCCTTCTCTTTTCCCTTCCCTTTCCCTTCCCTTTCCCTTCCCTTTCCCTTCCCTTTCCCTTCCCTTTCCTTCCCTTCCCTTCCCTGTGTCACAGCACAGACTCCTGGAAAGAAACCTCAGCTTCTGGGCAGTTGAGGAAGAATCAGCAAGGAAGCAAAGGCTGTGCCCCATGACATCAGCAGTCTCTTCTCTGGAATTCTACTGTATCTTGGAGAGCTCTTGGAATACCGTGATGTCACTAGTGTTGTAGCAACACCACGTGAGCTTAGGACATTAGTTCAGTGCTGTAAGTTTCACCTACAGAGATGTGGTCAAGACTGAGGCGTCTAGTTGAGAGAGACAATACACAGCATGGAGAGACCAGAGCAAGGAAGAAGGAAGCAGGCCCTAGGTCTAACTGGAAAACATGGAGAAATCTCTGGTGCTGGGAAAGACACGGTGAGTCCAGTAGGGCTGGGCAGCTTTCTGGATGTGATGGTCTTGAGCTTTCCAGAGCTGGGGCTCAAGAGCTGGGAACTTGTGGGAAGGAAAAGGCCTATCCTGTTCTGGGTTCCTACAGAGCAGACCCAGATCAAGGATCCATGATGGTTAGTTTGACAGATTTAGGAATTGACAAGGCTTTAGCTGCTTTGCTGGGTACCATCTGCTTTCACTCGGAGTGGGGAAGGAGGCACAGAGGAGTTAATGAGATATCTGTACCATAACTGTGTCCCCCCCACCACCCCCTGCCACACACACACTGGAGTCCTGTAGTTGTGTGCCAGTAATAATAGGGAAAGGAGAGTGCTCTGGCAAAGCCTGAGGTTCTCATACTTGACATCACAGCCACTAGCAGGGCAGGATCCCCCAAGTGCTGCTGTCTTTCAAGGGCCCCTGGGGTTTCTGAATTACCAGCCGTTGATGGCACACAGGTCTGTAGTTCAGCCTGAAAGCTGTTAGATTCAGTGGACCTGGACGGATACTCTCCCCATCCTGCCAGCTCTGGGTGTCTTGGATTGTCAGTGAGGATGGCTTTGTGAATCTGATGATCATGTCGTGCCCTGCATGGCTTCCCCGTTAACATGAGAGTCTGAAGCATAGAGTAAGTGAGGCAGGCATCCATACACTACCTGAGTGTGACAGTAGCAATTTTCTCCTGGTTTTTCAAAGCACTTGGCTGAGGGCTCTAAAGCTACAGTGCATTCTCTGTAGCCGTGAATAAGCCTTAGGAGGATGTCTCCTGGGTCACATTGTCTAGGGAGACAGAGGAAACCTGCTGACTTCTGAGACATCCACCTCCCTATAGAGAGATGGGAGAACTGACATCCACAGAGGGGGAGAATCAAGTCTTGTCTTTGAGAAGCTGCTAGAGCAAAGTCTCATCTTCCAGTTAATTCCTGAGCATTCTTCAGTGGGTCAGGTTTGACTGAGATGAGGTGGTGCATAGGGCAGGTACTGTGCTTTGACTTGTAGAATAGGGAATTACTGAGATACTTAACTTTGTCTAAATTGGTTGTCAGTGTGATATAACATCTGAATGGAAATGGTTTACCCCACATCAATCATTTGCTCTTGGTACCACCAAGTACACTTCTGAATCCACAGTCCAGTCTTCTGAAGAATTTGCAATCCAGGCTAAACATGGTGCTAGCTCCTCATTTCAGGACTGCCAGGAAATTCACAAGTGTGAACTGCGGCTCTGGGAATGGTCTAGGGCAAATGAACCCTAATAATATGTCTCCTGTGTCCTTTGCCTGCCCTTCACATGCTCTGATGAGTATTCTTTAAGCTGGCTGTGCCCATTTCCTTCCTAAGGGCATGTGCATTGTCACAGGTGGCTCCAGATCAAGAAATTAGTCTTTGTGTAGCTCTAGGTGAAGCAACATAGCAGTGACACACTACATACTCTCCCATGACTGTGACACATTTGCCCTTACATACTGTGTCTGGCCTGCCTCTAGCCATTCATCTTTCCTCAAACTTGAGTGCAGGAATGGACGATTAATGGGAGTGTTTGCACTGTTTGTCTCAGGGCTCACCTGGAGAACCCCAGTTCTTAGCATCTCCAGCCTGACACGTCACTAGTTGATCACACATTGGCTAATATTGCGTTGGCTGGAATTTATTGGACTGATGATTCAGGGAATTTTTTCTCACTAACTAAGGGACATTTCTCTGTTCTGACAGGACACCCATAAGCTCCCACCACACCTACATACAGTAACAGCCTTGTGGATCCTCCACAATGTGCTTGTTGACATCAGGGGACTGATCTTTCCTCTCCTCCATCCTGACCTTTACTTCTCGTGTTATTTAGCAAACTTTATTTCTCATGTTATTGTTTGGGGATCTCAACAAAGGGCCAGTCATTTCCTGGGATGTGTTTTGAAGTGAGTCTTCATCTTCCCATACATGAAGGAGTGATTATACTCTAATGAAACAGAAAGAAATCTCTGGCTTTGTAAGGAGGAGGTGTTGAAGGTCTTCCCTTGTGTTTCTGGGAAGGCTCCTGGGAATGGCAACATGGTTCTGGTGAAGTGGAGAAGAGCTAGTTAGTGGATAATTGAGGTCTGCTGGAGGTGACCCTAATCATCCCTTCTATGGTGATTCTATTCTATCCTGGAGAGTCCTTGGTAATCTCTATGATGTCACCGTGTTGTGGTAACACCAATGCCTGTGGGTTATTCCTTCAGCTCTCATAGACATGTTGGCAAGACTGAGCAGGCTGCTTGGGAGAGAGAATGGAGAACATGGAGAGACCAAAGAGAGGAAGAAGGAAGCTGGCCTCAGTGTCAAACCTGGAGAAATAGATGGTTCTGTCTAAGGCACAGTGACTCCTGAGCAGAGTTAGAGAAGTGTGCTGGAGGAAGTGAACTTGAACTGAGATTTCTGGTAGTAGAGCTCAGCAGCAGGGTGTTTCTGAGTAACAATGGGCCAATCCAGCTTCTCTGGCTTTCTAAAGAGCAGACCCAGAGTCAAGAGTTTCTGATGGTTAGTTTCTGGAGAGCTATGAACTGTCCAGGCTGCAGCTGGGAATTCTTTCATTACATTCTTAGAGGCAAAGAAGGGCAGGAGGAACAGACTGACTGCTGAGATGTCTCTCTCTGGGTGGGGTGAGGCTGCACTTCATCCCAGTGGATTTCTTCAGTTTCCATGGGAATATGATTCCTATAGGAAGTGAAGAAATTCCCCTGGACACACAGCAGATCTTCAGATGCTTTGGTCCTGGGCACATGTGATCAGGACTTGGTGCTTGCTAAGCTCTAGGGACAACAGGACTTACTTGCATCATATCAGATATGACCTGACACTGTCCTCCAATTCTACTTGGCTGGGCTTGCTTAGGCCTTCCAAGACGAGAGGGCTGCAATAAGGAGGGAGGCACATGATTATCCACAGTGCTTGAGGACAGAGACAGAGCTCAGGGGCCACAGTTTGAGGATAGCTGCCCTGCTGTTCGGGAACTTCACTGGGTTCCTTGCATTTTCTCTTCCTTAGGCTTCATCTTGGGACTCAGCATGGACTCTCCTGGTCCTATGCGATTCAAGAATACAAGTTCATTTGTCTTTGTCTACCTGCAGGGACTACTCGGGAAGCACCATCCCAACTCTCCACCTTCACTGAGCAGGAGCAGGAGCAGGTGCAGGAAATGAAAAAACTAGAGAAACTCACCATTCGTCTACATGATATGGAATGTGAGAGAAATGAGCTGCGTGGAATCCTGGCCAATTACACAAACAAGGATTTGAACAACAGGTAGTCTTTATTCCCAGTTCTCTGCTGGCCATCATGACACCACAGTATCAAGCCCAGGTTTCCTGAGGAATTGGAGGGTGAAACACCATGGTGTCCTGTTGCCTAAACTAAATTTCATGAGTTTTTTTGAAATGCAGAACTTGGAGCCTGGGTAGGAGTGAGATGTGGACACAGGCTTGTCTGCTTCCTCCAAATGAAAAGCAGAGCCTATAGCTTGAATCACAGTCTGGGGATAGGGACAGTAGTGTGTGAGCTCTCATCATGCATTTCAAGAGGTCTTGACAGGTGTGACTCTTGGGTGATGCTAGGTGCAGTGAGTTTGTGGTGAGTCTTTGTGCTTGACCAGCAGATGACTGTGTGCTGAAAGCTCCTGGCAGCAGCTGGAGGGGCCTGGTCCACTCATCCGTCTCAGGGTGTGACTGTGAGGCCTGAAGCTAATCACAGCTCCCCTCTGGTCTTCTTATACTTTGTGACAATGCCACATGCCAATATTTCTTGGGCATCCTGATTTCATGTGGTGTGTGTGTGTGTGTGTGTGTGTGTGTGTGTGTGTGTGTGTGTTCCTGAGAGTCTGAGGGCATGGTCTGAGGATTTAACGAAGCTTTCAGATAATGGCACTGCTGAGGCCAGGGAACCCCACTTTGAGCTCTGTGCTCACCTTGGTAGAACATTCGAATCACATGTGAAGTTTACAAAACCATCCTGAAGTTGGGGCTCCCTCCTGGAAATACTGATTGTGTGCTCTGGTCCTCTGTGTAGCAGTAGACACCCAGAAATGAGAATTCCTGTTCTGAAGACAGGAGAATGTCCCCATAGGTTTCTGGTGAGCCCACATATGTGACACAGACGCATGGGAACTTCTTAGAGCGCTTATCTATAGCTCCAAGCCTACTGTGGGTGCTCATGCATCATTGGATTCCTCCCCTTAGACCTCCTGGCTGTTCTGTCCTGGGGACAGGATAGGATGTTTAATAAGCACCAGGAGGTCCCACTGTTTAAGTGGCAAGCTTTGGCATCCACTGGACTGGGGTAGTTCATGGCACAGCTTCTTTCATGTATTCTTTTTGGCCTGTGTTCATGGGTTTTTTCCCTCCTGGGTCCATGCCCTACCACAGGCTAAATTTTGAACTCGAGATGCTTGAAATGGAACACAAGCAGGTGATGTCAGCTCTCCAGAAATTGCCCATGGAGATTAGTGATGCCTTGGACAAGTGCAAGGGGCTGATTGAGGAGACTGAATACTTTAGGTAAGTGCCTACTAGCTTGGGAGGGACTGTTTCTGCCTTTCTTGGTCCTTGACTCAAAGTGAAGGCTCTGGTTCTAGCCTGTGTGCCTCTTAGCCAGCATCCTCCTTTGTGACCCTTGGATTTGGGCCTCTTCGACTCAGTTTTGCTAAGTGTGGAAAAACACTGAGGCCCTCCCATCATTGTCCAGGAGTGGGAGCCCTTAGATAGGAATATCCTTTGCATCATGAAGGGGATGTCCTGAAGCCCAGGCCCTCCAGGGCTCTGGTTGGAGCTTCACAGATCTGGTTTGCCTGGGATCTGTAGAGAGAATTTATTCTGGTTGGGACTTCTGCCCTCCTTCAGAGAGTGTTTGCCCTCTACCTGCTGATGCTTTCCCAAGACCATGAACAGTTAAGCACAGGTGTGGGATGTACCCTGTTATCAGAGGCACAGGATCCCTTTTGGTACCAGGATTTTCAGAAGTAATTTGAATCTCTCGGGAATTTGGTTTTTCTCTGGATTTGGCCTGCATTTGAGTGATGCTGGCTTGGCTACTGAGAGCTCCATTCTTGGGCTGTCTGGGGGCCTGTGACTTTTCAGGGTTAGTGGCATTAGAAGTAGAGATGGCAAATGCAGCCTCTCTGAGGTTCACCATTTCTTTCTTTGGTGGTTCAGTTACCTCCATGGCCGGTTCCTACGAGAGTGCAATCCCCTAAAGAAGAGTGTACGTGTGTTGAGGATCCAGAACATACAGCTGTGGAAAGAGCAGATTGAACTGCAAAAGACTTGTGAGGAGGTGAAGAAGCTCTTGAAGGAGGCCCATGAGAAGATCTGTGACCCCTATGCTGAGCAGCAGCAGGTAGGCTGAGGCACTAGGGGCAAGCTGCCCAACTGTCCAACCATAGTCATAGAGACACCCATGTAACCATCCACCACCCATGCAGACTCCTACTTACATACCATACAATTGTTCATTTCTGTGATCATTCACAAGTCTCTCTGTAGAGTTAGCCTCTTTCAAGATACTGGATGATTGGCAAACAAACCCTCCTGCTCTGCTAGAAGCTGCAGTACATTCAGAGAGATGGGTCAGTCAGCTCTAACACACCTACATGTTATTATGTTACCAGTCTGCTATACAGAGAGCTACTTGGAGAATATCACAGAGCTCTCATTGATTAGGTCAGTGGCCTGTGGCTCATTTGCTTTGCAGATGTCATGTGAGATCACAGGTAGGAAACAGCTTGTAAGAATTAGAGCCCAGGGCCAGTGCAAAGTGAGTAGTTCTCATTTTGGGGTCAATTTAGGGGTGGCATGTGGTCTTCTCCTTTCTTCCTACATGGCAATGTGCTCTCTTCCCTTAGCTTAACTCTTGGTTCATACTGTCAGAGGCCTGAGTATCAGCTTGTCCGCCTGTTTTCTGTGGGTGGTGCTGGACAGTTCTCCCCTCCTGGAGTTTCCAGTCTGGAGCTCACTGAATGACCATATATGTGGGAGGACTTTGACAGCCTGAGGGTTGGAGTGACTGATTTGAGGCTTCAAGAGAACATTTTCTCCAATCACTTCAACATAGTTTGACTAAGCTGTGTGCTCTCCTCTAGGCATTTTTAGTTCCCAAGTGACGGATAGCTGTGTTGTAAGTCTCTGCTGAAACATGTGATGTGCATAGTCTAAATTCAATTGTTCACTCAATACGATGTACCCTTCCTTGTTTTCTGCTCACGTTTGATTTCTGTGGTCGGTGTGTGATCTATGCAGGCATGTGTAAATGTGTGCATATGTGTGTGTTCAGAGGCTACATAATGAAATCCTATGTTGTCATCTGTTGCTCACTCCCTTGTTCCCTTGAGCCCAGGTCATTCAATGAACCTAAAAATTTTTGTTTGGGCCATTCTGGCTGGCCAGCACTCTGTCTCCTTTCTTCCCCATGGGAACCTTTTGTCTTGTCTCATGTAATTGTAGTAAGTTTAAATTGCTTTCTGTTGTGTTTATATACTTTTATTGCTTTGGTATACATGTGTTTTTTAATAAATAACAAAAATCAAACACTACGGCTATTTAAAAAATAAAATTAGACTTCTTCCTTTTCACTACACAAAGCTAACACAACAGGAAGTGTCTGATTTGTCTCATTGGCTTCACAACACGGAATCCCACAGTGCATCTCTTTGCTGACATTGTGTTGCTGACTATGTCATGTGCATGGCTGTGTCTTAGAACAGATTCCCTCTCATAGCTGTGTGGAGTGTTGTGTTCCTGAAAAGCACTGCAGGTGATGTCACTGGCCTCCTTCTCACTGACATTGGGGTGAATTCATATCATATGCACTGTCATCTGTTGACAACCTCCTGGGTGTTGACCATGGGTCACTCTCTTTCACTTGAGCTATCCAGGTCTTCTTGGAGGAGCTAGGGTAAGTTTAGTGAAGAGATTATGATGAATTAACTTGCAACCTGTTGGATCAATGAGTCTTGGGATGTATAAAGTTCATGGAAGGAAAAGAGTGCAGGGCAGGGTAGCAGAGGCTGGCTGAGTCTAAGAGCCTTGTACACAGCAGGGAAGACCCATGACCTTCCCCAGAGCAGAAAAGCTGCTACAAGGCAGCAGTCCTCTCTTGGACATATGTTCAGGAATGTGTGTGTGTGTGTGTGTGTGTGTGTGTGTGTGTGTGTGTGTATCTGTGTTTGCATTTCTGTCCAACTGTGAGGGTGAACCTCTGTGTGTGTGTGAATTCTGGCTGTTCTTTCTACAGTAGTGTTCTTTATGTTCGTGTTTATGACCTTGTGTGGGTTAATGGGTGTTTCTGTGCCCATGTTTTCTGTATGTGTAGGGGTAAGTGCTTGTGTGTGTTGGGAGTATGGGTGCTTATGAGTGCAAGTATGTGCTTCTGTGTGTGAATGTGTAAACTTGTGTGTGTGTGTGTGTGTGTGTGTGTGTGTGTATTTCTCCAAACTTATTCATGAAACATCTTTAATGATGATGGAGACCCAACATTATTGAGAATGTACTGTGCCCACACACTTGGCATCTATCAAATTCTGTATTCTTTTGCTCATCTTTCTACATGTCCACCTAGCTCTCTAGAATGAAAGGATAGAAAAACTGCTGTAATTCAGTGGTTTTCAGTATATGTAGAGTCAAAAACTTTTATCTGCAAGGAAATCCTTGGAGCAAACCAAAGGAACTTGGTACAGGAAATTGAGGCCATTGTGTCTTTGAGGCAGGATTGGCTGGCTGAGAGTTTGTGTCCCTTCTCTGCCCGGGGTGAATGGTGACTGCATACTCAATGGTCTGTGGCTTACTTTGTCTTCTCTGTTCCCTGTCTTGTCCTCATCCACATTGCCTGCTACCACTTTCTTTCCACTTTTGCCTAACCTTGGCTCAGTTTACCTTGGCTGTGGAGCTTGGACTGGATGTTATTGGTTGAGAGAGTCTGACTTGCAGTGTGCATCTTTCTGCATCCAAGTCCAGCAGAAGTCCCCTAGCCATGCTGAAGTGTGAGAAGGGGGCTGTCTCAGCACACCCAACGTAGGCTCATGATGGTCCGAAGCACTCACCATGTGCTGTGCCTGCAGCACTCAGTAACTGCTTTTCTTCAGAGTTCTTCATTCTGAGTTAAAATCTGCCTCATGAGGGCTGGGAGAAATGAGGACCCTCAGACATTGCTGGTCATATAAAATGATATAGCGCAGTGAGAAGCCACAAACAATTCTTCAGAAGGTTGAACTGCAATCCCCAGGTGATACAGTGATCCAGATCATGAAGTAGATGTCCCTAGAGAAGCTAGAGGGCAGCAGAGTTTTAGCAGCGTTCCTCAGAGTAGCCTCTAGTAGAAACTATCTAGATGTCCATTATTGGAAGAGTGTAGTACAGTGTGGTTGAGCGCTTCCATGGAATATCATTTGACTCTGATTTAGTCAGCCTTTTGTTACTCATAAAAACTTCTGAAATGATCACCTTACAGGGAGGAACTGTTCCTTTTGCATCCTGGTTGTGGAGATTTTCTAGTTTCCTGAGCTCATTGCTTTGGGTCTGAAGTGAGGCAGCCTGTGGTAAAGGGAGCTTCTCTTGGAGGAATTTGCTCACCTTGAGGGCAACTGGGAAGCACTGAACAAGACCAGTGGTCTGGTCCACCACCATGCAGTGCTCCTGTGCTTGGGTTAATTCCTATACTGTACAGCTTGGGGAACTTCCTAAGCAGTGTTGGCTAATGGGCCAGGACCCCGGAGGTCTACCTGCCTGTGCATTAGGTTACAGGACAGGCAATTCAGTGTCTGAACTGCCTATCTCTCATACTCACTGTGTTTGTTTCTCATTCAACAAAAGTTTATCCTCTTCTCAATAGTATTTCTGGTGATTGCTCTTTATATTAGCATTAGCTGGGAAAATGGACATGTTAGTTCATTACAGTGTGCTTGTATGTGTGCATACATGTACTTGTGTGCTTTCATAACTTTATGTGTGTCCATGTGAGTGAGCAAAAGTCCACTGAGAACACAATCTTCTAATGCACAGGAGCAGGAAAACCTGGAGGAAAGACTGAAGGACCTGCTGAAGCAGAAGGAGCTGGTCACCCAGCAAAGGGACTTGGCAGAAAAGCTGCAACATCACTTCAGTGTCTCTGAGATGAGGTGGGAGCCCAGGCTGGGAGGAGCGGTTAGAATGATGTAGGTCACCTGTCCCTGGATCTCTATCCTTTTGGGATTCTCTCCATATGGATGGCTCTCAGCCACAGCCACGGAAAGACCACCTCAGGGTATTGTGCTAGCCCAGTTCACAAGAACTTCTCCAGGAAACACTATGTTTGATCTTTAATGTTTCTGGGGAATGTGTACCCCTTATTCCCTCCTGAGCTCTCTGGTATCTTCTCAGTGTCCCCTGTGTCGCCACATAAATCTCGCTATGGTAGTCCTCAGTCTAGCAGGAGGCGGCATACTTCTGGAGGACAGGGTGTGTTCCTGTCACTTTATTTTCCTTTTAGAACATCACCTTTACAGAAAAGTTCCTATTTTGGACAGATCTGCATGCAGCACACTCTTGCTGATTACAGGCTCTCTGCACTGTGCATCTGTCTCCTGTGAAAAGATTTTACTGGACATAAGATTATTTAGGGGTTGAGGTGTTGAACTCAGGCAAGTTTCTGTGCTGTAGGAATAATCAGAACCTTCACTGCTTTTATTTTGTAGGCTTCTAGAGGGTCTACATTCAGTTTCCCAGGTTGCTTACTCACCTGATATCTAATCAGGGCCATGCACATCTGCCCTGACCTGTTTGTCAGACACTGTTATTTTTTCTCACAACAATGTATCTAGAGAACTGGAAAAACATGCTGAATTTCTTGCCCAGCACAGTGTAGTTCTCAGTTCATTTTCTAGTAGATTTTAGCTGAGAATAAAACCAGACCCAGGTATAAGCTGACATTTCTCTGCTAGGAAATGCAGGGAATGACCTCAGCTGAAAGATCATGCTGGACGGTCCAGCTGACTAGAGCTGGTTCAGGCTCAAGTGCTGAGATAACAGGTCCCCACCAGGCCTGTCCCTAACTGCCTTCCTCCTCTAGGTCAGAAAATCTGCACCACAAGCTGGAACATGTCACAGCCCAGGATGAGAGCCTCCTGCAGACAGAGCTGCTGCAGCAGGAGCAGGAAGTATCTCAGGCAAGTTGGCCACCACTGCATTCCAACCCCTGCAACCATGGCATTCATGGGGACTGGGGGCTCTTGACATTGGCTTCCAGTGTGAATAGACCCTGATTTTGTCTAGCCTGTGGCCCAGGCAGGCTGCTTCTGGGACTGATTGCCTTTCCTTCTCTCACAGCAGCTATGAGAGAACTGAGGAGGCCAAAGAAGGCACAGACATCATGAACCCATGGTGTTCTCCACCCTTGGACTGAAGCCTCCTCAGAAGAAGACATCCTATGAGATTCCAAGGAAGCATGGCTATACTTGCTTTGAAAATGCTTTTTACAATTGTGACTGCCTTCCTACCATGTTTCCAAGGCCAGCCACAGGCTGTTAGTCTGTGCTTCAAAGTCTGTTGCATGATTAACCTAATCTTATTATTTTAATTAAGCAAGCTGCTTAGCTTAACTTTTTTTGTTTGATTGTTTTGTTTGGGTTTTGTTTGGCTTGGGTTTTTTGGTTTTCTTTGTTATGGTTTGAGGTTTTGAATTCATTTGTTCTTTCTTTTGTTCTTGTTGTTTGGTATTTTGATAAGGCTGTTTACTGTTTATATTGTGCTCCTTTTAAGGCACTATTGAGTAAAATGACTGTATTTTTTTTGTAAATAAAAATGTGATTTCCCATTCTGAACTCTTAAGACTGATTTCTCTGGTCAGTATTGCTCTGGGCTCAAAGTTTATCTAGCTGTGTCCCAGCCAAACTGCTTTAGGTATGATAGCCTTTCCTACACTGACAGTAGCTCTTGAGGGACAACTGAGGAAGCCATAGAAGCCGCAGTCAGCTTGATCGTGCAACATTCTCCACCCTAGGGTCAAGGCCCCCTCAGAGGAAGACACCCCTTTCAGCTGTGATCTCACCAGTGAGACAGACACCAGCTGACCTCCAGGTGGTCCAGCCCCATCACATGCATGGTCTGTTGACTCAGTACTCCTGAAGAAATGAAAGCATCATGAATGAGCTTGAGACACAGAAAACCTGAGAGAAGAGTTACTGCGAACCCTGACATTCAACAGAATGTGTTCCTTGTGAAGGATCCAATAATGTGAAGGGTAGAGATGTTGGTGAGCAAGACTTTTTCTGTCAGTTTAATGTCCATGATTTGGCAAGCTCACTGAGTCCTTAGCCCTCCTCATGTGGTGGGAAATCCATCACGGAAGACTATCTTGATGTCAAGTTGTTCTAAACACACAGTTTCCAACTCTTCACTCTTAATATCAATTTCTAGGTCATGTGTGATCTTTCACTCTTATAGCTCCAGAACCATCTGTAACTTCAGAACTTCAGTGTGCCCAGCTTGGCTTACATAGTGATTTCCCAGCCAAGCCAGGGATACACAGGGCTTTGGATGTGGATGGTATTTCCAACTCTGTGTATACCCATTGCATGATAGAAAAAGTATCCATACTGTTCTTTCTGGACATAACTTTAGCTATCCCTAAACTATAGTATTCTGTATACACATTTTATGAAATGATCCTGTGAACCCTATTAATGAGAAACACACCAGTACTGCTCTAATGCCTCTCAGGAAATCCAAACATTTACTAAGGTAGTATGCAAAAACTCCAAGTCCTGCTTGCCATCCGGGCCATGGTGATGTCCCTGCCTGGGCATCCAAGGACCATATTTTGTCCATGGCCCTGACACAGCTCTGAGCCTCTGTGTTGATATCTGTGACTCCTGTTACCACTGAGGGCTCTGCAGCCACCTTCAGTCTGGGCACCACCTGTGACTATGGTACTGTCAAAGGATATGATCCCACAGGGGCAGTGTGCGTGTTTTAGAGGACTGTGCTGCCACACAGGACCATAGTGACATCTGTGCCAGGAAGCTTGCAAGGGCCACATCTGAGTCCTTGTCTCTGCTGAAACCAGGTCTGCATTGATGTCCCAGGCTCCTAATGCCATCAATGACATTGCAAATTCCTGGAATCTTGGCAGCCACATGGTCATATCTGGGGCCTGCTGATCAGTCCATGCTGTTCTGAGTGACCTGCATTGCCAACCAGGGCTATGGAGACATGCAGACTCAGGATGCAGCCTAGGATCATGTCTAGGTCCATGTTGCAAATGCAACCTGGTTCTATGTTCATTTCCATGGCCTGTGTTGTCAACTAAGAGATACACAGAAGTAGTTAGTGTGTGAGTAGCCACTTAAGATCATGTTAATGTTCTAGGGCTGTACTTCTTCCAGGGCCATACAGCTCTCAGTGGCCTGTGCTGCCACCAGGGGCCATGGTGGCCTCTAGGCCTAGACTGCTGCTAAGGGCCATGTCTGGAACCTGTACCCTGCCACAGCTTCAGTTTATGTTGGTGTCTTTGGCTCCTGTTGCCATTGAAGACAGGATAGGGA
This sequence comes from Peromyscus eremicus, assembly GCF_949786415.1. NCBI lineage: Eukaryota > Metazoa > Chordata > Mammalia > Rodentia > Cricetidae > Peromyscus > Peromyscus eremicus. Next base: position 76,424,115 of record NC_081425.1, read on the forward strand.
TTCAAAAATTTAACCCTACCCCTCACAGGCTGCAGCACTAGAGAGAACTGGATCTGCCCCTCATCAATGGCAGCACTTGGAGAGTGGGTCCTGCACCTGGACTGAGCAGCATGTAGAGCTGTCCTTGTTAGCGGTGGTGCAGGAGAGCTGGCCCTGAGGGTGTGAGAGCAGAAGAGCTGACTCTGCTCGCCTTCTTCTGACCTGTGTTGACAAGGGTGAGGGAAAGATGCCTGCCCCACCTGAGTACATGCTATCTGAATCTGGTGGGAGAGTTGGCCTCTGGGGCCTGAGAACAGAAGAGCTTGGTCTGTCCCTGACCATCTGCAACAATTGGGAAAATTGGCCCAGCATCTTACCAGTTCAAACAGCAGAGCTGGTTCTTGTGGTCTGAGTGTGCGTGACCCAGATGTGAGGGCATAAAAGGAGGAGAATTGGGCTCTGTTCCTTCTGCCTGCTGCATTTGGTGAATTAGCTGGGGTAGAGTTGGAGAGCTTGCTCAGGTGGTGAAGATGAGGGAAAGCGGTGTGCTCACTAACCCAGCTACCACCCAGGTTCAGAACAAGGGCTACAAGTCATCCCACCCTAACACCCTCTTCATCTACGAACTGCAGGAGCGTGTGAAAAGCCCAGATCTGCAGATCAGAGCTGCAGGATCTCCATGACACAGACATCAATTCTATAAAAGAGGAGTCCCAGTGAGGGTGGATTATTGACAGTGTAGGAGAAGTCAGAGGCCAGAACACTTACAAGAAAAGATGTATAGACTAAAAGATGTACTGTGTGACTCACTGGATCACACTACATATTCCTCAGCAAGATTGTTGTTTGTTTTCTTTTGGTTTTGGATTTTGCATTTTTCTTTATATTATTTTATTTTAGATTGGAGATACCAAGGGCACAGCACAGATGCAAGGGAACAGGTAGTTGGAAGAGTGGGATTGAGATGCATAATGTGAAACCAAGAGAGAATCAATAAAACATTAAAAAATAACAAATTAAAAAACCAGAGCTATCTGCCTCTGATTTTCTTGAAATATAGCTTGTGTGATAACCAAATAATAGACATATTGAATACAAAGATAAGTGATCTTTATTTTTTTTTTGCTGCTGTATGCCTTAATGATGCATTACTGCAATCTTTTTTTAAGATTTCTTTGTTTTATTTACATGTATTGGCCTTATGCCTGCTGAAGGGCTGTACTCTACATGCATGCAATTCCACCAGAGACCAGAAGAGGGCATCAAATTCCTCTTGAAACTGGAGGATGCTTTTTAGCTGCTCTGTTTTTTCTTTGGGAAAGAAACAATTACTCAAAGTAAAGGAGCCATCTCTTCAGCTCCTACACTTGGCTTTTTTCTTTCTAGCCACGTGTGCTGTATTAGTTGGAATGATTCAGCACAAACCAAAGAGAAAGTTCAGGAGTTCTGTAGGGACAAATATATGATGTAGGCATGGTGGTAATTGTCTTAGGATGCCATGCATCCATGCAAGGTGTTCATAGGTTCAGGATCCTGCTCCACCATCACTTATTGTCAGCGTTGGAGCAGATCTCTCACATCTCACATTGGATGACAATAAAGATTAGGGTCATCTGATGAAATGCAGAAATGAGAAGACATCCTGGTGGTGTAGGTGTGGTTAGGAGTCCCTCTTGACACTCCAGCTAAGTGTTGGGAGGAAGCTTCAGAAGAGCCAGAGGGGATGAAGCCTGCAGAAAAGCCATGTGCCTCTGATGGAGAGCACGCCTGTGCAAGGCTAGGAAGGGAGAGGGATGGTTGATGCTGCTCTTTTCCCACAACTGATCCCACTGTGTACTGATGAAGAGTTTTTTCCAGATGAGTTCTGTATTCTTGTGAAGCTCCCCTGAACCTAATCTGACGTCTGAGACTGAATCAGAGAGTTAAAGTGTGGAGGAAATAATCCTGTGGAGTCCCAAAATGGTGCTATCAAACAAGGGTAGAAATAATCTACTCTTCATGAATAAAGAACATATATATACACAGAACATTCAATTTCATGGATGATGTGTTCAGCTGGACAATTGGCTCAGTGGGCAAAATCACTTGCTGCCAGGCTTATGGGCCTTAGTTCCTTCCCTGGGACCCACATGATTGAAGGAGACAACAAACCTCTGACAAATTGTCCTCTGATCTTCATGTGGGTCGGGAGACTGGTCATGGCCCACAAAAGCTAAGACATGGGGATTTGTGTCCATTCCTCACTTATCCTTGAATCTCTCCATCTGAGGCACTCATTTAATTGTATTACTCTGCATTCCATTTGAGAGAAGTGGAATTTTTGCTATTTTACTCTCATTACTGAGATGTTATAGGAGAAAAGAAGGCCAACACCAAAGCATCACCAGAAGAATGGCTAAGGGAAGGTGGCCATTGGGAATCTGTGACATCGCTGAGACACAAACTGCTCTAGGATGTCTTCTCTATATGCCTGGTGTATTAGTCAGGGCTCTCTCGAGTAATAGAAGTTATAAACTGAATCTCTCTATATCTAGAAAAGCAATATGTTAGAATGACTTCCAGGCTGTGGTCCAGACTATACAAGGATGGCTATGATGGAAAGTCTAGGAATCCAGTAGCTGCTCAATCCACAAGACAAGAAGTCTTAGTTTTCTGCAGTCTATGATGTAATCTTAAAGAAGTAGGTTCTAACTCCAGTGTAGGAATGGATGTGCTCACAAGGCAAGAGCAAGCAGAGAAAGAGTAAATCTTCCTTCTTCCATTTCATTATACAACCTTCCAGCAGAAGGAGTGGTCCAGATTACATCTGGGCTAAAGTCTGAATTAAAGGTGTGACTTCCTACCTCAAAGAGCAGGATTAGAAGTAGATCCTCCTACTTCAAATGAAATCTCCCATAGATGTGCTCTATATATTTTGACTTTGGTTATTATCATATGTACTCTCATGGACAACCAAGAATAGCCTTCATGGTTGTATTTCCCTCTACACTAATATTCATGAGCAAATGGCTCCCTTAGAGAGTGAAAGGAAGGAGTGACAATAATCATAAGTTACATCTGGGTCAGCTGTAGAGCCCATGGTCATGATGACTTTATTGGCCTCCTTATGGCCATGCATGGCTGAAATAGGACTAAACACCCATCTCTAGTACTTGGGAACAAGGGATCAGCTGGAAATCCAGTTTCTATACAATAGGAGATTAGACATTGAAATAAGTATGATGTCCCTTTTAGTAACTGTGGTGGAAAGGGGCCCAGGAGTGAGAAATGTGTGTTCTTTAGAAAGAGGAAGAAAGGCCCAACACAGCAAACACACTGCAGCATTCAGAAAGAGTGGGGTTACTAGGGCACGTGTTTCGGACTTTAAATCCTCCAGACACATTCTTGCTCACTCCATTCATCCTGAAAAGGAAAGAGAAATGAAAAAAAACCACAAAAAGCCAAAATTCCCTCTTAACACAAGAGGGCCAGAAAAGACTTCTGTGGAGTCTTCATTCTATACAACAGCTAGAAGACTCCAGTTGCTTTCAAAGAAAACAATGATTTATTAGGATTTGAAGTTTACTGGTGATCAAAGAGGCAGGATCTGGAAGCAGTAGCACCAGGAACCACATAATAGTCCAGAGCTAAATGTTATTGCAGATCTCCCATTGACACTACCATGATGAGCAAGGGCACTGCAGTGTGTGTCCCCAAGAATACTGGCTTTAGACAATGTTCCTTGTGCTGCTTCAGAAGATTGCAACATCTACAGATCTGAAAATGAGATGCAGCCTTCCCCAAGTCATCAAGCAGAATGGACTCCTCCATTTCTCTAGAACATAAGCTCTGGCATCCAGTTGATGATTCAGGCTTGTATTTGGGACCTGGTCTCTGCAGTAAGGGTTAGGGCTTCTCAATCTTCCATCAAAACACTGTGAGGATGGACAAAGGTCTCGTCAGCCAACATCCCCTCCCCATGTTCATCCTGCAGCCTCCAGAAGGGATTTCAATAGTCAAATTTATCAACTTTTCCTTTGTGGCTCGGGCTTATGTTCACTCAATATTTTAAATATTTCATTTTCTGACATAAATCCTTTTAAATTTTCTTTCTACAATTGCAGTTTAACTTTGGACATAGAATTTTATTCATCAATGATCAAGTTTTTTTGCAGCAAACTGAGGCTTATGTTTTCTCCTTTATGGCTTGCTATGATGGCTACTATTGGAAGTCTACTTGACATGTAGTTGAGGAACTTACACCATCAGAATGGCTTGCAGCATGCTTTTTTGACATTTTCTTGATTGCTATTTGATTTTGGAAGGCTCAGCCCTCTGGGTAGGTCTATCCCTAGACAAGAGAGCCTAGGCCATAGAGGAAAGGTAGCTGACCAGAGCAATGGGCAATGTTCCTCTGTGGTTTCAAGCCCGTGCCTTGTGATCTTGCCGTGGCTTCCTTTGATGATGGACTGTAACCTGTGAGGTGGTGTGGGAATTCAGTCCTTGTAATTCTCCTGTATTTGTTATTGAAAATGGAGAATGCTGACACATCTGAGAGCCATAAATAAAATAATTCAATCAATGGGCTCTCTACAGCCTGGAATGCCTTTGCCTTCTCTGTTACCTAAAGAATGGCCTGTTATACTATTGTCTTAAAAAACTGTTCCTTCACTATACCTCTACAAGAAAAGGATAGGGAAAAGTTTGCCTCCATGGTATGTACTTATAATTCTTCTTAGCTTTTTAAGAGATATCAATAGAAGATATCTCTGACCGGGAATGTTAAAAGGTCTACTCTGTGCCAATAATTTGTTCTAAAACCATTGGAAATAATTCATGTACAATTTCCACAATCTATAATATACCATTATATTGACAAGATGTTTTCCTTTGAAAATACAAAAATAAATTTATTTGTTATATTTTCCCCTTAGTCGGGAAGTCTCATCATCCACAGCAAAAGAGCCAACTTGTTTGATATGCAATAACAACAAACAATCATTGTAATAAATTATCTGGATTGATAGATTAACAAACATTTGAAAGTATACAACTTTCCTCTCCCTTGCTCATTTTCATATATCATGTTATTCTAAGACAACTTCTGATAGACTACAATTCACTTCATATTAATTATTAATCTTAATTTAATGCTGTTTAAATTTAAATAAATGATTTACTTCTGAAGTTGATCCTTGATAATGGATTGAGACAGTCAATGAAGCTGACCACCTCCTTGAGTTACACTAATTTTGCTTGAAAGTCCCGTCTTTCTGCTGCATACAAGAAACACACCTCAAATTCAAAGACAGACACCACCTCAGAATAAAAGGCTGGGAAAAGACATTCCAATCAAATGATCTTAAGAAGCAAGCGGGTGTAGCCATCCTGATATGCAGCAAAATAGACTTCAAACTAAAATCAATCAAAAGAGATCAAGAAGGGCATTACATACTCATCACAGGAAAGATCCACCAAGATGAAGTTTCAATTCTGAACATTTATGCCCCAAACACAAGGGCACCCACATATGTACAAGAAACATTACTAAAGCTTAAACCACATATAAAACCCCACACATTAATAGTGGGAGACTTCAACACCCCACTTTCACCACTGGACAGATCAGCCATATCGAAACTGAACGGAGAAATAAAGGACTTAACTGATGTTATGACTCAAATGGACTTAATCGATGTCTACAGAACATTCCATTCTAACAAAAAAGAATATACCTTCTTCTCAGCACCCCATGGAACTTTCTCTAAAATTGACCACATAATTGGCCATAAAGCAAATCTCAACAGATACAACACAATTGGAATAACCTCCTGCATTCTATCAGAACACCATGGTGTAAAGGTAGATTTCAATAACAACAAAAACTACAGAAAACCTACAAACCCATGGAAACTGAATAATGCTCAACTAAATCACCAATGGGTTAAGGAAGAAATTAAGAAAGAAATTAAAGACTTCCTAGAGATCAATGAAAATGAAGATACCACATACCCAAACTTACAGGACACTATAAAAGCACTGCTAAGAGGGAAATTCATAGCACTAAAGGCCCACATAAAGAAGTTGGAGAAATCTCACACTAGTAACTTAACAGCACACCTGAAAGCTCTAGAACAAGAAGAAGCAAAGTCACCCAGGAAGAATAGATGCCAGGAAATTATCAAATTGAGAGCTGAAATCAATAAAATAGAAACAAAGAGAACAACACAAAAAATTAATGAAACAAAGAGCTGGTTCTTGGAGAAAATCAACAACATAGACAAGCCCTTATCCAAACTAACCAAAGGCAGAGAGAGAGAGCATCCAAATTAACATAATCAGAAATGAAAAGGGGGACATAACAAGAGACAATGAGGAAATCCAGTGAATCATCAGGTCATACTTCAAAAACCTCTACTCCACAAAACTGGAAAATCTAAAAGAAATGGATAATTGTCTGGATAGGTACCACATACCTAAGTTAAATCAAGAACAGGTAAACTATTTAAATAGTCCAATAACCCCTAAGGAAACAGAATAAGTGATTCTATTAAAAGTCTCCCAAGCAAAAAAAGGACAGGACCAGATGGTTTCAGTGCAGAATTCTACCAGATCTTCAAAGAAGAGTTAATGCCAATACTCTTTAAATTGTTCCACACAAGAGAAACAGAAGGAACATTACTAAACTCCTTCTATGAGGCTACAATTACCCTGATTCCTAAACCAAACAAAGATGCAACAAAGAAAGAGAACTACAGACCAATCTTCCTCATGAACATTGATGCAAAAATACTCAATAAAATACTGGCAAACAGACTCCAAGAACACATCAAAACAATTATCCACCATGATCAAGTAGGCTTCATTCCAAGGATGCAAATGTGGTTCAACATACGAACGTCCGTCAATGTAATACACCATATAAACAAACTCAAAGAAAAAAAACCCACATGATCATCTCACTACATGCAGAAAAGACATTTGACAAAATCCAACACCCCTTCATGATAAAGGTCTTGGAGTGATCAGGAATACAGGGAACATAACTAAACATAATAAAGGCAATTTACAGCAAGCCAACAGCAAACATCAAATTAAATGGAGAGAAACTCAAATCGATTCCACTAAAATCAGGATCAAGGCAAGGCTGTCTACTCTCCCCATACTTATTCAAATAGTACTTGAAGTTATAGCCAGAGCAATAAGACAACATCAGGAGATTAAGGGGATACAAATTGGAAAGGAAGAAGTCAAGCTTTCCCTATTTGCAGATGACATGATAGTATACTTGAGTGGCCCCAAATATTCAACCAAGGAACTGATACAGCTTATAAACATCTTCAGCAACATAGCAGGGTACAAGATCAACTCAAAAAAATCAGTAGCCCTCCTATATACAATTGACAAACAGGCTGAGAAGGAAATCAGAGATACATCACCCTTTACAATAGCCACAAATGATACAAAATACCTTGGGGTAACAATAACTAAGCAAGTGAAGGACATATATGACAAGAACTTTAAGTCCCTGAAAAAAGAAATTGAAGAAGATGTCAGAAAATGGAAAGATCTCCCATGTTCATGGATAGGCAGGATTAACATAGTAAAAATGGCAATCTTACCAAAAGCAATCTACAGATTCAATGCAATCCCCATCAAAATACCAACACAATTCTTCACAGACCTGGAAAGAATAATACTCAACTTCATATGGAAAAACAAAGAACCCAGGATAGCCAAAAGAATCCTGTGCAATAAAACAACCTCTGGAGGCATCAAAATCCCTGACCTCAAACTATACTATAGAGTTACAGTAATAAAAACAGCTTGGTACTGGCATAAAAACTGACATGTGGATCAATGGAATCAAATTGAAGACCCTGACATTAATCCGCACACCTATGAACATATAATTTTTCACAAAGAAGCCAAAAATGAACAATGGAAAAAATAAAGCATCTTCAGCAAATGGTGCTGGCATAACTGGTTATCAACATGTAGAGGCTGCAAATAGATCCATATCTGTCACAGTGCACAAAACTTAAGTCAAGTGGATCAAAGACCTCAACATAAATCTAGCTACTCTGAACCTGATAGAAGAGAAAGTAGGAAGTAGTCTTGAATGCATTGGCATAGGAGATCACTTCCTAAATAGAACACCAGTAGCTCAGACACTGAGAGAAACAATCAATCAATGGGACGGACCTCTTGAAACTGAGAAGCTTTTGTAGAGCAAAGGATACAGTCAACAAGGCAAAGCGACAGCCTACAGAATGGGAAAAGGTCTTCACCAACCCCACATCTGACAGAGGGCTGATATCCAGAATATATAAAGAACTCAAGAAATTAGACATCAAAATGCCCAACATTCCAATTAAGAAATGGGCTATACAACTAAACAGAGAATTCTCAACAGAGGAAGCTCAAATGACTGAAAGACATTTAAGGAATTGCTCAACATCCCTAATTATCAGGGAAATGTAAATCAAAACGACTCTGAGATACCATCTTGCACCTGTCAGAATGGTTAAGATCAAAAACACTGAAGACAGCTTATGCTGGAGAGGATGTGGAGCTAGGGGAACTCTCCTCCACTGCTGGTGGGAATGCAAGCTTGGACAACCACTTTGGAAATCAATATGGTGCTTTCTCAGAAAATTGAGAATCAGTCTTCCCCAAGACCCAGCAATACCACTCTTGGGCATATACCCAAGGAATGCTCAATGATACCACAAGGGCACTTGCTCAGCTTTGTTCGTATCAGCCTTGTTTGTAATAGCCAGAGCCTGGAAACAACCTAGATGCCCTTCAACTGAAGAATGGATAAATAAAATGTGGTACATATACACAATGGAATACTACTCAGCAGAGAAAAACAATGACATCATGAGGTTTGCAGCTAAATGGATGGATGTAGAAAAAAATCATCCTGAGTGAGGTAACCCAGACACAGAAAGACAAACATGATATGTACTCACTCCTAGGAGTATACTAGATGTAAAACAAAGGTGACTAGACTGCTACTCACAACTCCAGGGAGGTTACCTAGAAAACAGGACTCTAAGAAAGACAGAGGGATCGCCCAATGACAGAGAAATGGATGAGATCTACATGAACAACCTGGACGTGATTGGGGGTAATGAAGGGCAAGGTTCTAGGGAAAGAGAACTTTGGGGAGTGGGAGATCTCAGCTGGATCAAGAACAGAGAGGGAGAACAAGAAATAAGAGATCATGATGAATGAAGACCACATGAGAGTAGGAAGAAGCAAAGTGCTAGAGAGGTCTACAGAAATCCACAAAGATACCTCCACAGTAGACTACTGTCAATGGGTGAGAGAAAGCCCGGACTGACCTACTCTGGTGATAGGATGGCCAAACACCCTAATTGTCATGCTAGAAATCTCATCCAATGACTGAAGGAACCGGATGCAGAGATCCATGGCCAGGCCCCAGGTGGAGCTCCAGGAGTCCAATTGGCGAGAAAGAGGAGCATTTGTATTAGCGAGAACTACTGAGACCAAGGTTGGAAAAAGCACAGGGACAAATAGCCAAACGAATGGAAACACATGAACTATGAACCAATAGCTGAGGAGCCCTCTGGATAAGTGAGACAATTGATTAACTTGAACTGTTTGGGAGGACACCCAGGCACTGGGACTGGGACCTGTCCTCAGAGCATGAGTTGGCTGTTTGAAACCTGGCGCTTATACAGAGGCACTTAGCTCAGCCTGGAAGGAGGGGACTGGACCTGCCTGAACTGAATCTACCAGGTTGAACACAATCCCCAGGGGAGTACTTGCCCTGGATGAGATTGGAATGGGAGGGGGGCCAGGGTAATCCGGGGCTGATATGTTAAATTAAATTAAATTATCCAATAAAATTAAAAAGCCCCACTATTTTACATAATAACATGAAATATGTTTCAACGAAAATTTTAAACTTAATCTTTTTTCCTAGGTACTTTCTTTTATATATGACAGGGAAGTGGTGCCCACAATATTTAAAAAATGTAGGTGAGAAAATTAACCTTTCCTAGGAAAAAAATCCCTTCATAGGTTATCCAACCCTAAGTGGTCAGGCCATAAAAGTTATTATCAAATACAAATTACACATGCTGTAAACTTATTGTAATACAGAAAATGTTTATCCAGTATAATAATGTAAAACTATGAAAGAAAATTTCTCTGTGATTAATGTGCCTTCTGATCCATGCAGGTTCTATACTGAAATTCTCATTTCCATTGTTGCTATGCTGCTTCAAGTTGAGAGATAAACTTAGCTAGGAGTTTCTATTCCTTGTCAGCATAACACACACACACACACACACACACACACACACACACACACACACACACACATCACTTGAACATCATAACCATTTATTTTTGTTCCCCAAATTCTTATGATAATATCATAATATAAAACACAGTGTAAGTTTTAAAAATCCCACAATCTTTAAAAATTACAACTCAAAAGTACAAGGTCTCTAAAAAACAAATAAAACAAAAGTTTATTAATTGGGTCTGGTAAAACAAACAAAAAATTAGATATTTTCTTATTCCACAAGAGAAGAGCTGGAGCACAAAAATTTTAAGATGATAACAATACCAAAATCCAGCTATAATAATCCAAATCCTACAGCCCAATGTCCAGCATCTGGTACTCATGTGATCTTCTGGAATCCAGATGGATGGGGCATTCCTCCCTCTCCAGCTCTGCCCTGTGAAACACATGCAGTGCAGCTCTTCTCAGGGTTAGTCTGGCCCCACTCCACATCTGTGCTTCCCCTCAGTAGATGGACCGTGGTCTCACCATCTGCAGTATGCTGTGGGACTCTTTTCACCTCCTCTTCCACAGGGTTCCCTAAGTCCTGATGGGAGGAGTTTGAGTGGAGATGTCCTGTTTAGAGTTGAGTTTCCAGGATCTCTTCCTCTCTGCATATGCTCTAGCTGAGAGTCTCTGTATTTGTTCCCATCTGCCGCAGGAGGGCGCTGCTCTGATGAGGGCTGAGAAAGGCATTATCTATGAGTACAGCAGAATATTGTTAGGAGTCATTTTATTGCTATGTTCCTTAAGCAGAACAGTAGTATTTGATTTTCCCTGTGGACCCTGGCCTATCCAGTCTCAGGTCTTGTTGATGCACACAGTGCTTGGTATGAGTTCCATCTCACATGGAGTGGGCCTTATTCAAGAGAGATACTGGTTGGTTTCTCAGACTAGTTTGTTACCACGGCACCATCATATCTTGGATGCAGTCACCATTGTAGCTGGGTTGGTGTTACTTTTCTCTTTGATCATGGGCAGAGTCCCTTCCACTGCCATAAAATCTAGTCCTTATGTGGTGAGGGATTTAAGGAGGCATCAGCTTGACTGATGCATGTTCAATAAGTTGTGATGGTGTCATTTTCAAGAATAGCACCTTCCTGTCAGTTTATGGAGAGCAACCAATAGCCTTACAATACCTTGGGTTTTATGGGGTTCAATTGGTCTCATTAGGCCAACAAATGGACTAAATGTAACCCAGCGCCAATATTGGAAGCTTCATTTGGTGACAAGAGATATTCATTTGGGGTTCTGTCTTCCTGATTTTTTGTTTTTTTTCTTTTTGGCTGTTCCATCTACATCCCTCATATATATATTTATTAGAGTGGTTCTACTGTATTAGACTTGCATAAGATCCCTCACATGGCCCTTAATTTTACCTCTCCCTCCTTATATTTCTTCACAGCCCCCTCTTCACTCTCCCCCCTCATTTGACCATCCTGTTCCAGACTCTGTCCTTCATCCATCTATAACAATCTATTCTATTCCCCCTAGGTGGAGATCTGTCCCTCCCACTAAGTCCCTTATTACATACCTAACCTGGCATATACAGATTGTAACTTATTTATCTTGGACTCAACAGCTAACATCCATATATAAGTGAAAACATACCTTATTTGTCTTTCTGTGTCTGGGTTATCTCACTCAGGATAACTTTTTCTAGCTTCATCCATTTACCTGCAAATTTCATGGTTTTCTTTTTCTTTTTAACTGCTTAGTAATAGCCTATCTCTGTAAGTGAACCACATTTTCTTTAGACATTCATGTGTTCAGGGACACCTAGGATGTCTCCACTTTCTGGCTATTATAAATACAGCAGCAATGAACTTGGTTGAGCAAGTAAGTGTCTCTGTGGTAGGTGAAGCATCCTTTAGGTTTACACCAAGAGTGGCAGAGCTGGGTCTTAATCGATTCTTACCTTCCCAAGAAACAGCTACACCTATTTCCATAGCGGCTGTACAAGTGTGCATTCCTACCAGCAATGGATGAGGGTTTTCCATACTCCATATCCTGGCCAACATTAGATGTTGTTTATTTTATTAATCTCCTCTCTTCTGCCTCATGAAATGTGAAGTCTCAATAGTTTTGATTTGCATTGCCCTGATGACTAAGGATACTTAACATTTTTTAAAACTGTTTCCAAGACACAAGAATTTCCTCTACTGAAAATTCTCTGTTTTTTCTGTAAATCAAGTTTAATTGTGTCATTCATTTTCCTGATATCCAGGGTTTTTTTTTTTTAGCTCTTTACATATTTTAGATATTAGCCTTCTATTGTATATGTAGTTGATAAAAATCCCTTTCCCAGCCCTGTGATAGTGGTGTATGCCTTAATCCCAGCACTAGTGAGTCAGAGCTAGGCGGATCTCTGTGAATTTGAGGCCAGCCTGGTCTACAGAGCAAGATCCAGGACATGCACCAAAACTACACAGAGAAACCCTGTCTCAAAAAATAAAACATCTCTGTGAGTTCGAGGCCAGCCTGGGCTACCAAGTGAGTTCCAGGAAAGGCGCAAAGCTACACAGAGAAACCCTGTCTTGAAAAACCAATAATAATAATAATAATAATAATAATAATAATAATAATAAAATAAAATAAAATAAAAAATAAAACAAAAAAATCCTTTATCAACTTTGTAGGCTGCCATTTGGAATAAAACACTGTTAGTAGCAGAATAGATAATGCTCCCTGGGTGAACCGACAAGTGGAGAAACACAATGGAGTTCACAGAATTCATTAAAGTTATTTAATAAAAGATCCCTATATAATAATACATTCTTTACATTAATAATTTAATGAGTATACTTCAATGTATTTTTACTTACTCTTTGAGAATTGCATAGACTGCATTTTGATCATATTCACCCCCCAACTCCAAGTAATTCACCTCAAATCTGCCCCCACATCTGTGATGCCCAACTTTGTATCTTTATTATTAAATTATGTTTTAATAACTCCAGTGGAGGACTCTTGAAGAAAGCTGACTCTCCTTCTCCCAGAAGCCATTGTTCATCCGTAGGTCATCAGTCAGGAGTAGGGGTTCAAGCACCCTTCCCACTCTATGCTGGAAAGTTGACTGGCTTGATGTTGTATAAGTGACCACAGGTGCTGTGGGTCATGAGTACAGTGGTCCTGTCATGGCCAGAAGACACTGTTTGCTCTAGTCTTCCATGACCTCTGGCTCCTACAATCTTTCTGCCTCATCTTTCATGATGGTCTTTGAGCCTTGTGGATAGGGTATGATACAGATGTCCCATTAAATACGGCTGAAATCAGTGGAATAAACAGAAAAATATAAAGATACAGTGAAACAAAGAGTCGATTCTTTGAAAACACTAACAAGATGGGCACACCTCTAGCCAAATTAACCAATAGGAAGAGGAGGATGAAAATAATAAAACACAGGAGGAAAAAGGAGACACGGAGGGGGATTCAATCCTTAAGAATCTTCATTCCACCAAATTGGAAAAAGCATTTTAAAATATTGATGAATTTCTAGATGTCTGTGATCCACCAAAGTTATATCAAGATAGCATGAATAATTTAAATAGTCCCTTACTAATTAATGATATAGAAACAGTAATTAAAAATTGCCTAACTAAAAGAAGACTATTGCAGGACAAAATCAGTGTGGAATTTGACCAGACATTTAAAGTACAACTTAAACTCCTCAAATTATCCAATAAAATAAAAAATGAAGGATCTCGTCCAAATTCTTCTTTGTGCCAGGAACACACTGATGTTGAGGGAAGGAGACAGATAGAAACACAGATAGGTAAGAATGTAAATAAATAGATAGGTAGAATGATAGATAGATAGATGGATAGATAGATAGATAGATAGATAGATAGATAGATAGATAGATAGATAATGGATAGATAGATGGATGGGTAGATAGAATTACAGGACAATTATGATGATGAACATATACACACAAATTCTCAATAGAATACTTGCAAATCAAGTTCAGGATCACATCAAAGAATAATCACCCACCATGATCAAATCATCTTCACCCCAGACCTGCAAGGATAATTCAACATACATAAATCAACATATTTATTCCACCACATAAAAGGAATAAAAGACAGAAACTACATGACCATCAGAGTATTAAAAAAAAGGGGGCCTTTGTGGAAGTCCAACCTCCATTCATGATGAAAGTCCTGGAGAATCTAGGAATATAGAGGATACATTTCAACATAACAAAGTCATTGTACAACAAGCTCATGGCAGCATCATGGTAAATAGAAAAAAACTCAAAACCATTTCAAAACATTCAGGAACAAGAAATGGTTATTCTCTCTTTCTACCCCTATTCAATACAGTACTTGAACACTTAGCTAGAGCAATAAGACAACTGAGGTAGATAAAGAGGATACCAATAGAAAAGAGGCAATTCAAAATGTCCCTATTGCAGATGATATGATTCTAAACAAATAAAAGTAATAATTTATTAGAAATCCCTTAAGGCTGATAAATACATTCATAGAAGTGGAAGAATGCAAAATAGTCAGTGGCCTTCCTGTATACCAATGAGAAACAAACTGAGAAAGAAATCAGGGAAACAATTCCACTCACAATAGGCTTAAAACATATTAGACATTTGGATTAGCATATTTTTAAAGACACTATTAATAAAACAGCTATGGAGTACCCAAGAGAAATCTAAATATATTCAAGACCCTTAGAGCTGATGTTCTGAGAGAACTTTAAGACTGAAATGAATGGTGGGTTTTATAACTTGGTGGATAA
Organism: Peromyscus eremicus; assembly: GCF_949786415.1. NCBI lineage: Eukaryota > Metazoa > Chordata > Mammalia > Rodentia > Cricetidae > Peromyscus > Peromyscus eremicus. The sequence continues at coordinate 76,439,152 of NC_081425.1, forward strand.
GTAGGTAATAGAAAAGGTCAATTTTGCTAAATTGATAATACTAATTCAATAAATCTTGAATTAGAAAATGTGAGTACAAAAAAATCACTATTTTCTTTGGAACTTCATAATCTAACAATAACTGCACTATTACGGGCAAAGGATAATTTACAGAGCAGAAAGTGCATGAACATCCAGAGGTACTTTTTAAGAGGGAAAAGTATGGGAGCATGCCATATTAGCGAGAAATTCGTCATACGATGACAAAAAATAAAAAAATATTTTATAGAGTTATGTAAGCAGTGGGTGAGATTGGTAGACTGGATATGGCAACAGATGCAGTGTCCCTAAATTTTGTAATTGGTGAAAGAAGAGGCTATAGGCCGCAATGAAAAGGATGGGCCAACAGAGCATGCCCTGAGGATATGTCAAACATTCTAGTTAGCTTTCTGAAGCTCTAATAAATATCCAGAAGCCAATCTGGGAAAGTAAAAGGTTTATTCACCTCACAGGTTACAGTCCATCATCAAGGGAAGCCAAGGCATGATCCCAAAACAGGGGCTTGAAACCACAGAAGAATGCAGCTCACTGCTCTGCTCAGCTACCTTTCCTCTATGGCCCAGGTTCACATATCCGGGATGCCGCTACCCACAGAGGACTGAGCCCTGCTCCATCAATTAGCAATCAAGAAAATGCCCAAGAAGCATACCTGCAAGCTAGTCTGAAGAAGTCAAATCTTGAACTACGTGTCAAGTAGACAGCCAAGATTGGCCATCACTGCAAGCCATAAAGGGGAAAACATTAACTTCAGCCTACTGCAAAGAAAATTGATCCTCTATGAATAGAATTCTATGCCCAAAGTGAAATTTTAATGTGTGAAGAATAATTACAAAGAATTTATGTTGGAAAATGTCACTCTCTTTAAAATGAGTGACAATCACACAAGCCACAAAGGAAAAGTTGGTAAATTTGGCTATTGAAGTCCCTTCTGGAGGCTGCAGCGTACACATAGGGAGTAGTTGATGGTTGACAGCACTTTTGGCCATCCGTGCAGTGTTTTGGTGGAGGAGCTCCCATCAGAATTCCTGCTCCTTATAAGCTTATGTTCCAAAGAAATGGATGGGCCCATTCTACTTGATGATTTCTGGAAGGCTGTATCCCATTTTCGGAGCCATAGATTTTGAAAACTTCTAAACCAGCACCAGGCACAAAGACAGTATTCTTGGTGGCACATACTGCATGCTCATCATGCTAGTGCCAGGGGTGAGCTCTGTAACATGATTTAACTCTGGGGTATGATTTGTTTCCTGTTGCTGCTGTCTCCAAATCCCGGCTCTTTGACCACCAGAGATACTTCAAATTTTAATAAATCATTTTTGCTTAGAAAACAATAGGAGGCTACTACCTGTTGTTTATAATGAAGACCCCACAGATGTCTTCCCAGGGTTCTCCTTTCTTCAGTAGGAGTTTTTTCCTTTCTCAGAATGCATGGAGTAAGCAAGATGTGGCCTGGAGGAGTTCAAGTCCAAATTCACAGGCTCCTTCTGACAGCCCACTCTTTCTGACAGGTCCAGTGTGTTTGCTTTCTTCCTATTTCTTTAAGGAAGGAGTACCCATTTTCTGCCTCCTGGACACTTTTCCAACACAGTTCCTACCAGACATAACATAATTATTTGGTTCCAAATCTTCAATTATACAGATAGACTGGATTTTTTTGTAACCGGTTTTCTAGCTGATCCCTCCTGCACAAGAAACCACAGAGTGGCATTTCATCCTATTTTAGCCATCCATTGTCATAAAAAGGCCACTGAATATCATCATGACATGAGATCTACAAGTGATGCAGATGTGATGTTTGATCATCATCAGTCCTTCCTTTCACTCTCTAAGTCATTTGCTCATGAGTATCAGTGAACAGGAGAATACAACTGTGATGGCTGTTCTTGGTTGTCAGTGTGACTACATCTAAGTTCAACTAACACCCAGAAAATAGAGGGCACAGCTGTGGGCCATTTCTGCTTCATTTGAAGGAGGTAGATCTATTTCTAGTCTAGATTTTTGAGGTAGGAAGTCACACCTTTAATTCAGATCTTTAATCGAGATGTAATCTGGACCATGCTTTCTTCTGGAAGCCTATAGAAGGACCTGGAGGAAGGAAGCTTTTCCTCTTTCTCTGCTTCCTCCACCTTCTTAGCACATCCATTCCTTCACTGGCACTAGAGCATACATTTTGAGATTACAGCATAGACTGCAGACAGCTGAGACATCCAGACTTGTAGACTGAGCAACTACTGGATTCTTGGACTTTCCACTCATAGCCAGCCATTGTTGGATTAGCCAGAGTACAGCCTGTAAGTCATTATAACAAATCCCTTTTCAATATAGAGAGATTCATTTTATAACTTCTGTTGTGCTGCAGAGCCCTGACTAATACACCAGGCATGTAGAGAGGACATTCTAGAACAATTTGTGTCTCATAAGAGTCTCAGCTCACTTACAAATTCCCAATGGCCACCTTCCCTTAACCTTACCCTTCTCTAGGTGCTTGTTTACTTCAGAGGACTCAACTCTCCTCCTCCACATCATCCTGACTAATTTCTTGGAATGCTTTATTTCTCATATTATTGGGTATGGATATTAGAATGGTATTGGAGCCCATTTTAGGGTTTCCTAGTGGCTTTACCCAGCAGGTCTGCATAGAGAGGATGATTGGACCACGGGCCTGAGTGCAGGTGTTTGAGATAGTCTGCACTTGTCTGCGCTGGGGGGGTGGTCTTTTGCTCTACCCCTTGGCATTCCTTTAAATACCCTAGGGCAGAGAGCCAGGCCCCCTGGAGGTTATCCTGTAGTTTCTGTCTGTTTCTCCCACCTCTAAACTTCTAAGTAATATTTCCAGCTGCTACTACTCAAGAGTATTCTGGGGAAATGTGGGGGTAATGAGTAGCCTCTCCATAGGATAGGAAGGGCCAACTATTGTCAGTGTTTATAAATGAGCTTTCAACTCCTCATGGGTGAAGTTGCAAAAAGATTCTAATGAAGCAGAGAGAAATCTCTAGCTTTGGAAGGAGTAGGAGCTGAATGGCTTCCCCTGTGTCACAGCAGAGACTCCTGGAAAGAAACCTCAGCTTCTGGTCAGTTCAAGCATAATTAGCAAGGAAGCAAAGGCTGTGCCCCATGACATCAGCCGTCTCTTCTCTGGAATTCTACTGTATCCTAGAGAGCTCTTGGAATCCCCTGTGATGTCACTAGTGTTGTAGCAACACCACGTGAGCTTAGGACATTAGTTCAGTGCTGTAAGGTTCACTTACAGAGATGTGGTCAAGACTGAGGCGTCTAGTTGAGAGAGAGAATACACAGCGGGGAGAGACCAGAACAAGGAAGAAAGAAGCAGGCCCTAGGTCTCACTGGAAAGCATGAAGAAATCTCTGGTGCTGGGGAGGACACAGTGAGTTCAGTAGGGCTGGGCAGTTTTCTGGATGTGATGGTCTTGAGCCTTCCAGAGCTAGGGCTCAAGAGCTGGGAACTTGTGGGAAGGAATAGGCCTATTCTGCTTTGGGTTCCTAAAGAGCAGACCCAGATCAAGGATCCATGATGGTTAGTTTGACAGATTTAGGAATTGACAAGGCTTTAGCTGCTTTGCTGGGTACCATCTGCTTTCACTCTGAGTGGGGAAGGAGGCACAGAGGAGTTAATGAGATTTCTGTACCATAATTGTGTCTCCCCCCCCAAAAAATGCACAATCTCTTTCTTTAGTTGTGTGCCAGTAATAATAGGGAAAGGAGAGTGCCCTGGCAAAGCATAAGGTTCTCATACTTGACATCACAGCCACTAGCAGGGCAGGATCCACCAAGTGCTGCTGTCTTCATAGGACCCCTGTGGTTTCTGGGTACCACCTGCTGATGGCACACAGGTCTGCAGTTCAGCCTGAGAGCTGTTAGATTCAGTGGACCTGGACTGATACTGTCCCCATCCTGCCAGCTCTGGGTTTCTTGGATTGTCAGTGAGGATGGCTTTGTGAATCTGATGATCATGTCGTGCCCTGCATGGCTTCCCCGTTAACATGAGAGTCTGAAGCATAGAGCAAGTGAGGTGGGCATCCTTAAACTATCTGAGTGTGACAGTAGCAATTTTCTCCTGGTTTTGCAAAGCACTTGGCTGAGGGCTCTGAAGCTACAGTGCATTCTCTGTAACCATGAATAAGCCTCAGGAGGATGCATCCTGGGTCACATTGTCTAGGGAGACAGAGGAAACCTGCTGACTTCTGAGACATCTACCTCCCTATAGAGAGATGGGAGAACTGACATCCACAGAGGGGGAGATTCAAGTCTGGTCTTTGAGAAACTGCTAGGACAAAGACTCATCTGTCAGTTACTTCCTGAGCATCTTTCAATGTGTCAGGTTTGACTGAGATGAGGTAGTGCATAGAGCAGGTACTGTTCTTTGACTCCTAGAATAGGGAATTACTGAGATACTTAACTTTGTCTAACTTGGATGTCAGGGTAATATAACATCTGAATAGACATAGTTTACCCCACATCACTCATTTGTTCTGGGGTCCACCAAGTACACTTCTGAATCCACACTCCAGTCTTCTGAAGAATTTGCAATCCAGGCTAAACATGGTGCTAGCTCCTCATTTCAGGACTGCCAGGAAATTCACAAGTGTGAACTGCGGCTCTGGGAAGGGTCTAGGGCAAATGAACCCTAATAATATGTCTCCTGTGTCCTTTGCCTGCCCTTCACATGCTCCGATGAGTATTCTTTAAGCTGGCTGTGCCCATTTCCTTCCCAAGGGCATGTGCATTGTCACAGGTGGCTCCAGATCAAGAAATTAGTCTTTGTGTAGCTCTAGGTGAAGCAACATAGCAGTGACACACTACATACTCTCCCATGACTGTGACACATTTGTCCTTACATGTCTGTGTCTGTCCTGCCTCTAGCCATTCATCTTTCCTCAAACTTGAGTGCAGGAATGGACGATTAATGGGAGTGTTTGCTCTTTTTGTCTCAGGGCTCACATGGAGAACCCCAGTTCTTAGCATCTCCAGCCTGATATGTCACTAGTTGATCACACATTGGCTAATATTGTGTTGGCTGCAATTTATTGGACTGATGATTCAGGGAAATTTTTCTCACTAACTAAGGGACATTTCTTTGTTCTGACAGGACACCCATAAGCTCCCACCACACCCACATACAGTAACAGCCTTGTGGATCCTCCACAATGTGCTTGTTGACATCAGGGGACTGATCTTTCCTCTCCTCCATCCTGACCTTTACTTCTCGTGTTACTTAGCAAACTTTATTTCTCATGTTATTGTTTGGGGATCTCAACAAGGGGCCAGTCATTTCCTGGGATGTGTTTTGAAGTGAGTCTTCATCTTCCCATACATGAAGGAGTGATTATACTCTAATGAAACAGAAAGAAATCTCTGGCTTTGTAAGGAGGAGGTGTTGAAGGTCTTCCCTTGTGTTTCTGGGAAGGCTCCTGGGAATGGCAACATGGTTCTGGTGAAGTGGAGAAGAGCTAGTTAGTGGATAATTGAGGTCTGCTGGAGGTGACCCTAATCATCCCTTCTATGGTGATTCTATTCTATCCTGGAGAGTCCTTGGTAATCTCTATGATGTCACTCGTGTTGTGGTAACACCAATGCCTGTGGGTTATTCATCAGTTCTCATAGACATGTTGGCAAGACTGAGCAGGCTGCTTGGGAGAGAGAATGGAGAACATGGAGAGACCAAAGAGAGGAAGAAGGAAGCTGGCCTCAGTGTCAAACCTGGAGAAATAGATGGTTCTGTCTAAGGCACAGTGACTCCTGAGCAGAGTTAGAGAAGTGTGCTGGAGGAAGTGAACTTGAACTGAGATTTCTGGTAGTAGAGCTCAGCAGCAGGCGGTTTCTGAGTAACAATGGGCCAATCCAGCTTCTCTGGCTTTCTAAAGAGCAGACCCAGAGTCAAGAGTTTCTGATGGTTAGTTTCTGGAGAGCTATGAACTGTCCAGGCTGCAGCTGGGAATTCTTTCATTACATTCTTAGAGGCAAAGAAGGGCAGGAGGAACAGACTGACTGCTGAGATGTCTCTCTCTGGGTAGGGTGTTGCTGCACCTCATCCCAGTAGATTTCTTCAGTTTCCATGGGAATATGATTCCTATAGGAAGTGAAGAAACTCCCCTGCACACACAGCAGATCTTCAGATGCTTTGGTCCTGGGCACATGTGATCAGGACTTGTTGCTTGCTAAGCTCTAGGGACAACAGGACTTACTTGCATCACATCAGATATGACCTGACACTGTCCTCCAATTCTACTTGGCTGGGCTTGCTTATGCCTTCCAGGACCAGAGGGCTGCAATAAGGAGGGAGGCACATGATTATCCACAGTGCTTGAGGACAGGGACAGAGCTCAGGGGCCCCAGTTTGAGGATAGCTGCCCTGCTGTTTGGAAGCTTCACTGGGTTCCTTGCATTTTCTCTTCCTTAGGCTTCATCTTGGGACTCAGCATGGACTCTCCTGGTCCTATGCCATTCTAGAATACAAGTTCATTTGTCTTTGTCTACCTGCAGGGACTACTCGGGAAGCACCATCCCAACTCTCCACCTTCACTGAGCAGGAGCAGGAGCAGGTGCAAGAAATGAAAAAACTAGAGAAACTCACCATTCGTCTACATGATATGGAATGTGAGAGAAATGAGCTGCGTGGAATCCTGGCCAATTACACAAACAAGGATTTGAACAACAGGTAGTCTTTATTCCCAGTTCTCTGCTGGCCATCACGACACCACAGTATCAAGCCCAGGTTTCCTGAGGAACAGGAGGGTGAAACACCATGGTGTCCTGCTGCCTAAACTAATTTCATGAGTTTTTTTGAAATGCAGAACTTGGAGACTGGGTAAGAGTGAGATGGGGAAACAGGCTTGTCTGCTTCCTCCAAATGAAAAGCAGAGCCTATAGCTTGAATCACGGTCTGGGGAAAGGGACAGTAGCGTGTGAGCTCTCAACATGCATTTCAAGAGGTCTTGACAGGTGTGGCTTGTGAAAGATGCTAGGTGCGGTGAGTTTGTGTTGAGGCTTTGTGCTTGACCAGCAGATGACCATGTGCTGAAAGCTCCTGGCAGCAGCTGGAGGGGCCTGGTCCACTCATCCGTCTCAGGGTGTGGCTGGAAGGCCTGGAGCTCATCACAGCTCCCCTCTGGTCTTCTTATACTCTGTGACAATGCCACATGTCAATATTTATTGGGCATCCTGATTTCATGCAGTGTGTGTGTGTGTGTGTGTGTGTGTGTGTGTGTGTGTGTGTGTGTGTTCCTGAGAGTCTGAGGGCATGGTCTGAGGATTTAACATAGTTTCCAGATAATGGCACTGCTGAGGCCAGGGAACCCCACTTTGAGCTCTGTGCTCACCTTGGTAGAACATTCGAATCACATGTGAAGTTTACAAAACCATCCTGAAGTTGGGGCCCCCTCCTGGAAATACTGATTGTGTGCTCTGGTCCTCCATGTAGCAATAGACACCCAGGAATGAGAATCCCTGTTCTGAAGACAGGAGAATGTCCCCATAGGTTTCTAGTGAGTCCACATATGTGACACAGACTCCTGGGAACTTCTTAGAGTGCTTTTCTATAGCTCCAAGCCCACTGTGGGTGCTCATGCATCATTGGATTCCTCCCCTTAGACCTCCTGGCTGTTCTGTCCTGGGGACAGGATAGGATGTTTAATAAGCACCAGGAGGTCCCACTGTTTAAGTGCCAAGCTTTGGCATCCACTGGACTGGGGTAGTCCATGGCACAGCTTCTTTCATGTGTTCTTTTTGGCCTTTGTTCATGGGTTTTTTTCCCTCCTGGGTCCATGCCCTACCACAGGCTAAATTTTGAACTCAAGATGCTTGAAATGGAACACAACCAGGTGATGTCAGCTCTCCAGAAATTGCCCATGGAGATTAGTGATGCCTTGCACAAGTGCAAGGGGCTGATTGAGGAGACTGAATACTTTAGGTAAGTGCCTACAAGCTTGGGAGGGACTGTTTCTGCCTTTCTTTGTCCTTGACTCAAAGTGAAGGCTCTGGTTCTAGCCTATGTGCCTCTTAGCCAGCATCCTCCTCTGTGACCCTTGGGTTTGTGCCTCCTGGACTCTGTTTTGCTAAGTGTGGAAAAACACTGAGGCCCTCCCATCATTGTCCAGGAGTGGGAGCCCTTAGATAGGAATATCCTTTGCATCATGAAGGGGATGTCCTGAAGCCCAGGCCCTCCAGGTCTCTGGTTGGAGTTTCACAGATCTGGTTTGCCTGGGATCTGTAGAGAGAATTTATTCTGGTTAAGACTTCTGCCCTCCTTCAGAGAGTATTTGCCCTCTACCTGCTGATGCTTTCCCAAGACCATGAACTGTTAAGCACAGGTGTGGGCTGCACCCTGTTCTCAGAGGCACAGGATCCCTTTTGGTACCAGGGTTTTCAGAAGTAGTTTGAATCTCTCGGGAATTTGGTTTTTCTCTGGATTTGGCCTGCGTTTGAGTGATGCTGGCTTGGCTACTGAGAGCTCCATTCTTGTGTTGTCTGGGGGCCTCCGACTTTTCAGGGTTAGTGGCATTAGAAGTAGAGATGGCAAATGCAGCCTCTCTGAGTCTCAGCATTTCTTTCTTTGGTGGTTCAGTTACCTCCATGGCCAGTTCCTACGAGAGTGCAATACCCTAAAGAAGAGTGTATGTGTGTTGAGGATCCAGAACACACAGCTGTGGAAAGAGCAGATTGAACTGCAAAATACCTGTGAGGAGGTGAAGAAGCTTTGAAGGAGGCCCATTAGAAGATCTGTGACCCCTGTGCTGAGCAGCAGCAGGTAGGCTGAGGAAGTAGGGGCAGGCTGCCCAACGGTCCAACCATAAACATAGAGACTCCCATGTAACCATCCACCATCCATCCAGAATCCCAACTCCATACCATCCAATTGTTCATTTCTGTGATCATTCACAAGTCTCTCTGTAGAGTGAGCCTCTTTCAAGATACTGGAAGATTGGCAAACAAACCCTCCTGCTCTGCTAGAAGCTGCAGTACATTCAGAGAGATGGGTCAGTCAGCTATAACACACCTACATGTTATTATGTTACCAGTCTGCTATGCAGAGAGCTACTTGGAGAATATCACAGAGCTCTCATTGATTAGGTCAGTGGCCTGTGGCTCATTTGCTTTGCAGATGTCATGTGAGATCACAGGTAGGAAACAGCTTGTAAGAATTAGAGCCCAGGGCCAGTGCAAAGTGAGTAGTTCTCATTTTGGGGTCAATTTAGGGGTGGCATGTGGTCTTCTCCTTTCTTCCTACATCGCAATGTGCTCTCTTCCCTTAGCTTAACTCTTGGTTCATACTGTCAGAGGCCTGAGTATCAGCTTGTCAGCCTGTTTTCTGTGGGTGGTGCTGGACAGTTCTCCCCTCCTGGAGTTTCCAGTCTGGAGCTGACTGGATGACCATAGATGTGGGAGGACTTTGACAGCCTGAGGGTTGGAGTGACTGATTTGAGGCTTCAAGAGAACATTTTCTCCAATCACTTCAACATAGTTTGACTAAGCTGTGTGCTCTCCTCTAGGAATTTTTAGTTCCCAAGTGACGGATAGCTGTGTTGTAAGTCTCTGCTGAAACATGTGATGTGCATAGTCGAAATTCAATTGTTCACTCAATACGATGTACCCTTCCTTGTTTTCTGCTCACGTTTGATTTCTGTGGTCGGTGTGTGATCTATGCAGGCATGTGTAAATGTGTGCATATGTGTGTGTTCAGAGGCTACATAATGAAATCCTATGTTATCATCTGTTGTTCACTCCCTTGTTCCCTTGAGCCCAGGTCATTCAATGAACCTAAAAATTTCTGTTTGGGCCATTCTGGCTGGCCAGCACTCTGTCTCCCTTCTTCCCTAGGGGGACCTTTTGTCTTGTCTCATGTAATTGTAGTAAGTTTAAATTGCTTTCTGTTGTGTTTATATACTTTTATTGCTTTGGTATACATGTGTTTTTTAATAAATAAAAAAATCAAACAATACAGGTATTTAAAAAATAAAATTAGACTTCTTCCTTTTCACTACACAAAGCTAACACAACAGGAAATGTCTGGTTTCTCTCATTGACTTCACACCACAGAATCCCACAGTGCATCTCTTTGCTGACATTGTGTTGCTGACTATATCATGTGCATGGCTGTGTCTTAGAACAGATTCCCTCTCATAGCTGTGTGGAGTGCTGTGTTCCTGAAAAGCACTGCAGGTGATGTCACTGGCCTCCTTCTAACTGATATTGGGCTGAATTCATATCATATGCACTGTCATCTGTTGACAACCTCCTGGGTGTTGACCATGGGTCACTCTCTTTCACTTGAGCTATCCAGGTCTTCTTGGAGGAGCTAGGGTAAGTTTAGTGAAGAGATTATGATGGATTAACTTGCAACCTGTTGGATCAATGAGTCTTGGGATGTATAAAGTTTATGGAAGGAAAAGAGTGCAGGCCAGGATAGCAGAGGCTGGCTGAATCTAAGAGCCTTGTACACAGCAGGGAAGACCCATGACCTCCCCCAGAGCAGAAAAGCTGCTACAAGGCAGCAGTCCACTCTTGGCCATATTTTCTGGAATGTGAGTGTGTGTGTGTGTGTGTGTGTGTGTGTGTGTGTGTGTGTGTATCTGTGTTTGCATTTCTGTCCAACTGAGAGGGTGAACCTCTGTGTGTGTGAATTCTGGCTGTTCTTTCTACAGTAGTGTTCCTTTATGTTTGTGTTTATGACCTTGTGTGGGTTAATGGGTGTTTCTGTGCCCATGTTTCCTGTATGTGTAGGGGTAAGTGCTTGTGTGTGTTGGGAGTATGGGTGCTTATGAGTGCAAGTATGTGCTTCTCTGTGTGAATGTGTAAACTTGTGTGTGTGTGTGTGTGTGTGTGTGTGTGTGTGTGTGTATTTCTCCAAACTTATTCATGAAACATCTTTAATGATGATGGAGACCCAACATTATTGAGAATGTACTGTGCCAACACACTTGGCATCTATCAAATTCTGTATTCTTTTGCCCATCTTTCTACATGTCCACCTAGCTCTCTAGAATGAAAGGATAGAAAAACTGCTGTAATTCAGTGGTTTTCAGTATATGTAGAGTCAAAAACTTTTATCTGCAAGGAAATCCTTGGAGCAAACCAGAGGAACTTGGTACAGGATATTGAGGCCATTGTGTCTTTGAGGTAGGATTGGCTGGCTGAGAGTTTGTGTCCCTTCTCTGCCCGGGGTGAATGGTGACTGCATACTCAATGGTCTGTGGCTTACTTTGTCTTCTCTGTGCCCTGTCTTGTCCTCATCCACATTGCCTGCTACCAATTTCTTTCCACTTTTGCCTAACCTTGGCTCAGTTTACCTTGGCTGTGGCGCTTGGACTGGATGTTATTGGTTGAGAGAGTCTGACTTGCAGTGTGCATCTTTCTGCATCCAAGTCCAGCAGAAGTCCTCTAGCCATGATGAGGTGTGAGAAGGGAGCTGTCTCAGCACACCCAACTTAGGCTCATGATGGTCTGAAGCACTCACCATGTGCTGTGCCTGCAGCACTCAGTAACTGCTTTTCTTCAGAGTTCTTCATTCTGAGTTAAAATCTGCCTCATGAGGGCTGGGAGAAATGAGAACCCTCAGACATTGCTGGTCATATAAAATGATATAGCGCAGTGAGAAGCCACAAACAATTCTTCAGAAGGTTGAACTGCAATCCCCAGGTGACACAGTGATCCAGAACATGAAGTAGATGTCCCTAGAGAAGCTAGAGGGCAGCAGAGTTTTAGCAGTGTTCCTCAGAGTAGCCTCTAGTAGAAACTATCTAGATGTCCATTATTGGAAGAGTGTAGTACAGTGTGGTTGAGCCCTTCCATGGAATATCATTTGACTCTGATTTAGTCAGCCTTTTGTTACTCATACAAACTTCTGAAATGATCACCTTACAGGGAGGAACTGTTCCTTTTGCATCCTGTTTGTGGAGATTTTCTAGTTTCCTGAGCTCATTGCTTTGGGTCTGAAGTGAGGCAGTCTGTGGTAAAGGGAGCTTCTCTTGGAGGAATTTGCTCACCTTGAGGGCAACTGGGAAGCACTGAACAAGACCAGTGGTCTGGTCCACCACCATGCAGTTGTCCTGTGCTGGGGTTAATTCCTATACTGTGCAGCTTGGCGAAGTTCCTAAGCAGGGATGGCTAATGGGCCAGGACCCCGGAGGTCTACCTGCCTGGGCATTAGGTTACAGGACAGGCAATTCAGTGTCTGAACTTCCGATCTCTCATACTCACTGTGTTTGTTTCTCATCCAACAAAAGTTAATCCTCTTCTCAATAGTATTTCTGGTGATTGCTCTTTATATTAGCATTAGCTGGGAAAATGAACATGTTAGTGCATTACAGTGTGCTTGTATGTGTGCATACATGTACTTGTGTGCTTCCATGACTTTATGTGTGTCCATGTGAGTGAGCAAAAGTCCACTGAGAACACAATCTTCTAATGCACAGGAGCAGGAAAACCTGGAGGAAAGACTGAAGGACCTCCTGAAGCAGAAGGAGCTGGTCACCCAGCAAAGGGACTTGGCAGAAATGCTGCAACATCACTTCAGTGTCTCTGAGATGAGGTGGGAGCCCAGGCTGGGAGGAGCTGTTAGAACGATGTAGGTCACCTGTCCCTGGATCTCTGTCCTTTTGGGATTCTCCCCATATGGATGGCTCTCAGCCACAGCCACGGAAAGACCACCTCAGGGTATTGTGCTAGCCCAGTTCACAAGAACTTCTCCAGGAAACACTATGTTTGATCTTTAATGTTTCTGGGGAATGTGTACCCCTTATTCCCTCCTGAGCTCTCTGGTATCTTCTCAGTGTCCCCTGTGTCGCCACATAAATCTCGCTATGGTAGTCCTCAGTCTAGCAGGAGGCAGGATACTTCTGGAGGACAGGGTGTGTTCCTGTCACTTTATTTTCCTTTTAGAACATCACCTTTACAGAAAAGTTCCTATTTTGGACAGATCTGCATGCAGCACACTCTTGCTGATTACAGGCTCTCTGCAGTGTGCATCTATCTCCTGTGAAAAGATTTTACTGGACATAAGATTATTTAGGGGTTGAGGTGTTGAACTCAGGCAGGTTTCTGTGCTGTAGGAATAATCAGAACCTTCACTGCTTTTATTTTGTAGGCTCTCTAGAGGGTCTACATTCAGTTTCCCAGGTTGCTCATTCACCTGGTATCTAATCTGGGCCATGTACATCTGCCCTGAACTGTTTATCAGACACTGTTATTTTTTCTCACAACAATGTATCTAGAGAACTGGCAAAACATGCTGAATTTCTTGCCCAGCACAGTGTAGTTCTCAGTTCATTTTCTAGTAGATTTTAGCTGAGAATAAAACCCAGACCCAGGTATAAGCTGACATTTCTCTGCTAGGAAATGCAGGGAATGACCTCAGCTGAAAGGTCACACTGGACGGTCCAGCTGACTAGAGCTGGTTCAGGCTCAACAGCTGAGATAACAGGTCCTCACCAGGCCTGTCCCTAACTGCCTTCCTCCTCTAGGTCAGAAAATCTGCACCACCAGCTGGAACATGTCACAGCCCAGGATGAGAGCCTCCTGCAGACAGAGCTGCTGCAGCAGGAGCAGGAAGTATCTCAGGCAAGTTGGCCACCACTGCATTCCAACCCCTGCAACCATGGCATTCATGGGGACTGGGGGCTCTTGACATTGGCTTCCAGTGTGAATAGACCCTGATTTTGTCTAGCCTGTGGCCCAGGCAGGCTGCTTCTGGGACTGATTGCCTTTCCTTCTCTCACAGCAGCTATGAGAGAACTGAGGAGGCCAAAGTAGGCACAGACATCATGAACCCATGGTGTTCTCCACCCTTGGACCGAAGCCTCCTCAGAAGAAGACATCCTATGAGATTCCAAGGAAGCATGGCTATATTTGCTTTGAAAATGCTTTTTACAATTGTGACTGCCTTCCTACCATGTTTCGAAGGCCAGCCACAGGCTGTTGGTCTGTGCTTCAAAGTCTGTTGCATGATTAACCTAATCTTATTATTTTAATTAAGCAAGCTGCTTAGCTTAACTTTTTTGTTTGATTGTTTTGTTGGGTTTTGTTTGGTTTGGGTTTTTTGGTTTTCTTTGTTATGGTTTGAGGTTTTGAATTCATTTGTTCTTTCTTTTGTTCTTGTTGTTTGGTATTTTGATAAGGCTGTTTACTGTTTATATTGTGCTCCTTTTAAGGCACTATTGAGTAAAATGACTGTAATTTTTTTTGTAAATAAAAATGTGATTTCCCATTCTGAACTTTAAGACTGATTTCTCTGGTCAGTATTGCTCTGGGCTCAAAGTTTTTCTAGCTGTGTCCCAGCCAAACTGCTTTAGGTATGATAGCCTTTCCTACACTGACAGCAGCTCTGGAGGGACAACTGAGGAAGCCATAGAAGCCGCAGTCAGCTTGATCGTGCAACATTCTCCACCCTAGGGTCAAGGCCCCCTCAGATAAAGACACCCCTTTCAGCTGTGATCTCACCAGTGAGACAGACACCAGCTGACCTCCAGGTGGTCCAGCCCCATCACATCCATGGTCTGTTGACTCAGTACTCCTGAAGAAAAGAAAGCATCACGAATGAGCTTGAGACACAGAAAACCTGAGACAAGAGTTACTGCGAACCCTGACATTCAACAGAATGTGTTCCTTGTGAAGGATACAATAATGTGAAGGGTAGAGATGTTGGTGAGCAAGACTTTTTCTGTCAGTTTAATGTCCATGATTTGGCAAGCTCACTGAGTCCTTAGCCCTCCTCATGTGGTGGGAAATCCATCACGGAAGACTATCTTGACGTCAAGTTGTTCTAAACACACAGTTTCCAACTCTTCACTCTTAATATCAGCTTCTAGGTCATGTGTGATGTTTCACTCTTATAGCTCCAGAACCATCTGTAACTTCAGAACTTCAGTGTGCCCAGCTTGGCTTACATAGTGAGTTCCCAGCCAAGCCAGCGATACACAGGGCTTTGGATGTGGATGGTGTTTCCAACTCTGTGTATACCCATTGCGTGATAGAAAAAGTATCCATACTGTTCTTTCTGGACATAACTTTAGCTATCCCTAAACTATAGTATTCTGTATACACATTTTATGAAATGATCCTGTGAACCATATTAATGAGAAACACAACAATACTGCTCTAATGCCTCTCAGGAAATCCAAACATTTACTAAGGGAGTATGCAAAAACTCCAAGTCCTGCTTGCCATCCGGGCCATGGTGATGTCCCTGCCTGGGCATCCAAGGACCATATTTTGTCCATGGCCCTGACACAGCTGTGAGCCTCTGTGTTGATATCTGTGACTCCTGTTACCACTGAGGGCTCTGCAGCCACCTTCAGTCTGGGCACCACCTGTGACTATGGTACTGTCAAAGGATATGATCCCACAGGGGCAGTGTGCGTGTTTTAGAGGACTGTGCTGCCACACAGGACTATAGTGACATCTGTGCCAGGAAGCTTGCCAAGGGCCACATCTGAGTCCTTGTCTCTGCTGAAACCAGGTCTGCATTGATGTCCCAGGCTCCTAATGCCATCAAAGACATTGCAAATTCCTGGAATCTTGGCAGCCACATGGTCATATCTGGGGCCTGCTGATCAGTCCATGCTGTTCTGAGTGACCTGCATTGCCAACCAGGGCCATGGAGAAATGCAGACTCAGGATGCAGCCTAGGATCATGTCTAGGTTCATGTTGCAAATGCAACCTGGTTCTATGTTCATTTCCATGGACTGTGTTGTCAACCAAGAGATACACAGAAGTAGTTAGTGTGTGAGTAGCCACTTAAGATCATGTTAATGTTCTAGGGCTGTACTTCTTCCAGGGCCATACAGCTCTCAGTGGCCTGTGCTGCCACCAGGGGCCATGGTGTCCTCTAGGCCTAGACTGCTGCTAAGGGCCATGTCTGGAACCTGTACCCTGCCACAGCTTCAGTTTATGTTGGTGTCAGTGGCTCCTGTTGCCATTGAAGACAGGATAGGGATTCAAAAAGTTAACCCTACCCCTCACAGGCTGCAGCACTAGAGAGAACTGGATCTGCCCCTCATCAATGGCAGCACTTGGAGAGTGGGTCCTGCACCTGGACTGAGCAGCATGTAGAGCTGTCCTTGTTAGTGGTGGTCCAGGAGAGCTGGCCCTGAGGGTGTGAGAGCAGAAGAGCTGACTCTGCTCCCCTTCTTCTGACCTGTGTTGTCAAGGGTGAGGGAAAGATGCCTGCCCCACCTGAGCACATGCTATCTGAAGCTGGTGGGAGAGTTGGCCTCTGGGGCCTGAGAACAGAAGAGCTGGGTCTGTCCCTGACCATCTGCAACAATTGGGAAAATTGGCCCAGCATCTTACCAGTTCAAACAGCAGAGTGGGTTCTTGTTGTCTGAGTGTGCGTGACCCAGATGTGAGGGCATAAAAGGAGGAGAATTGGGCTCTGTTCCTTCTGCCTGCTGCATTTGGTGAATTAGCTGGGGCAGTGTTGCTCAGGTGGTGAAGATGAGGGAAAGCGGTGGGCTCACTAACCCAGCTACCACCCAGGTTCAGAACAAGGGCTACAAGTCATCCCACCCTAACACCCTCTTCATCTATGAACTGCAGGAGCATGTGAAAGGCCCAGATCTGCAGATCAGAGCTGCAGGATCTCCATGACACAGACAACCATTCTATAAAAGAGGAGTCCCAGTGAGGGTGGATTATTGACAGTATAGGAGAAGTCAGAGGCCAGAACACTTACAAGAAAAGATGTATAGACTAAAAGATGTACTGTGTGACTCACTGGATCACACTACATATTCTTCAGCAAGATTGTTGTTTGTTTTCTTTTGGTTTTGGATTTTGCATTTTTCTTTATATTATTTTATTTTAGATTGGAGATACCAAGGGCACAGCACAGATGCAAGGGAACAGGTAGTTGGAAGAGTGGGATTGAGATGCATGATGTGAAACCAAGAGAGAATCAATAAAACATTAAAAAATAACAAATTAAAAAACCAGAGCTATCTGCCTCTGATTTTCTTGAAATATAGCTTGTGTGATAACCAAATAATAGACATATTGAATACAAAGATAAGTGATCTTTTTTTTTTTGCTGCTGTAGGCCTTAATGATGCATTACTGCAATCTTTTTTTTAAGATTTCTTTGTTTTATTTACATGTATTGGCCTTATGCCTGCTGAAGGGCTGTACACTGCATGCATGCAATTCCACCAGAGACCAGAAGAGGGCATCAAATTCCTCTTGAAACTGGAGGATGCTTTTTAGCTGCTCTGTTTTTTCTTTGGGAAAGAAACAATTACTCAAAGTAAAGGAGCCATCTCTTCAGCTCCTACACTTGGCTTTTTTCTTTCTAGCCACATGTGCTGTATTAGTTGGAATGAATCAGCACAAACCAAAGAGAAAGTTCAGGAGTTCTGTAGGGACAAATATATGATGTAGGCATGGTGGTAATTGTCTTAGGATGCCATACATCCATGCAAGGTGTTCATTGGTTCAGGATCCTGCTCCACCATCACTTATTATCAGCGTTGGAGCAGATCTCTCACATCTCACATTGGATGACAATAAAGATTAGGGTCATCTGATGAAATGCAGAAATGAGAAGATATCCTGGTGGTGTAGGTGTGGTTAGGAGTCCCTCTTGACACTCCAGCTAAGTGTTGGGAGGAAGCTTCAGAAGAGCCAGAGGGGATGAAGCCTGCAGAAAAGCCATGTGCCTCTGATGGAGAGCACGCCTGTGCAAGGCTAGGAAGGGAGAGGGATGGTTGATGCCGCTCTTTTCCCACAACTGATCCCACTGTGTACTGATGAAGAGGGTTTTTCCAGATGAGTTCTGTATTCTTGTGAAGCTCCCCTGAACCTGATCTGAAGTCTGAGACTGAATCAGAGATTAATGTGTGAAGGAAATAATCCTGTGGAGTCCCAAAATGGTGCTGTCAAACAAGGGTAGAAATAATCTACTCTTCATGAATAAAGAACATATATACACACAGAACATCTATATATATATATATATATATATAAAGCTCATTCAATTCCATGGATGATGTGTTCAGCTGGACAATTGGCTCAGTGGGCAAAATCACTTGCTGCCAGGCTTATGGGCCTTAGTTCCTTCCCTGGGACCCACATGATTGAAGGAGACAACAAACCTCTGACAAATTGTCCTCTGATCTTCATGTGGGTCGGGAGACTGGTCATGGCCCACAAAAGCTAAGACATGGGGATTTGTGTCCATTCCTCACTTATCCTTGAATCTCTACATCTGAGGCACTCATTTAATTGTATTACTCTGCATTCCATTTGAGAGAAGTGGAATTTTTGCTATTTTACTCTCATTACTGAGATGTTATAGGAGCCATGAAGGCCAACACCAAAGCATCACCAGAAGAATGGTTAAGGGAAGGTGGCCATTGGGAACCTGTGATATCGCTGAGACACAAACTGCTCTAGGATGTCTTCTCTATATGCCTGGTGTATTAGGGCTCTCTCGAGTAATAGAAGTTATAAACTGAATCTCTCTATATCTAGAAAAGCAATATGTTAGAATGACTTCCAGGCTGTGGTCCAGACTATACAAGGATGGCTATGATGGAAAGTCTAGGAATCCAGTAGCTGCTCAATCCACAAGACAAGAAGTCTTAGTTTTCTGCAGTCTATGATGTAATCTTAAAGAAGTAGGTTCTAACTCCAGTGAAGGAATGGATGTGCTCACAAGGCAAGAGCAAGCAGAGAAAGAGTAAATCTTCCTTCTTCCATTTCATTATACAACCTTCCAGCAGAAGGAGTGGTCCAGATTACATCTGGGCTAAAGTCTGAATTAAAGGTGTGACTTCCTACCTCAAAGAGCAGGATTAGAAGTAGATCCTCCTAATTCAAATGAAATCTCCCATAGATGTGCTCTATATATTTTGATTTTCGTTATTATCATATGTACTCTCATGGACAACCAAGAATAGCCATCATGGTTGTATTTCCCTCTACACTAATATTCTTGAGCAAATGGCTCCCTTAGAGAGTGAAAGGAAGGAGTGACAATAATCATAAGTTACATCTGGTTCAGCTGTAGATCCCATGGTCATGATGACTTTATTGGCCTCCTTATGGCCATGCATGGCTGAAATAGGACTAAACACCCATCTCTGGTACTTGGGAACAAGGGATCAGCTGGAAATCCAGTTTCTATACAATAGGAGATTAGACATTGAAATAAGTATGATGTCCCTTTTAGTAACTGTGGTGAAAAAGGGCCCAGGAGTGAGAAATGTGTCTTCTTTAGAAAGAGGAAGAAAGGCCCAACACAGCAAACACACTGCAGCATTCAGAAAGAGTGGTGTTACTAGGGCACGTGTTTCTGACTTTAAATCCTCCAGACACATTCTTGCTCACTCCATGCATCCTGAAAAGGAAAGACAAATGAAAAAAAAACCACAAAAAGCCAAAATTCCCTCTTAACACAAGAGGGCCATAAAAGACTTCTGTGGAGTCTTCATTCTATACAACAGCTAGAAGACTCCAGTTGCTTTCAAAGAAAACAATGATTTATTAGGATTTGAAGTTTACTGGTGATCAAAGAGGCAGGATCTGGAAGTGCAGCACCAGGAACTACATAATAGTCCAGAGCTAAATGTTATTGCAGATCTCCCATTGACACTACCATGATGAGCAAGGGCACTGCAGTGTGTGTCCCCAAGAATACTGGCTTTAGACAATGTTCCTTGTGCTGCTTCAGAAGATTGCAACATCTACAGTTCTGAAAATGAGATGCAGCCTTCCCCAAGTCATCAAGCAGAATGGACTCCTCCATTTCTCTAGAACATAAGCTCTGGCATCCAGTTGATGATTCAGGCTTGTATTTGGGACCTGGTCTCTGCAGTAAGGGTTAGGGCTTCTCAATCTTCCATCAAAACACTGTGAGGATGGACAAAGGTGTCGTCAGCCAACATCCCCTCCCCATGTTCATCCTGCAGCCTCCAGAAGGGATTTCAATAGTCAAATTTATCAACTTTTCCTTTGTGGCTCGGGCTTATGTTCACTCAATATTTTAAATATTTCATTTTCTGACATAAATCCTTTTAAATTTTCTTTCTACAATTGCAGTTTAACTTTGGACATAGAATTTTATTCATCAATGATCAAGTTTTTTTTGCAGCAAACTGAGGCTTATGTTTTCTCCTTTATGGCTTGCTATGATGGCTACTATTGGAAGTCTACTTGACATGTAGTTGAGGAACTTACACCATCAGAATGGCTTGCAGCATGCTTTTTTGACATTTTCTTGATTGCTATTTGATTTTGGAAGGCACAGCCCTCTGGGTAGGTCTATCCCTAGACAAGAGAGCCTAGGCCATAGAGGAAAGGTAGCTGACCAGAGCAATGGGCAATTTTCCTCTGTGGTTTCAAGCCCGTGCCTTGTGATCTTGCCGTGGCTTCCTTTGATGATGGACTGTAACCTGTGAGGTGGTGTGGGACTTCAGTCCTTGTAATTCTCCTGTATTTGTTATTGAAAATGGAGAATGCTGACACATCTGAGAGCCATAAATAAAATAATTCAATCAATGGGCTCTCTACAGCCTGGAATGCCTTTGCCTTCTCTGTTACCTAAAGAATGGCCTGTTATACTATTGTCTTAAAAAACTGTTCCTTCACTATACCTCTACAAGAAAAGGATAGGGAAAAGTTTGCCTCCATGGTATGTACTTATAATTCTTCTTAGCTTTTTAAGAGATATAATAGAAGATATCTCCGACCGGGAATGTTAAAAGGTCTACCCTGTGCCAATAATTTGTTCTAAAACCGTTGGAAATAATTCATGTACAATTTCCACAATCTATAATATACCATTATATTGACAAGATGTTTTCCTTTGAAAATACAAAAATAAATTTATTTGTTATATTTTCCCCTTAGTCGGGAAGTCTCATCATCCACAGCAAAAGAGCCAACTTGTTTGATATGCAATAACAACAAACAATCATTGTAATAAATTATCTGGATTGATAGGTTAACAAACATTTGAAACTATACAACTTTCCTCTCCCATGCTCATTTTCATATATCATGTTATTCTAAGACAACTTCTGATAGACTACAATTCACTTCATATTAATTATTAATCTTAATTTAATGCTGTTTAAATTTAAATAAATGATTTACTTCTGAAGTTGATCCTTGATAATGGATTGAGACAGTCAATGAAGCTGACCACCTCCTTGAGTTACACTAATTTTGCTTGAAAGACCCATCTTTCTGCTGCATACAAGAAACACACCTCAAATTCAAAGACAGACACCGCCTCAGAATAAAAGGCTGGGAAAAGACATTCCAATCAAATGATCTTAAGAAGCAAGCGGGTGTAGCCATCCTGATATGCAGCAAAATAGACTTCAAACTAAAATCAATCAAAAGAGATCAAGAAGGGCATTACATACTCATCACAGGAAAGATCCACCAAGATGAAGTTTCAATTCTGAACATTTATGCCCCAAACACAAGGGCACCCACATATGTACAAGAAACATTACTAAAGCTTAAACCACATATAAAACCCCACACATTAATAGTGGGAGACTTCAACACCCCACTTTCACCACTGGACAGATCAGCCAAATTGAAACTTAACAGAGAAATAAAAGACTTAACTGATGTTATGACTCAAATGGACTTAATCGATGTCTACAGAACATTCCATCCTAACAAAAAAGAATATACCTTCTTCTCAGCACCCAATGGAACCTTCTCTACAATCGACCACATAATTGGCCATAAAGCAAATCTCAACAGATACAACACAATTGGAATAACCTCCTGCATTCTATCAGAACACCATGGTGTAAAGGTAGATTTCAACAACAACAAAAACTACAGAAAACCTACAAACCCATGGAAACTGAATAATGTTCAACTAAATCACCAATGGGTTAAGGAAGAAATTAAGAAAGAAATTAAAGACTTCCTAGAGATCAATGAAAATGAAGATACCACATACCCAAACTTACGGGACACTGTAAAAGCACTGCTAAGAGGAAATTCATAGCACTAATGGCCCACATAAAGAAGTTGGAGAAATCTCACACTAGTAACTTAACAGCACACCTGAAAGCTCTAGAACAAGAAGAAGCAAAGTCACCCAGGAAGAATGGATGCCAGGAAATTATCAAATTGAGAGCTGAAATCAATAAAATAGAAACAAAGAGAACAACACAAAAAATTAATGAAACAAAGAGCTGGTTCTTGGAGAAAATCAACAATATAGACAAGCCCTTATCCAAACTAACCAAAGGCAGAGAGAGAGAGCATCCAAATTAACATAATCAGAAATGAAATGGGGGACATAACAAGAGACAATGAGGAAATCCAGTGAATCATCAGGTCATACTTCAAAAACCTCTACTCCACAAAACTGGAAAATCTAAAAGAAATGGATAATTGTCTCGATAGGTACCACATACCTAAGTTAAAATCAAGACCAGGTAAACTATTTTAATAGTCCAATAACCCCTAAGGAAACAGAATAAGTGATTCTATTAAAAGTCTCCCAAGCAACAAAAGGACAGGACCAGATGGTTTCAGTGCAGAATTCTACCAGATCATCAAAGAAGAGTTAATGCCAATACTCTTTAAATTGTTCCACACAAGAGAAATAGAAGGAACATTACTAAACTCCTTCTATGAGGCTACAATTACCCTGATTCCCAAACCAAACAAAGATGCAACAAAGAAAGAGAACTACAGACCAATCTCCCTCATGAACATTGATGCAAAAATACTCAATAAAATACTGGCAAACAGACTCCAAGAACACATCAAAACAATTATCCACCATGATCAAGTAGGCTTCATTCCAGGGATGCAAGTGTGGTTCAACATACGAACGTCCGTCAATGTAATACACCATATAAACAAACTCAAAGAAAAAAATCCCACATGATCATCTCACTACATGCAGAAAAGACATTTGACAAAATCCAACACCCCTTCATGATAAAGGTCTTGGAGTGATCAGGAATACAGGGAACATACCTAAACATAATAAAGGCAATTTACAGCAAGCCAACAGCCAACATCTATTGGTGAAATTATTTAGGCCACTCCACGTAGTTAAAAGGAGATTTATTTAATGGCGTAACTTACAAATTAAGGGATAGGTAGGTCGCGGGGTCTGGGGAAGGTGTATCACAATCCAGCGGTGTTCTCTGGAGCTCTCCTCTGTCCACCTCCACCATCCAGCGTCCTGGAACCAAGAGAGCTTTCGCCCATCCTTATCTCGGGTTCCCAGGCACCTCCCTTAGCCCCGCCTTGTAGGCGTGACAGTTGTCAAACTCTCAATGGGGGTTGGAACTTCCAGAACAAAGCTGGAATGGCTACCCACTACAAACATCAAATTAATTGGAGAGAAACTCAAATCGATTCCACTAAAACCAGGAACAAGGCAAGGCTGTCCACTCCTCCCATACTTATTCAATATAGTACTTGAAGTTATAGCCAGAGCAATAAGACAACATCAGGAGATTAAGGGGATACAAATTGGAAAGGAAGAAGTCAAGCTTTCCCTATTTGCAGATGACATGATAGTATACTTGAGTGAAGAAACTCCCCTGGACACACAGCAGATCTTCAGATGCTTTGGTCCTGGGCACATGTGATTAAGCCTTGGTGCTGCTAAGTACTAGGGACAACAGGACTTACTTGCATCACATCAGATATGACCTGACACTGTCCTCCAATTCTACTTGGCTGGGCTTGCTTATGCCTTCAAGGACCAGAGGGCTGCAATAAAGAGGGAGGCACATGATTATCCACAGCGCTTGAGGACAGAGACAGAGCTCAGGGGCCCCAGTTTGAGGATAGCTGCCCTGCTGTTTGGAAGCTTCACTGGGTTCCTTGCATTTTCTCTTCCTTAGGCTTCATCTTGGGACTCAGCATGGACTCTCCTGGTCCTATGCCATTCTAGAATACAAGTTCATTTGTCTTTGTCTACCTGCAGGGACTACTCGGGGGGCACCATCCCAACTCTCCACCTTCACTAAGCAGGAGCAGGAGCAGGTGCAGGAAATGAAAAAACTAGAGAAACTCACCATTCGTCTACATGATATGGAATGTGAGAGAAATGATCTGCGTGGAATCCTGGCCAATTACACAAACAAGGATTTGAACAACAGGTAGTCTTTATTCCCAGTTCTCTGCTGGCCATGATGACACCACAGTATCAAGCCCAGGTTTCCTGAGGAACAGGAGGGTGAAACACCATGGTGTCCTGCTGCCTAAACTAATTTCATGAGTTTTTTTGAAATGCAGAACTTGGAGCATGGGTAGGAGTGAGATGGGGATGCAGGCTTGTCTGCTTCCTCCAAATGAAAAGCAGAGCCTATAGCTTGAATCACAGTCTGGGGATAGGGACAGTAGTATGTGAGCTCTCAATATGCATTTCAAGAGGTCTTGACAGGTGTGCCTTGTGAAAGATGCTAGGTGTGGTGAGTTTGTGTTAAGTCTTTGTGCTTGACCAGCAGATGACCGTGTGCTGAAAGCTCCTGGCAGCAGCTGGAGGCCTGGTCCACTCATCCGTCTCAGGATGTGGCTGGAAGGCCTGGAGCTCATCACAGCTCCCCTCTGGTCTTCTTATACTCTGTGACAATGCCACATGCCAATATTTCTTGGGCATCCTGATTTCATGTGGGGGGTGTGTGTGTGTGTGTGTGTGTGTGTGTGTGTGTGTGTGTGTGTGTTCCTGAGAGTCTGAGGGCATGGTCTGAGGATTTAACATAGTTTCCAGATAATGGCACTGCTGAGGCCAGGGAACCCCACTTTGAGCTCTGTGCTCACCTTGGTAGAACATTCGAATCACATGTGAAGTTTACAAAACCATCCTGAAGTTGGGGCTCCCTCCTGGAAATACTGATTGTGTGCTCTGGTCCTCCATGTAGCAATAGACACCCAGGAATGAGAATCCCTGTTCTGAAGACAGGAGAATGTCCCCATAGGTTTCTAGTGAGTCCACATATGTGACACAGACTCCTGGGAACTTCTTAGAGCGCTTATCTATAGCTCCAAGCCCACTGTGGGTGCTCATGCATCATTGGATTCCTCCCCTTAGACATCCTGGCTGTTCTGTCCTGGGGACAGGATAGGATGTTTAATAAGCACCAGGAGGTCCCACTGTTTAAGTGGCAAGCTTTGGCATCCACTGGACTGGGGTAGTCCATGGCACAGCTTCTTTCATGTGTTCTTTTTGGCCTTTTTTCATGGGTTTTTTCCCTCCTGGGTCCATGCCCTACCACAGGCTAAATTTTGAACTCGAGATGCTTGAAATGGAACACAATCAGGTGATGTCAGCTCTCCAGAAATTGCCCATGGAGATTAGTGATGCCTTGCACAAGTGCAAGGGGCTGATTGAGGAGACTGAATACTTTAGGTAAGTGCCTACTAGCTTGGGAGGGACTGTTTCTGCCTTTCTTTGTCCTTGACTCAAAGTGAAGGCTCTGGTTCTAGCCTGTGTGCCTCTTAGCCAGCATCCTCCTTTGTGACCCTTGGGTTTGTGCCTCTTGGAGTCAATTTTGCTAAGTGTGGAAAAACACTGAGGCCCTCCCATCGTTGTCCAGCCGTGGGAGCCCTTAGATAGGAATATCCTTTGCATCATGAAGGGGATGTCCTGAAGCCCAGGGCCTCCAGGGCTCTGGTTGGAGCTTCACAGATCTGGTTTGCCTGGGATCTGTAGAGAGAATTTATTCTGGTTGGGACTTCTGCCCTCCTTCAGAGAGTGTTTGCCCTCTACCTGCTGATGCTTTCCCAAGACCATGAACAGTTAAGCACAGGTATGGGCTGCGCCCTGTTCTTAGAGGCACAGGATCCCTTTTGGTACCAGGGTTTTCAGAAGTAGTTTGAATCTGTGTGGAATTTGGTTACTCTCTGGATTTGGCCTGCCCCTGAGTGATGCTGGCTTGGCTACTGAGAGCTCCATTCTTGGGCTGTCTGGGGGCCTGTGACTTTTCAGGGTTAGTGGCATTAAAGTAGAGATGGCAAATGCAGCCTCTCTGAGGCTCAGCATTTCTTTCTTTGGTGGTTCAGTTACCTCCATGGCCGGTTCCTACGAGAGTGCAATCCCCTAAAGAAGAGTGTACGTGTGTTGAGGATCCAGAACATACAGCTGTGGAAAGAGCAGATTGAACTGCAAAAGACTTGTGAGGAGGTGAAGAAGCTCTTGAAGGAGGCCCATGAGAAGATCTGTGACCCCTGTGCTGAGCAGCAGCAGGTAGGCTGAGGCACTAGGGGCAGGCTGCCCAACTGTCCAACCATAGACATAGAGACTCCCATGTAACCATCCACCCACCCATCCAGAATCCAAACTCCATACCATCCAATTGTTCATTTCTGTGATCATTCACAAGTCTCTCTGTAGAGTTAGCCTCTTTCAAGATACTGGATGATTAGCAAACAAACCCTCCTGCTCTGCTAGAAGCTGCAGTACATTCAGAGAGATGGGTCAGTCAGCTCTAACACACCTACATGTTATTATGTTACCAGTGTGCTATGCAGAGAGCTACTTGGAGAATATCACAGAGCTCTCATTGATTAGGTCAGTGGCCTGTGGCTCATTTGCTTTGCAGATGTCATGTGAGATCACAGGTAGGAAACAGCTTGTAAGAATTAGAGCCCAGGGCCAGTGCAAAGTGAGTAGTTCTCATTTTGGGGTCAATTTTGGGGTGGCATGTGGTCTTCTCCTTTCTTCCTACATGGCAATGTGCTCTCTTCTCTTAGCTTAACTCTTGGTTCATAATGTCAGAGGCCTGAGTATCAGCTTGTCAGCCTGTTTTCTGTGGGTGGTGCTGGACAGTTCTTCCCTCCTGGAGTTTCCAGTCTGGAGCTGACTGAATGACCATAGATGTGGGAGGACTTTGACAGCCTGAGGGTTGGAGTGACTGATTTGAGGCTTCAAGAGAACATTTTCTCCAATCACTTCAACATAGTTTGACTAAGCTGTGTGCTCTCCTCTAGGCATTTTTAGTTCCCAAGTGACGGATAGCTGTGTTGTAAGTCTCTGCTGAAACATGTGATGTGTATAGTCTAAATTCAGTTGTTCACTCAATGCGATGTACCCTTCCTTGTTTTCTGCTCACTTTTGATTTCTGTGGTCGGTGTGTGATCTATGCAGGCATGTGTAAATGTGTGCATATGTGTGTGTTCAGAGGCTACATAATGAAATCCTATGTTGTCATCTGTTGCTCACTCCCTTGTTCCCTTGAGCCCAGGTCATTCAATGAACCTAAAAATTTCTGT
Organism: Peromyscus eremicus; assembly: GCF_949786415.1. Lineage (NCBI taxonomy): Eukaryota > Metazoa > Chordata > Mammalia > Rodentia > Cricetidae > Peromyscus > Peromyscus eremicus. Next base: position 76,466,410 of record NC_081425.1, read on the forward strand.
TTGGGCCATTCTGGCTGGCCGGCACTCTGGCTCCCCTCTTCCCCAGAGGGACCTTTTGTCTTGTCTCATGTAATTGTAGTAAGTTTAAATTGCTTTCTGTTGTGTTTATACACTTTTATTGCTTTGGTATACATGTGTTTTTTAATAAATAACAAAAATCAAACACTACGGCTATTTGAAAAATAAAATTAGACTTCTTCCTTTTCACTACACAAAGCTAACACAACAGGAAGTGTCTGATTTGTCTCATTGGCTTCACAACACGGAATCCCACAGTGCATCTCTTTGCTGACATTGTGTTGCTGACTATGTCATTTGCATGGCTGTGTCTTAGAACAGATTCCCTCTCATAGCTGTGAGGAGTGCTGTGTTCCTGAAAAGCACTGCAGGTGATGTCACTGGCCTCCTTCTGACTGACATTGGGGTGAATTCGTATCATATGCACTGTCATCTGTTGACAACCTCCTGGGTGTTGACCATGGGTCACTCTCTTTCACTTGAGCTATCCAGGTCTTCTTGGAGGAGCTAGGGTAAGTTTAGTGAAGAGATTATGATGGATTAACTTGCCACCTGTGGGATCAGTGGGTCTTGGGATGTATAAAGTTCATGGAAGGAAAAGAGTGCAGGGCAGGGTAGCAGAGGCTGGCTGAATCTAAGAGCCTTGTACACAGCAGGGAAGACCCATGACCTCCCCCAGAGCAGAAAAGCTGCTACAAGGCAGCAGTCCTCTCTTGGCCATATGTTCAGGAGTGTGTGTGTGTGTGTGTGTGTGTGTGTGTGTGTGTGTGTATCTGTGTTTGCATTTCTGTCCAACTGTGAGGGTGAACCTCTGTGTGTGTGTGAATTCTGGCTGTTCTTTCTACAGTAATGTTCCTTTATGTTTGTGTTTATGACCTTGTGTGGGTTAATGGGTGTTTCTGTGCCCATGTTTCCTGTATGTGTAGGGGTAAGTGCTTGTGTGTGTTGGGAGTATGGGTGCTTATGAGTGCAAGTATGTGCTTCTGTGTGTGAATGTGTAAACTTGTGTGTGTGTGTGTGTGTATTTCTCCAAACTTATTCATGAGCATCTTTAATGATGATGGAGACCCAACATTATTGAGAATGTACTGTGCCAACACACTTGGCATCTATCAAATTCTGTATTCTTTTGCCCATCTTTCTACATGTCCACCTAGCTCTCTAGAATGAAAGGATAGAAAAACTGCTGTAATTCAGTGGTTTTCAGTATATATAGACTCAAAAACTTTTATCTGCAAGGAAATCCTTGGAGCAAACCAAAGGAACTTGGTACAGAATATTGAGGCCATTGTGTCTTTGAGGCAGGATTGGCTGGCTGAGAGTTTGTGTCCCTTCTCTGCCCGGGGTGAATGGTGACTGCATACTCAATGGTCTGTGGCTTACTTTGTCTTCTCTGTGCCCTGTCTTGTCCTCATCCCCATTGCCTGCTACCACTTTCTTTCCACTTTTGCCTAACCTTGGCTCAGTTTACCTTGGCTGTGGAGCTTGGACTGGATGTTATTGGTTGAGAGAGTCTGACTTGCAGTGTGCATCTTTCTGCATCCAAGTCCAGCAGAAGTCCCCTAGCCATGCTGAGGTGTGAGAAGGGGGCTGTCTCAGCACACCCAACTTAGGCTCATGATGGTCTGAAGCACTCACCATGTGCTGTGCCTGCAGCACTCAGTAACTGCTTTTCTTCAGAGTTCTTCATTCTGAGTTAAAATCCGCCTCATGAGGGCTGGGGGAAATGAGGACCCTCAGACATTGCTGGTCATATAAAATGATAGAGCGCAGTGAGAAGCCACAAACAATTCTTCAGAAGGTTGAACTGCAATCCCCAGGTGACACAGTGATCCAGAACATGAAGTAGATGTCCCTAGAGAAGCTAGAGGGCAGCAGAGTTTTAGCAGCGTTCCTCAGAGTAGCCTCTAGTAGAAACTATCTAGATGTCCATTATTGGAAGAGTGTAGTACAGTGTGGTTGAGCCCTTCCATGGAATATCATTTGACTCTGATTTAGTCAGCCTTTTGTTACTCATACAAACTTCTGAAATGATCACCTTACAGGGAGGAACTGTTCCTTTTGCATCCTGGTTGTGGAGAACTTCTAGTTTCCTGAGCTCATTGCTTTGGGTCTGAAGTGAGGCAGCCTGTGGTAAAGGGAGCTTCTCTTGGAGGAATTTGCTCACCTTGAGGGCAACTGGGAAGCACTGAACAAGACCAGTGGTCTGGTCCACCACATGCAGTGGTCCTGTGCTGGGGTTAATTCCTAAACTGCACAGCTTGGGGAAGTTCTTAAGCAGGGTTGGCTAATGGGCCAGGACCCCGGAGGTCTACCTGCCTGTACATTAGGTTACAGGACAGGCAATTCAGTGTCTGAACTGCCTATCTCTCATACTCACTGTGTTTGTTTCTCATCCAACAAAAGTTAATCCTCTTCTCAATAGTATTTCTGGTGATTGCTCTTTATATTAGCATTAGCTGGGAAAATGAACATGTTAGTTCATTACAGTGTGCTTGTATGTGTGCATACATGTACTTGTGTGCTTTCATGACTTTATGTGTGTCCATGTGAGTGAGCAAAAGTCCACTGAGAACACAATCTTCTAATGCACAGGAGCAGGAAAACCTGGAGGAAAGACTGAAGGACCTGCTGAAGCAGAAGGAGCTGGTCACCCAGCAAAGGGACTTGGCAGAAAAGCTGCAACATCACTTCAGTGTCTCTGAGATGAGGTGGGAGCCCAGGCTGGGGGGAGTGGTTATAACGATGTAGGTCACCTGTCCCTGGATCTCTGTCCTTTTGGGATTCTCCCCATCTGGATGGCTCTCAGCCACAGCCACGGAAAGACCACCTCAGGGTATTGTGCTAGCCCAGTTCACAAGAACTTCTCCAGGAAACACTGTGTTTGATCTTTAATGTTTCTGGGGAATGTGTACCCCTTATTCCCTCCTGAGCTCTCTGGTATCTTCTCAGTGTCCCCTGTGTTGCCACATAAATCTCGCTATGGTAGTCCTCAGTCTAGCAAGAGGCGGGATACTTCTGGAGGACAGGGTGTGTTCCTGTCACTTTATTTTCCTTTTAGAACATCACCTTTACAGAAAAGTTCCTATTTTGGACAGATCTGCATGCAGCACACTCTTGCTGATTACAAGCTCTCTGCACTGTGCATCTGTCTCCTGTGAAAAGATTTTACTGGACATAAGATTATTTAGGGGTTGAGGTGTTGAACTCAGGCAGGTTTCTGTGCTGTAGGAATAATCAGAACCTTCACTGCTTTTATTTTGTAGGTCTCTAGAGGGTCTACATTCAGTTTCCCAGGTTGCTCATTCACCTGGTATCTAATCAGGGCCATGTACATCTGCCCTGAACTGTTTATCAGACACTGTTATTTTTTCTCACAACAATGTATCTAGAGAACTGGAAAAACATGCTGAATTTCTTGCCCAGCACAGTGTAGTTCTCAGTTCATTTTCTAGTAGATTTTAGCTGAGAATAAAACCCAGACCCAGGTATAAGCTGACATTTCTCTGCTAGGAAATGCAGGGAATGACCTCAGCTGAAAGGTCACACTGGACGGTCCAGCTGACTAGCGCTGGTTCAGGCTCAACAGCTGAGATAACAGGTCCCCACCAGGCCTGTCCCTAACTGCCTTCCTCCTCTAGGTCAGAAAATCTGCACCACAAGCTGGAACATGTCACAGCCCAGGATGAGAGCCTCCTGCAGACAGAGCTGCTGCAGCAGGAGCAGGAAGTATCACAGGCAAGTGAGCCACCACTGCATTCCAACCCCTGCAACCATGGCATTCATGGGGACTGGGGGCTCTTGACATTGGCTTCCAGTGTGAATAGACCTAATTTTGTCTAGCCTGTGGCCCAGGCAGGCTGCTTCTGGGACTGATTGCCTTTCCTTCTCTCACAGCAGCTATGAGAGAACTGAGGAGGCCAAAGAAGCCACAGACATCATGAACCCATGGTGTTCTCCACCCTTGGACGGAAGCCTCCTCAGAAGAAGACATCCTATGAGATTCCAAGGAAGCATGGCTATATTTGCTTTGAAAATGCTTTTTACAATTGCGACTGCCTTCCTACCATGTTTCCAAGGCCAGCCACAGGCTGTTGGTCTGTGCTTCAAAGTCTGTTGCATGATTAACCTAATCTTATTATTTTAATTAAGCAAGCTGCTTAGCTTAATTTTTTTTGTTTGATTGTTTTGTTTGGTTTGGGTTTTTTGGTTTGCTTTGTTATGGTTTGAGGTTTTGAATTCATTTGTTCTTTCTTGTGTTCTTGTTGTTTGGTATTTTGATAAGGCTGTTTACTGTTTATATTGTGCTCCTTTTAAGGCACTATTGAGTAAAATGACTGTATTTTTTTTTGTAAATAAAAATGTGATTTCCCATTCTGAACTCTTAAGACTGATTTCTCTGGTCAGTATTGCTCTGGGCTCAAAGTTTATCTAGCTGTGTCCCAGCCAAACTGCTTTAGGTATGATAGCCTTTCCTACACTGACAGCAGCTCTTGAGGGACAACTGAGGAAGCCATAGAAGCCGCAGTCAGCTTGATCGTGCAACATTCTCCACCCTAGTGTCAAGGCCCCCTCAGATGAAGACACCCCTTTCAGCTGTGATCTCACCAGTGAGACAAACACCAGCTGACTTCCGGGTGGTCCAGCCCCATCACATCCATGGTCTATTGACTCAGTACTCCTGAAGAAAAGAAAGCATCATGAATGAGCTTGAGACACAGAAAACCTGAGACAAGAGTTACTGCGAACCCTGACATTCGACAGAATGTGTTCCTTGTGAAGGATACAATAATGTGAAGGGTAGAGATGTTGGTGAGCAAGACTTTTTCTGTCAGTTTAATGTCCATGGTTTGGCAAGCTCACTGAGTCCTTAGCCCTTCTCATGTGGTGGGAAATCCATCACGGAAGACTATCTTGATGTCAAGTTGTTCTAAACACACAGTTTCCAACTCTTCACTCTTAATATCAATTTCTAGGTCATGTGTGATGTTTCACTCTTATAGCTCCAGAACCATCTGTAACTTCAGAACTTCAGTGTGCCCAGCTTGGCTTACATAGTGAGTTCCCAGCCAAGCCAGGGATACACAGGGCTTTGGATGTGGATGGTGTTTCCAACTCTGTGTATACCCATTGCATGATAGAAAAAGTATCCATACTGTTCTTTCTGGACATAACTTTAGCTATCCCTAAACTATAGTATTCTGTATACACATTTTATGAAATGATCCTGTGAACCCTATTAATGAGAAACACACCAGTACTGCTCTAATGCCTCTCAGGAAATCCAAACATTTACTGATGGATTATACAAAAACTCCAAGACCTGCTTGCCATCCGGGCCTTTGTGATGTCCCTGTCTGGGCATTCAAGGACCATATCTTGTCCATGGCCATGACACAGCTGTGGGCATCTGTGTTGATATCTGTGACTCCTGTTACCACTGAGGGCTCTGCAGCCACCTTCAGTCTGGGCTACCACCTGTGACTATGGTACTGTCAAAGGGATATGATCCCACAGGGGCAGTGTGTGTTTTAGAGGACTGTGCTGCCACCGAGGACCATAGTGAAATATGTGCCGGGAAGCTTGCCAAGGGCCACATCTGGGTCCATGTCTTTGCTGAAACCAGGGTCTGCATTGATGTCCCAGGCTCCTAATGCCATCAAAGACATTGCAAATTCCTGGGATCTTGGCAGCCACATGGACATATCTGGGGCCTGCTGCTCAGTCCATGCTGTTCTGAGTGACCTGCATTGCCAAACATGGCCATGGAGACATGCAGACTCAGGATGCAGCCTAAGGATCATGTCTAGGTCCATGTTGCAAATGCAGCCTGGTTCTATGTTCATGTCCATGGCCTGTGTTGTCAACCAAGAGATATACAGAAGCAGTTAGTGTGTGGGTAGCCACTTAAGATCATGTTAATGTTCTAGGGCTGTACTTCTTCCAGGGCCATACAGCTCTCAGTGGCCTATGCTGCCACCAGAGGCCATGGTGTCCTCCAGGCCTAGGCTGCTGCTAAGGGCCATGTCTGGAACCTGTACCCTGCCACAGGTTCAGTTTATGTTGGTGTCAGTGGCTCTGTTACCACTGAAGACAGGATAGGGATTCAAAGAGTTAACCCTGCCCTTCACGGGCTGCAGCACTAGGGAGAACTGGATCTGCCCCTCACCAACTGCAGCACTTGGAGAGTGGATCCTGCACCTGGACTGAGCAGCATGTAGAGCTGTTCTTGTTAGTGGTGGTGCAGGAGAGCTGGCCATGAGGGTGTGAGAGCAGAAGAGCTGACTCTGCTCCCCTTCTTCTGACCTGTGTTGTCAAGGGTGAGGGAAAGATGCCTGCCCCACCTGAGCACATGCTATCTGAAGCTGGTGGGAGAGTTGGCCTCTGGGGCCTGAGAACAGAAGAGCTGGGTCTGTCCCTGACCAACTGCAACAATTGGGAGAGTGGGCCCAGCACCTTGCCTGTCCAAACAGCAGAGCTGGTTCTTGTGGTCTAAATGTGGGTGACCCAGATATGAGGGCCTGAAATGAGGAGAATTGTCCTCTGTTCTTTCTGCCTGCTGCATTTGGTGAATTAGCTGGGGCAGTGTTGGAGAGCTTGCTCAGGTGTGACGATCAGGGACAGCTGGTGGGCTCACTAACCCAGCTACCACCCAGGTTCAGAACCAGGGCTATAAGTTATCCCACCCTAACACCCTCTTCATCTATGAACTGCAGGAGCATGTGAATGGCCCAGATCTGCAGATCAGAGCTACAGGATCTCCATGACACAGACATCAATTCTATATCCAAGAGGAGCCCCAGGGAGGGTGGATTATTGACAGTGTAGGAGAAGTCAGAGGCCAGGAATACTTGCAAGAACAGATATATAGGCGAAAGGGTGTACTGTATGACTCACTGGGCCACAATACAGATTCCTCAGCAAGATTTTTGTTTGTTTTCTTTTCATTTTGCATTTTGCATTTTTCTTTATATTGTTTTATTTTAGATGGGAAGTATCAAGGGCAGAGCACAGATGCAAGGGAATAGGTATTTGGAAGAGTGGAATATTGATGTGGGATATGAAACCAAAGGAGAATCAATAAAATATTAAATAAAAACAAATTAAAAAACCAGAGCTATCTGCCTCTGATTTCTTTGAAATATAGCTCTTGTGATAACCAAATAACAGACAGATTAAATTCAAAGATAAGTTTTCACATTATTTTTTTGCTGCTGTAGGCCTTAATGATGCATTAGTGCAACTTTTTTTTTTTTTAAGATTTCTTTATTTATATGTATGGATGTTTTTCCTGCTGAAGGGCTCTACACTACATGCATGCAATTACACCAGAGGCCAGAAGAGGGCATCAAATTCCACTGAAACTGGAGTTAAGGATGCTTTTTAGCTGCTCTGTTTTTTCTTTGGGAGAGAAACAATTACTCAAAATAAAGGAGCCATCTCTTCAGCTCCTACACTTGGCTTTTTTTTTTTCTAGCCACGTGTGCTGTATTAGTTGGAATGAATCAGCCCTAAGCAAAAAGAGAAAGTTCAGGAGTTCAATAGGGACAAATACATGATGTAGGCATGGTGGTAATTGTCTTAGGATGCCATGCAACCATGCAAGGTGTTCATGGGTTCAGGATCCTGCTCCAGCATCACTTATTGTCAGCGTTGGAGCAGATCTCTCACATCTCACATTGGATGACAATAAAGATTAGGGCCATCTGATAAAATGCAGAAATGAGAAGATCCTCCTGGTGGTGGAGGTGTGGTTAGGAGTCCCTCTTGATGGTCCAGCTAAGTGTTGGGAGGAAGCTTCAGACTAGCCAGAGTGGATGAAGCCTGCAGCAAAAGCCATGTGCCTCTGATGGAGAGCACACCTGTGCAAGGCTAGGAAGGGTGAGGGATGGTTGATGCTGCTCTTTTCCCACAGCAGATCTCACTGTATATTGAAGAAGGGTTCCTTCCAGATGAGTGCTGTATTCTTGTGAAGCTCCCCTGGACCAGATCTGACTTCTGAGACTGAATCAGAGAGTTAATGTGTGGAGGGATTAATCCTGTGGGATCCCAATCTGGTGCAGTCAAGCAAGAGTAGAAAAAAATCTACTCTCGATGAATAAAGAACATATATACAATAGATCATCAATATAGATACAAAACTCATTCAATTCCATGGATGTTGTGATCACCTGGACGATTGGCTCAGTGGGCAAAGGTACCTGCTGCCAGGCCTATAGGCCTTAGTTTCTTCCCTGGCACTCACATGATTGATGGAGACAACAAACCTCTGACAAATTGTCCTCTGATCTTCATGTCGGTAGGGGTGCCCAGTCATGGCCCACAAAAGCTAAGACACGGGGATTTGTTTCCGGTCCTCACTTACCCTAGAATCTCTCCATCTGAGGCCCTAATTTAATTGTATTACTCTGCATTCCATTTGAGAGCATCACCTGAAGAAGGGTTAAGGGAAGGTGGCCATTGGGGAATCTTGACATCGCTGAGACACAAAGTGCTCTAGAATGTCCTCTTTACCTGCTTGGTGTGTTAGTCGGGGGTCTCTAGAGTAACAGAAGTTATAACCTGAAGCTCTCTATGTCTAGAAAAGGGATTTGTTAGAATGACTTCCAGTCTGTGGTCCAGACTATACAAGGATGGCTATGATGGAAAGTCCAAGAATCCAGTAGTTGCTCAGTCCACAAGACTGGATGTCTTAGTTGTCTGTAGTCTATGCTGTAATCTTAAAGAAGTAGGTTCTAATTCCAGTGAAGGAATGCATGTGCTCACAAGGCAAGAGCAAGCAGAGAAAGAGTAAATCTTCCTTCTGCCATTTCATTATACAACCTTCTAGCAGAAGAGGTGATCGAGATTACATCTGGGTAAAGTCTGAATTCAAGGTGGGACTTCCTACCTCAAAGAGCAGGACTAGAAGTAGATCCTCCTACTTCAAATGAAATCTCCCATATATGTGATCTACATATTTTGATTTTAGTTAATATCATATATATTTTCATTGACAACCAAGAATAGCCATCACGGTCACTATATTCTTGAGCAAATGGCTCCCTTAGAGAGTGAAAGGATGGAGTGACAATAACCATTTTACATCTGGTTCAGCTGTAGATCCCATGGTCATGGTGACTTTATTGGCCTCCTTGTGGCCATGGGTGGCTGAAATAGGGCTAAACACCCATCTCTGGTTCTTGGGAAGGAGGGGATCAGCTGGAAATCCAGTTTCTATACAATAGGAGATTAGACATGGAAATAAGTACGATGTGCCTGGTAGTTACTGGGGTGGAAATGGGCTCCAGTAGGTAGAAACGGGTGTCCTTTAAAGAAAAAGGAAGAAAGGCCCAACACAGCAAACACAATGCAGCAGTCAGAAAGAGTGGGGTTCCTCAGGCCATGTGTTTTGGACTTTAAATCCTCCAGACCCCTTCTTGCTCACTCCATGCATCCTGAAAAGGAAAGACAAATGGAAAAACAACACAAAAAAGCCAAAAACTCCCTCTTAAAACAGGAGAACCTGGGAAGACTTCTGTGGAGTCTTTGTTGTATACAACAGGTAGAAGACTCCAATTGCTTTCAAAGCACAAAATGTTTTATTGGGATTTGAAGTTTACTGATGGTTAAAGAAGCAGGATTTGGAAGCATCAGCACCAGGAAGCACATAATACTCCAGAGAAAGTCTTATTGCAGAGCTCCCACTGACACTTCCATGATGAGCAAGGGCACTGCAGTGTGTGTCCCCAAGAATACTGGCTTTAGACAATGTTCCTGGTGCTGCTTCAGAAGATTGCATCATCTACAACATTGAAAATGGGATGCAGCCTTCCCCAAATCATCAAGCAGAATGGACTCCTCCATTTCTCTAGAACAAAAGCTCTGGTATCCAGTTGATGTCTCAGGCTTGTATTTGGGACCTGGTCTCTGCATTAAGAGGTAGGGCTACTGATGGGAACTCCTCCACCAAAACACTGCAAGGATGGTCCAAGGTGCTAACAGCCAACAGCCACCACCCATGTCCACTCTGCAGCCTCCAGAAGGGGCTTCACTAGTCAAGTTTACCAACTTTTCCTTTGTGGCTTGAGTGATTGTCACTCATTTTAAAGAGAGATACATTTTCCAACATAAATTCTTTGAAATTATTCTTCATACATTTGAAACTTCACTTTAGACATAGAATTCTATTCATAGAGGGTCTATTTTCTTTGCAGTAGGCTGAAGTTAATGTTTTCCCCTTTATGGCTTGCTATGATGGCTAATCATTGCTGTCTACTTGACAAGTAGTTGAGGTTTGACTTCTTCAGACTAGTTTGTAGGTATGCTTCTTTGGCATTTTTTTGATTGCTAACTGATGGAGCAGGGCTCAGTCCTCTGTAGGTAGTGGCATCCCCATGCATGTGAATGTGGGCCATAGAGGAAAGGTAGCTGAGCAGGGCAGTGAGCAGTGTTCCTCTGTGGTTTCAAGCCCCTGCCTTGGGATCTTGCCTTGGCTTCCCTTGATGATGGACTGTAACCTGTGAGGTGAATAAACACTTTACTTTTCCAGATTGGCTTTTGGACTTTTATCAGAACAACAGAAAGCTAACTAGAACATTTGACATATTCTCTGAACATACTCTGATATTCGATCATTTTCTATGTTGCCTGTAGCCTCTGTTTTCACCAATTACAAAGTTTGAAAACACTGTATCTGTTGCAATATCCATTCTACCAATCTCACCCACTGCTTACATAACTCTACTAAAGTGGTTTTTTTATTTTTTTATTATCATATGACATATTTCTCACTAATATGGCATGCCTCCCTACTTTTCTCTCTTAAAAAGTACCTTTGATGTTCCTGCCTTTTCCACTTTATAAATTATCCTTTGCCACATAATAGTGCATTTATTGTTAGATTATGAAGTTCCACAGAAAAGGGTGATTTATTATACTCACATTTCCTTATTCAAGATTTATTGCATTAGTATTATCAATTTAGCCAAAATGACCTTTTCTATTACGTACTTATCCACCAAGCTTTAAAAACCTCCATTCCTCTAAGAAAAAAAAAAAACCTCCATTCATTTCAGTCTTGAAGGTCTCTCAGAACATCAGCTTTAAGGGTCTTGAATATATTTAGATTTCTCTTGGGTACTCCATAGCTGTTTTATTAATAGTGTCTTTAAAAGTATGCTATCCAAATGTCTAATGTGTTTTAAGCCTATTCTGAGTGGAATTGTTTCCCTGATTTCTTTCTCAGTAGGTTTGTCATTGGTATACAGGAAGGCCACTGACTACTCTGTGTTAGTTTTGCATTCTTCCACCTTTATGAATGTATTCATCAGCCTTAAGGGACTTCTGAAAATTTTTAGTTTTATTTGTTTAGAATCATATCATCTGCAAATAAGGACATTCTGACTTCCCCCTTTTCTATTTGTATCTTCTTTATCTACCTCAGTTGTCTTATTGCTCTAGCTAAGAATTCAAGTACTATATTGAATAGGAACAGAAAGAGTGAATATCCATTTCTTGTTCCTGAATTTTTTGTAATTGTTTTGAGTTTGTTTTCTATTTAGCATGATGTTACCATGGGCTTGTTGTACAAGGACTTTATTATGTTTAAATATATCCTCTATATCCCTAGATTCTCCAAACTTTCATCATCAACGGAGGTTGGATTTCTACAAAGGCCGTTTTTTTCATATACTCAGATGGTTATGTAGTTTCTTTATTCCTTTTATGTGGTGGAATAAATATGTTGATTTATGTCAGTTGAATTATCCTTGCAGTTCTGGAGGGAAAACAACTTGATCATGGTAGATGATTATTTTTTGATATGACCCTAAACTTGATTTGCAAGTATTCTATTGAGAATTTGTTTGTATATGTTCATCAGGGTGATTGTCCTATAATTCTATCTACCCATCCATATATCTATCTATCATTCAACCTATCTATTTATTTTCCTTCTTACCCATCTAAGTATCTATCTCTCTCCCCCTTGCAACATCAGGGTATTCCTGGCATAAAGAAGAATTTGGAAGAGATTCTTCGTTTTTTATTTTATGGTATAATCTGAGGAATGTTAGTTGTTCTTTAAATATCTGGTCCAATTCTACACTGATTCTGTCCTGCTCTTTGCTACATTTAGTGGGCAATATTTAATTACTGCTTCTATATCATTAATTAGTATGAGACTATTTAAATTATTCATGTTATCTTGATACAATTTTGGTGGATCACAGACATCTAGAAATTCATCAATATTTTTGAAAAGCTTTTTCCAGTTTGGTGGAATGAAGATTCTTAAGGATTGACCCCTCCATGTCTCCTTTTTCCTCCTTGTTTTATTGTTTTCATCCTCCTCTTCCTGTTGGTTAATTTGGCTAAAGGTGTGCCCATCTTGTTAGTGTTTTCAAAGAATCGACTCTTTGTTTCACTGTATCTTTATAGTTTTTTTTCACTGATTTCAGCCATATTTAATGGGACATCTGTATTACACCCTTTCCACAAGATTCAAAGACCATCATGAAAGATGGGGTAGAAAGATTGTAGGAGCCAGAGTTCATGGAGAATTAGAGCAAACAGTGTCTTCTGGCCATGACAGGACCACTGCACTCATGAACCACAGCACCTGTGGTCACTTATACAATATCAAGCTGGTCAACTTTCAAGCATAGAGTGGGAAGGGTGCTTGAGGCCCCACTCCTGACTGATAACCTAAGGATGAATAATGTTTTCTGGCAGAGGGAGAGTAAGCTTTCTTCAAGAGTCTGCCACTGGGGTTGTTAAAAATTAATTCAAAGATGAAGATGCAAAGTTGGGCATCACAGATGTGAGGGCAGATTTGGGGCGAATAACTGGGAGGCGTTGTGGGGTGCATATGATCAAAATGCAGTCTATACAATTCTCAAAGAGTAAGTAAAAATACATTGAAGTATATTCATTAAATTATTAATGTAAAGAGTGGATTATTATATAGGGATCATTTATTAAATAACTTTAATGAATTCTGTTAACTCCAATGTGTCTGTCCACTTGTGGGTTCACCCATGGGGCATTATCTATTCTGCCACTAATACTGATTTATTCCAAATGGCATCCTAAAAAAATGGAAAAAGGATTTTTTTTGTATTTATTTTTTAGTCAGGGTTTCTGTGTGTAGTTTTGTTGCCTGTCCTACAGCTTGCTCTGTAGCCAAGGCTGCCCTCGAAGTCACACAGATCCGCCTGGCTCTGATTCATGAGTGCTGGGATTAAAGGTGTACACCACTATCACATGGCTGGGAAAGGGATTTTTATCAACTACATATCCAATAAATGGCTAATATCCAAAATATGTAAAGAAGTAAAAAAAAACTAGGTGTCAGGAAATGAATGACCCAATTAAAAATGAGTTACAGAAATAGAGAATTTTGAGTAGAGGAATCTTGTGTCTGGTTTTTTAAAATGTTGAGTACCCTTAGTCATCAGGGCAATGCAAATCAAAACTACATTGAGACTTCATGTTACACGAGACAGAACAGATAAGATTAATAAAATAAAGGACATCTAATGTTGGCCAGATTGTGGAGTAAGGGAAACACTCATCCACTGATGTTGGGAATGCACACTTGTACAGGCACTATGCAAATGTGTGTAGCTGTTTCTGGGGAAGGTAGGAATTGATCAAGACCCAGCTATGCCACTCTTGGTGTAAACCTAAAGGATGCTTCACCTACCACAGAGACACTTACTTGCTCAACTGTGTTCACTGCTGCTGTATTTATAATAGCCAGAAAGTGGAGACATCCTAGGTGTCCCTGAACACATGAATGTCTAAAGAAAATGTGGTTCACTTACAGAGACGGGCTATTACTAAGCAGTTAAAAAGGAAGAAGAAAACCATGAAATTTGAAGGAAAATAGATGGAGCTAGAAAAAGTCATCCTGAGTGAGATAGATAACCCAGACACAGAAAGACAAATATGGTATGTGTTCACTTATATATGGATGTTAGCTGTTGAGTTAAAGATAATTAAGCTACAATCAGTATAACCAAGTTTAGGTATAGAGTAAGAGACTCTCAGGGAGGGATATATGTCCATAAAGGGAGAATAGAATAGATTGTTACGGACGGATGAAGGATAGAGTCTGGAACAGGATGGTCAAATGAGAAGGGAGAGAGAAGAAAGGGTAAGTGAAGAAATAGAAGGAGGGAGAGGTAAAATTAAGGGCCATTTGAAGGACCTTATGGAAACCTAGTGGAGAAGAACCACTCTAAAATATATACATATATGAAGGGAAACTAGATGAAATCGCCAAAAAAAGAAAAATCCAAAAAGCAGGGAGACAGAACCCCAACTGGATATCTCTTGTCACCAAATGAAGCTACCAATACTGGCAATGGGTTACATTTAGTCAATTGGTTGGCCTAATGGGTCCAATTGGACCCCATAAAACCCAAGGTATTGTAAGGCTATTGGTTGCTCTCCATAAACTGACAGGAAGGTGCTATTCCTGAAGATGACACCATCACAACTCGTTGAACATGGATCAGTCAAGCTGATGTCTCCCTAGATCCCTCACCACCTATGGGTTAGATTCCATGGCCCTGGAAGGTACTCTGCTCACTATCAAAGGAGAAAAGTAAACACCAACCCAGCTACAATGGTGACTGCATCCAAGATAGTGGAACAAAGCTTGTGGGAGTAACCAACCAATATCTGACTTGATTAAAGGCCCACTCCATGACATGGACCTCATACCAAGCACTGTGTGCTTACACCATCAGAGTGGCTTGCAGGCAGGTTTCCTAGTGGCTTTACCCAGCCGGTTTGCATAGAGAGGATGATTGGACCACGGGCCTGAGTGCAGGTATCTGAGATAGTCTGCACTTGGCTGTGTTGCGGGGAGGTCTTTTGCTCCACCCCTTGGCATTCCTTTAATACCCTAGGGCAGAGACAGCCAGGCCCCCTGGAGGTTATCCTGTATTTACTTTCTGTTTCTTCGATGTCTATACTTCTAAGTAATATTTGCTACTGCTCCTACTCAAGAGTATTCTGGGGAAATGTGGGGGTAATGAGTAGCCTCCCCATAGGATGGGAAGGGCCAACTCTTGTCAGTATTTATAAATGAGCTTTCAACTCCTCCTGGGTGAAGTAGTGAAAAGATTGTAATGAAGCAGAGAGAAATCTCTAGCTTTGGAAGGAGGAGGAGCTTCCCTGCCTTCTTCCCTTCTTTCCTTCCCTTTCCTTCTTTCACTTTCCTCCTTTCCCTTCTTCCCTCTTTTCCCTTCCTCCCTCCTTCTTTCCCTTCCTCCCTTCTTCTTTCCCTTCCTCCCTTCTTCTTTACCTTCCTCCCTCTTCTTCCCCTTCCTCCCTCCCCTTCCCCTTCCTCTTCCTCCCCCCTTCCCCTTCCTCCCCCTTCCCCTTCCTCCCTCTTCCCCTTCCTCCCCCCCTTCCCCTTCCTCCCCCCTTCCCCTTCTTCCCCCTTCCCTTCCTCCCCCCTTTCCCTTGCTCCCCCTTCCCCTTCCTCCCCCTTCCCCTTCCTTCCCTATTCTCCTTCCTCCCCTTCCCCTCCCCCCCTTCCCTGTCCCCTCTTCCTCTTCCCCTTCCCTTCCCTTCCCTTCCCTTCCCTTCCCTTCCCTTCCCTTCCCTTCCCTTCCCTTCCCTTCTTCCCTTCCCTTCTTCCCTACCCTCCCTTCCCTTCCTTCCCTGTGTCACAGCAGAAACTCCTGGAAAGAAACCTCAACTTCTGGTCAATTCAGGAAGAATTAGCAAGGAAGCAAAGGCTGTGCCCCATGACATCAGCAGTCTCTTCTCTGGCATTCTACTGTATCCTGGAGAACTCAAGGAATCCCCTGTGATGTCACTAGTGTTGTAGCAACACCACGTGAGCTTAGGACATTAGTTCAGTGCTATAAGGTTCACCTACAGAGATGTGGTCAAGCCTGAGGCGTCTAGTTGAGAGAGAGAATACACAGTGTGGAGAGACCAGAGCAAGGAAGAAGGAAGCAGGCCCTAGGTCTCACTGGAAAACATGGAGAAATCAATGGTCTTTGGGAAGACACAGTGAGTCCAGTAGGGCTGGGCAGCTTTCTGGATGTGATGGTCTTGAGCCTTCCAGAGCTAGGGCTCAAGAGCTGGGAACTTGTGGGAAGGAATAGGCCTATCCTGCTCTAGGTTGCTAAAGAGCAGAACCAGATCAAGGATCCATGATGGTTAGTTTGGCAGATTTAGGAATTGACAAGGCTTTTGCTGCTTTGCTGGGTACCATCTGCTTTCACTCTGAGTGGGGAAGGAGGCACAGAGGAGTTAATGAGATATCTGTACCATAACTGTGTCCCCCCCCCACCCCCTGCCACACACACACTGGAGTCCTGTAGTTGTGTGCCAGTAATAATAGGGAAAGGAGAGTGCTCTGGCAAAGCCTGAGGTTCTCATAATTGACATCACAGCCACTAGCAGGGCAGGATCCCCCAAGTGCTGCTGTCTTTCAAGGGCCCCTGAGGTTTCTGAATTACCAGCCGTCGATGGCACACAGGTCTGCAGTTCAGCCTGAGAGCTGTCAGATTCAGTGGACCTGGACGGATACTGTCTCCATCCTGCCAGCTCTGGGTGTCTTGGATTGTCAGTGAGGATGGCTTTGTGAATCTGATGATCATGTCATGCCCCTGCATGGCTTCCCCATTAACATGAGAGTCTGAAGCATAGAGTAAGTGAGGCAGGCATCCATACACTACCTGAGTGTGACAGTAGCAATTTTCTCCTGGTTTTTCAAAGCACTTGGCTGAGGGCTCTGAAGCTACAGTGCATTCTCTGTAGCTGTGAATAAGCCTTAGGAGGATGTCCCCTGGGTCAAATTGTCTAGGGAGACAGAGGAAACCTGCTGACTTCTGAGACATCCACCTCGCTATAGAGAGATGGGAGAACTGACATCCACAGAGAGGGAGACTCAAGTCTTGTCTTTGAGAAGCTGCTAGAGCAAAGTCTCATCTTCCAGTTACTTCCTGAGCATCCTTCAGTGGGTCAGGTTTGACTGAGATGAGGTGGTGCATAGGGCAGGTACTGTGCTTTGACTTCTAGAATAGGGAATTACTGAGATACTTAACTTTGTCTAAATTGTTTGTCAGTGTGATATAACATCTGAATGGACATGGTTTACCCCACATCAATCATTTGTTCTGGGGTCAACCAAGTACACTTCTGAATCCACACTCCAGTCTTCTGAAGAATTTGCAATCCAGGCTAAACATGGTGCTAGCTCCTCATTTCAGGACTGCCAGGAAATTCACAAGTGTGAACTGAGGCTCTGGGAAGGGTCTAGGGCAAATGAACCCTAATAATATGTCTCCTGTGTCCTTTGCCTGCCCTTCACATGCTCCGATGAGTATTCTTTAAGCTGGCTGTGCCCATTTCCTTCCTAAGGGCATGTGCATTGTCACAGGTGGCTGCAGATCAAGAAATTAGTCTTTGTGTAGCTCTAGGTGAAGCAACATAGCAGTGACACACTACATACTCTCCCATGACTGTGACACATTTGTCCTTACATGTCTGTGTCTGGCCTGCCTCTAGCCATTCATCTTTCCTCAAACTTGAGTGCAGGAATGGACGATTAATGGGAGTGTTTGCTCTGTTTGTCTCAGGGTTCACCTGGAGAACCCCAGTTCTTAGCATCTCCAGCCTGACATGTCACTAGTTGATCACACATTGGCTAATATTGTGTTGGCTGGAATTTATTGTACTGATGATTCAGGGAAATTTTTCTCACTAACTAAGGGACATTTCTTTGTTCTGACAGGACACCCATAAGCTCCCACCACACCCACATATAGTAACAGCCTTGTGGAACCTCCACAATATGCTTGTTGACATCAGGGGACTGATCTTTCCTCTCCTCCATCCTGACCTTTACTTCTCGTGTTACTTAGCAAACTTTATTTCTCATGTTATTGTTTGGGGATCTCAACAAGGGGCCAGTCATTTCCTGGGATGTGTTTTGAAGTGAGTCTTCATCTTCCCATACATGAAGGAGTGATTATACTCTAATGAAACAGAAAGAAATCCCTGGCTTGTAAGGAGGAGGTGTTGAAGGTCTTCCCTTGTGTTTCTGGGAAGGCTCCTGGGAATGGCAACATGGTTCTGGTGAAGTGGAGAGAGCTAGTTAGTGGATAATTGAGGTCTGCTGGAGGTGACCCTAATCATCCCTTCTATGGTGATTCTATTCTATCCTGGAGAGTCCTTGGTAATCTCTATGATGTCACCCGTGTTGTGGTAACACCAATGCCTGTGGGTTATTCATTCAGTTCTCATAGACATGTTGGCAAGACTGAGCAGGCTGCTTGGGAGAGAGAATGGAGAACATGGAGAGACCAAAGAGAGGAAGAAGGAAGCTGGCCTCAGTGTCAAACCTGGAGAAATAGATGGTTCTGTCTAAGGCACAGTGACTCCTGAGCAGTGTTAGAGAAGTGTGCTGGAGGAAGTGAACTTGAACTGAGATTTCTGGTAGTAGAGCTCACCAGCAGGGTGTTTCTGAGTAACAATGGGCCAATCCAGCTTCTCTGGCTTTCTAAAGAGCAGACCCAGAGTCAAGAGTTTCTGATGGTTAGTTTCTGGAGAGCTATGAATTGTCCAGGCTGCAGCTGGGAATTCTTTCATTACATTCTTAGAGGCAAAGAAGGGCAGGAGGAACAGACTGACTGCTGAGATGTCTCTCTCTGGGTAGGGTGTGGCTGCACTTCATCCCAGTGGATTTCTGGGATGCCGGTTCCTACGAGAGTGCAATCCCCTAAAGAAGACTGTACGTGTGTTGCGGATCCAGAACACACAGCTGTGGAAAGAGCAGATTGAACTGCAAAAGACCTGTGAGGAGGTGAAGAAACTCTTGAAGGAGGCCCATGAGAAGATCTGTGACCCCTGTGCTGAGCAGCAGCAGGTAGGCTGAGGCAGTAGGGGCAGGCTGCCCAACTGTCCAACCATAAACATAGAGACTCCCATGTAACCATCCACCATCCATCCAGAATCCCAACTCCATACCATCCAATTGTTCATTTCTGTGATCATTCACAAGTCTCTCTGTAGAGTTAGCCTCTTTCAAGATACTGGATGATTGGCAAACAAACCCTCCTGCTCTGCTAGAAGCTGCAGTATATTCAGAGAGATGGATCAGTCAGCTATAACATACCTACATGTTATTATGTTACCAGTCTGCTATGCAGAGAGCTACTTGGAGAATATCACAGAGCTCTCATTGATTAGGTCAGTGGCCTGTGGCTCATTTGCTTTGCAGATGTCATGTGAGATCACAGGTAGGAAACAGCTTGTAAGAATTAGAGCCCAGGACCAGTGCAAAGTGAGTAGTTCTCATTTTGGGGTCAATTTTGGGGTGGCATGTGGTCTTCTCCTTTCTTCCTACATTGCAGTGTGCTCTCTTCCCTTAGCTTAACTCTTGGTTCATACTGTCAGAGGCCTGAGTATCAGCTTGTCAGCCTGTTTTCTGTGGGTGGTGCTGGACAGTTCTCCCCTCCTGGAGTTTCCAGTCTGGAGCTGACTGGATGACCATAGATGTGGGAGGACTTTGACAGCCTGAGGGTTGGAGTGACTGATTTGAGGCTTCAAGAGAACATTTTCTCCAATCACTTCAACATAGTTTGACTAAGCTGTGTGCTCTCCTCTAGGCATTTTTAGTTCCCAAGTGACGGATAGCTGTGTTGTAAGTCTCTGCTGAAACATGTGATGTGCATAGTCTAAGTTCAGTTGTTCACTCAATACGATGTACCCTTCCTTGTTTTCTGCTCACTTTTGATTTCTGTGGTCGGTGTGTGATCTATGCAGGCATGTGTAAATGTGTGCATATGTGTGTGTTCAGAGGCTACATAATGAAATCCTATGTTGTCATCTGTTGCTCACTCTTGTTCCCTTGAGCCCAGGTCATTCAATGAACCTAAAAATTTCTGTTTGGGCCATTCTGGCTGGCCAGCACTCTGGCTCCCCTCTTCCCTAGGGGGACCTTTTGTCTTGTCTCATGTAATTATAGTAAGTTTAAATTGCTTTCTGTTGTGTTTATATACTTTTATTGCTTTGGTATACATGTGTTTTTTAATAAATAACAAAAATCAAACAATACAGCTATTTTAAACATAAAATTAGACTTCTTCCTTTTCACTACACAAAGCTAACACAACAGGAAATGTCTGGTTTCTCTCATTGACTTCACACCACGGAATCCCACAGTGCATCTCTTTGCTGACATTGTGTTGCTGACTATATCATGTGCAAGGCTGTGTCTTAGAACAGATTCCCTCTCATAGCTGTGTGGAGTGCTGTGTTCCTGAAAAGCACTGCAGGTGATGTCACTGGCCTCTTTCTGACTGATATTGGGCTGAATTCGTATCATATGCACTGTAGTCTTTTGACAATCACCTGGGTGTTGACCATGGGTCACTCTCTTTCATTTGAGCTATCCAGGTCTTCTTGGAGGAGCTAGGGTAAGTTTAGTGAAGAGATTATGATGGATTAAGTTGCAACCTGTTGAATCAATGAGTCTTGGGATGTATAAAGTTTATGGAAGGAAAAGAGTGCAGGCCAGGGTAGCAGAGGCTGGCTGAATCTAAGAGCCTTGTACACAGCAGGGAAGACCCATGACCTCCCCCAGAGCAGAAAAGCTGCTACAAGGCAGCAGTCCTCTCTTGGCCATATGTTCAGGAGTGTGTGTGTGTGTGTGTGTGTGTGTGTGTGTGTGTGTGTGTGTGTGTATCTGTGTTTGCATTTCTGTCCAACTGAGAGGGTGAACCTCTGTGTGTGTGAATTCTGGCTGTTCTTTCTACAGTAGTGTTCCTTTATGTTTGTGTTTATGACCTTGTGTGGGTTAATGGGTGTTTCTGTGCCCATGTTTCCTGTATGTGTAGGGGTAAGTGCTTGTGTGTGTTGGGAGTATGGGTGCTTATGAGTGCAAGTATGTGCTTCTGTGTGTGAATGTGTAAACTTGTGTGTGTGTGTGTGTATTTCTCCAAACTTATTCATGAGCATCTTTAATGATGATGGAGACCCAACATTATTGAGAATGTACTGTGCCCACACACTTGGCATCTATAAAATTCTGTATTCTTTTGCCCATCTTTCTACATGTCCACCTAGCTCTCTAGAATGAAAGGATAGAAAAACTGCTGTAATTCAGTGGTTTTCAGTATATATAGAGTCAAAAACTTTTATCTGCAAGGAAATCCTTGGAGCAAACCAAAGGAACTTGGTACAGGACATTGAGGCCATTGTGTCTTTGAGGCAGTTTTGGCTGGCTGAGAGTTTGTGTCCCTTCTCTGCCCTGGGTGAATGGTGACTGCATACTCAATGGTCTGTGGCTTACTTTGTCTTCTCTGTGCCCTGTCTTGTCCTCATCCCCATTGCCTGCTACCACTTTCTTTCCACTTTTGCCTAACCTTGGCTCAGTTTACCTTGGCTGTGGAGCTTGGACTGGATGTTATTGGTTGAGAGAGTCTGACTTGCAGTGTGCATCTTTCTGCATCCAAGTCCAGCAGAAGTCCCCTAGCCATGCTGAGGTGTGAGAAGGGGGCTGTCTCAGCACACCCAACTTAGGCTCATGATGGTCTGAAGCACTCACCATATGCTGTGCCTGCAGCACTCAGTAACTGCTTTTCTTCAGAGTTCTTCATTCTGAGTTAAAATCCGCCTCATGAGGGCTGGGAGAAATGAGAACCCTCAGACATTGCTGGTCATATAAAATGATATAGCGCAGTGAGAAGCCACAAACAATTCTTCAGAAGGTTGAACTGCAATCCCCAGGTGACACAGTGATCCAGAACATGAAGTAGATGTCCCTAGAGAAGCTAGAGGGCAGCAGAGTTTTAGCAGTGTTCCTCAGAGTAGCCTCTAGTAGAAACTATCTAGATGTCCATTATTGGAAGAGTGTAGTACAGTGTGGTTGAGCGCTTCCATGGAATATCATTTGACTCTGATTTAGTCAGCCTTTTGGTACTCATACAAACTTCTAAAATGATGACCTTACAGGGAGGAACTATTCCTTTTGCATCCTGGTTGTGGAGATTTTCTAGTTTCCTGAGCTCATTGCTTTGGGTCTGAAGTGAGGCAGCCTGTGGTAAAGGGAGCTTCTCTTGGAGGAATTTGCTCACCTTGAGGGCAACTGGGAAGCACTGAACAAGACCAGTGGTCTGGTCCACCACCATGCAGTGGTCCTGTGCTGGGGTTAATTCCTATACTGTACAGCTTGGGGAACTTCCTAAGCAGGGTTGGCTAATGGGCCAGGACCCCGGAGGTCTACCTGCCTGTGCATTAGGTTATAGGACAGGCAATTCAGTGTCTGAACTGCCTATCTCTCATACTCACTGTGTTTGTTTCTCATCCAACAAAAGTTAATCCTCTTCTCAATAGTATTTCTGGTGATTGCTCTTTATATTAGCATTAGCTGGGAAACTAAACATGTTAGTTCATTACAGTGTGCTTGTATGTGTGCATACATGTACTTGTGTGCTTTCATGACTTTATGTGTGTCCATGTGAGTGAGCAAAAGTCCTCTGAGAACACAATCTTCTAATGCACAGGAGCAGGAAAACCTGGAGGAAAGACTGAAGGACCTGCTGAAGCAGAAGGAGCTGGTCACCCAGCAAAGGGACTTGGCAGAAAAGCTGCAACATCACTTCAGTGTCTCTGAGATGAGGTGGGAGCCCAGGCCGGGAGGAGCGGTTAGGACGATGTAGGTCACCTGTCCCTGGATCTCTGTCCTTTTGGGATTCTCCCCATCTGGATGGCTCTCAGCCACAGCCACGGAAAGACCACCTCAGGGTATTGTGCTAGCCCAGTTCACAAGAACTTCTCCAGGAAACACTATGTTTGATCTTTAATGTTTCTGGGGAATGTGTACCCCTTATTCCCTCCTGAGCTCTCTGGTATCTTCTCAGTGTCCCCTGTGTTGCCACATAAATCTCGCTATGGTAGTCCTCAGTCTAGCAGGAGGCGGGATACTTCTGGAGGACAGGGTGTGTTCCTGTCACTTTATTTTCCTTTTAGAACATCACCTTTACAGAAAAGTTCCTATTTTGGACAGATCTGCATGCAGCACACTCTTGCTGATGACAGGCTCTGTGCAGTGTGCATCTGTCTCCTGTGAAAAGATTTTACTGGACATAAGATTATTTAGGGGTTGAAGTGTTGAACTCAGGCAGGTTTCTGTGCTGTAGGAATAATCAGAACCTTCACTGCTTTTATTTTGTAGGCTTCTAGAGGGTCTACATTCCGTTTCCCAGGTTGCTCATTCACCTGGTATCTAATCAGGGCCATGTACATCTGCCCTGAACTGTTTATCAGACACTGTTATTTTTTCTCACAACAATGTATCTAGAGAACTGGAAAAACATGCTGAATTTCTTGCCCAGCACAGTGTAGTTCTCAGTTCATTTTCTAGTAGATTTTAGCTGAGAATAAAACCCAGACCCAGGTATAAGCTGACATTTCTCTGCTAGGAAATGCAGGGAATGACCTCAGCTGAAAGGTCACACTGGACTGTCCAGCTGACTAGAGCTGGTTCAGGCTCAACAGCTGAGATAACAGGTCCCCACCAGGCCTGTCCCTAACTGCCTTCCTCCTCTAGGTCAGAAAATCTGCACCACCAGCTGGAACATGTCACAGCCCAGGATGAGAGCCTCCTGCAGACAGAGCTGCTGCAGCAGGAGCAGGAAGTATCACAGGCAAGTGAGCCACCACTGCATTCCAAGCCCTGCAACCATGGCATTCATGGGGACTGGGGGCTCTTGACATTGGCTTCCAGTGTGAATAGACCCTGATTTTGTCTAGCCTGTGGCCCAGGCAGGCTGCTTCTGGGACTGATTGCCTTTCCTTCTCTCACAGCAGCTATGAGAGAACTGAGGAGGCCAAAGAAGCCACAGACAACTTGAACCCATGGTGTTCTCCACCCTTGGACGGAAGCCTCCTCAGAAGAAGACATCCTATGAGATTCCAAGGAAGCATGGCTATACTTGCTTTGAAAATGCTTTTTACAATTGTGACTGCCTTCCTACCATGTTTCCAAGGCCAGCCACAGGCTGTTGGTCTGTGCTTCAAAGTCTGTTGCATGATTAACCTAATCTTATTATTTTAATTAAGCAAGCTGCTTAGCTTAATTTTTTTTGTTTGATTGTTTTGTTGGGTTTTGTTTGGTTTGGGTTTTTTGGGTTTTTTTTGTTATGGTTTGAGATTTTGAATTTATTTGTTCTTTCTTTTGTTCTTGTTGTTTGTTATTTTGATAAGGCTGTTTACTGTTTATATTGTGCTCCTTTTAAGGCACTATTGAGTAAAATGACTGTATTTTTTTTTGTAAATAAAAATGTGATTTCCCATTCTGAACTCTTAAGACTGATTTCTCTGGTCAGTATTGCTCTGGGCTCAAAGTTTATCTAGCTGTGTCCCAGCCAAACTGCTTTAGGTATGATGGCCTTTCCTACACTGACAGCAGCTCTTGAGGGACAACTGAGGAAGCCATTGAAGCCACAGTCAGGTTGATCGTGCAACATTCTCCACCGTAGTGTCAAGGCCCCCTCAGATGAAGACACCCCTTTCAGCTGTGATCTCACCAGTGAGACAAACACCAGCTGACCTCCGGGTGGTCCAGCCCCATCACATCCATGGTCTATTGACTCAGTACTCCTGAAGAAAAGACAGCATCATGAATGAGCTTGAGACACAGAAAACCTGAGACAAGAGTTACTGAGAACCCTGACATTCAACAGAATGTGTTCCTTGTGAAGGATACAATAATGTGAAGGATATAGATGTTGGTGAGCAAGACTTTTTCTGTCAGTTTAATGTCCATGATTTGGCAAGCTCACTGAGTCCTTAGCCCTTCTCATGTGGTGGGAAATCCATCACGGAAGACTATCTTGATGTCAAGTTGTTCTAAACACACAGTTTCCAACTCTTCTCTCTTAATATCAATTTCTAGGTCATGTGTGATGTTTCACTCTTATAGCTCCAGAACCATCTGTAACTTCAGAACTTCAGTGTGCCCAGCTTGGCTTACATAGTGAGTTCCCAGCCAAGCCAGGGATACACAGGGCTTTGGATGTGGATGGTGTTTCCAACTCTGTGTATACCCATTGCATGATAGAAAAAGTATCCATACTGTTCTTTCTGGACATAACTTTAGCTATCCCTAAACTATAGTATTCTGTATACACATTTTATGAAATGATCCTGTGAACCCTATTAATGAGAAACACACCAGTACTGCTCTAATGCCTCTCAGGATATCCAAACATTTACTGAGGGATTCTACAAAAACTCCAAGACCTGCTTGCCATCCGGGCCTTTGTGATGTCCCTGCCTGGGCATCCAAGGACCATATCTTGTCCATGGCCCTGACACAGCTGTGAGCCTCTGTGTTGATATCTGTGACTCCTGTTACCACTGAGGGCTCTGCAGCCACCTTCAGTCTGGGCACCACCTGTGACTATGGTACTGTCAAAGGATATGATCCCACAGGGGCAGTGTGCGTGTTTTAGAGGACTGTGCTGCCACACAGGACCATAGTGACATCTGTGCCAGGAAGCTTGCAAGGGCCACATCTGAGTCCTTGTCTCTGCTGAAACCAGGTCTGCATTGATGTCCCAGGCTCCTAATGCCATCAAAGACATTGCAAATTCCTGGAATCTTGGCAGCCACATGGTCATATCTGGGGCCTGCTGATCAGTCCATGCTGTTCTGAGTGACCTGCATTGCCAACCAGGGCCATGGAGACATGCAGACTCAGGATGCAGCCTAGGATCATGTCTAGGTCCATGTTGCAAATGCAACCTGGTTCTATGTTCATTTCCATGGCCTGTGTTGTCAACCAAGAGATACACAGAAGTAGTTAGTGTGTGAGTACCCACTTAAGATCATGTTAATGTTCTAGGGCTGTACATCTTCCAGGGCCATACAGCTCTCAGTGGTCTGTGCTGCCACCAGGGGCCATGGTGTCCTCTAGGCCTAGACTGCTGCTAAGGGCCATGTCTGGAACCTGTACCCTGCCACAGCTTCAGTTTATGTTGGTGTCAGTGGCTCCTGTTGCCATTGAAGACAGGATAGGGATTCAAAAAGTTAACCCTACCCCTCATAGGCTGCAGCACTAGAGAGAACTGGATCTGCCCCTCATCAATGGCAGCACTTGGAGAGTGGGTCCTGCACCTGGAATGAGCAGCATGTAGAGCTGTCCTTGTTAGTGGTGGTGCAGGAGAGCTGGCCCTGAGGGTGTGAGAGCAGAAGAGCTGACTCTGCTCGCCTTCTTCTGACCTGTGTTGACAAGGGTGAGGGAAAGATGTCTGCCCCACCTGAGCATATGCTATCTGAAGCTGGTGGGAGAGTTGGCCTCTGGGGCCTGAGAACAGAAGAGCTTGGTCTGTCCCTGACCATCTGCAACAATTGGAAAAATTGGCCCAGCATCTTACCAGTTCAAACAGCAGAGCTGGTTCTTGTGGTCTGAGTGTGCGTGACCCAGATGTGAGGGCATAAAAGGAGGAGAATTGGGCTCTGTTCCTTCTGCCTGCTGCATTTGGTGAATTAGCTGGGGCAGAGTTGGAGAGCTTGCTCAGGTGGTGAAGATGAGGGAAAGCGGTGGGCTCACTAACCCAGCTACCACCCAGGTTCAGAACAAGGGCTACAAGTCATCCCACCCTAACACCCTCTTCATCTACGAACTGCAGGAGCATGTGAAAGGCCCAGATCTGCAGATCAGAGCTGCAGGATCTCCATGACACAGACATCAATTCTATAAAAGAGGAGTCCCAGTGAGGGTGGATTATTGACAGTATAGGAGAAGTCAGAGGCCAGAACACTTACAAGAAAAGATGTATAGACTAAAAGATGTACTGTGTGACTCACTGGATCACACTACATATTCCTCAGCAAGATTGTTGTTTGTTTTCTTTTGGTTTTGGATTTTGCATTTTTCTTTATATTATTTTATTTTAGATTGGAGATACCAAGGGCACAGCACAGATGCAAGGGAACAGGTAGTTGGAAGAGTGGGATTGAGATGCATGATGTGAAACCAAGAGAGAATCAATAAAACATTAAAAAATAACAAATTAAAAATCCAGAGCTATCTGCCTCTGATTTTCTTGAAATATAGCTTGTGTGATAACCAAATAATAGACATATTGAATACAAAGATAAGTGATCTTTTTTTTTTTTGCTGCTGTAGGCCTTAATGATGCATTACTGCAATCTTTTTTTAAGATTTCTTTGTTTTATTTACATGTATTGGCCTTATGCCTGCTGAAGGGCTGTACTCTACATGCATGCAATTCCACCAGAGACCAGAAGAGGGCATCAAATTCCTTTTCTAACTGGAGGATGCTTTTTAGCTGCTCTGTTTTTTCTTTGGGAAAGAAACAATTACTCAAAGTAAAGGAGCCATCTCTTCAGCTCCTACACTTGGCTTTTTTCTTTCTAGCCACATGTGCTGTATTAGTTGGAATGAATCAGCACAAACCAAAGAGAAAGTTCAGGAGTTCTGTAGGGACAAATATATGATGTAGGCATGGTGGTAATTGTCTTAGGATGCCATGCATCCATGCAAGGTGTTCATGGGTTCAGGATCCTGCTCCAGCATCACTTATTGTCAGCGTTGGAGCAGATCTCTCACATCTCACATTGGATGACAATAAAGATTAGGGTCATCTGATGAAATGCAGAAATGAGAAGACATCCTGGTGGTGTAGGTGTGTTTAGGAGTCCCTCTTGACACTCCAGATAAGTGTTGGGAGGAAGCTTCAGAAGAGCCAGAGGGGATGAAGCCTGCAGAAAAGCCATGTGCCTCTGATGGAGAGCACGCCTGTGCAAGGCTAGGAAGGGAGAGGGATGGTTGATGCTGCTCTTTTCCCACAACTGATCCCACTGTGTACTGATGAAGAGGGTTTTTCCAGATGAGTTCTGTATTCTTGTGAAGCTCCCTTGAACCTAATCTGACATCTGAGACTGAATCAGAGAGTTAAAGTGTGGAGGAAATAATCCTGTGGAGTCCCAAAATGGTGCTATCAAACAAGGGTAGAAATAATCTACTCTTCATGAATAAAGAACATATATATATACACAGAACATTCAATTCCATGGATGATGTGTTCAGCTGGACAATTGGCTCAGTGGGCAAAATCACTTGCTGCCAGGCTTATGGGCCTTAGTTCCTTCCCTGGGACCCACATGATTGAAGGAGACAACAAACCTCTGACAAATTGTCCTCTGATCTTCATGTGGGTCAGGAGCCTGGTCATGGCCCACAAAAGCTAAGACATGGGGATTTGTGTCCATTCCTCACTTATCATTGAATCTCTCCATCTGAGGCACTCATTTAATTGTATTATTCTGCATTCCATTTGAGAGAAGTGGAATTTTTGCTATTTTACTCTCATTACTGAGATGTTATAGGAGCCAAGAAGGCCAACACCAAAGCATCACCAGAAGAATGGTTAAGGGAAGGTGGCCATTGGGAATCTGTGACATCGCTGAGACACAAACTGCTCTAGGTTGTCTTCTCTATATGCCTGGTGTATTAGTCAGGGCTCTCTCGAATAATAGAAGTTATAAACTTAATCTCTCTATATCTAGAAAAGCAATATGTTAGAATGACTTCCAGGCTTGGTCCAGACTATACAAGGATGGCTATGATGGAAAGTCTAGGAATCCAGTAGCTGCTCAGTCCACAAGACAAGAAGTCTTAGTTTTCTGCAGTCTATGATGTAATCTTAAAGAAGTAGGTTCTAACTCCAGTGAAGGAATGGATGTGCTCACAAGGCAAGAGCAAGCAGAGAAAGAGTAAATCTTCCTTCTTCCATTTCATTATACAACCTTCCAGCAGAAGGAGTGGTCCAGATTACATCTGGGCTAAAGTCTGAATTAAAGGTGTGACTTCCTACCTCAAAGAGCAGGATTAGAAGTAGATCCTCCTACTTCAAATGAAATCTCCCATAGATGTGCTCTATATGTTTTGATTTTGGTTATTATCATATGTACTCTCATGGACAACCAAGAATAGCCATCATGGTTGTATTTCCCTCTACACTAATATTCTTGAGCAAATGGCTCCCTTAGAGAGTGAAAGGAAGGATTGACAATAATCATAAGTTACATCTGGTTCAGCTGTAGAGCCCATGGTCATGATGACTTTATTGGCCTCCTTATGGCCATGCATGGCTGAAATAGGACTAAACACCCATCTCTGGTACTTGGGAACAAGGGATCAGCTGGAAATCCAGTTTCTATACAATAGGAGATTAGACATTGAAATAAGTATGATGTCCCTTTTAGTAACTGTGGTGGAAAGGGGCCCAGGAGTGAGAAATGTGTCTTCTTTAGAAAGAGGAAGAAAGGCCCAACACAGCAAACACACTGCAGCATTCAGAAAGAGTGGGGTTACTAGGGCACATGTTTCGGACTTTAAATCCTCCAGACACATTCTTGCTCACTCCATTCATCCTGAAAAGGAAAGACAAATGAAAAAAAAAAAAAACACAAAGAGCCAAAATTCCCTCTTAACACAAGAGGGCCAGAAAAGACTTCTGTGGAGTCTTCATTCTATACAACAGCTAGAAGACTCCAGTTGCTTTCAAAGAAAACAATGATTTATTAGGATTTGAAGTTTACTGGTGATCAAAGAGGCAGGATCTGGAAGCAGCAGCACCAGGAACCACATAATAGTCCAGAGCTAAATCTTATTGCAGAGCTCCCATTGACACTACCATGATGAGCAAGGGCACTGCAGTGTGTGTCCCCAAGAATACTGGCTTTAGACAATGTTCCTTGTGCTGCTTCAGAAGATTGCAACATCTACAGATCTGAAAATGAGATGCAGCCTTCCCCAAGTCATCAAGCAGAATGGACTCCTCCATTTCTCTAGAACATAAGCTCTGGCATCCAGTTGATGATTCAGGCTTGTATTTGGGACCTGGTCTCTGCAGTAAGGGTTAGGGCTTCTCAATCTTCCATCAAAACACTGTGAGGATGGACAAAGGTGTCGTCAGCCAACATTCCCTCCCCATGTTCATCCTGCAGCCTCCAGAAGGGATTTCAATAGTCAAATTTATCAACTTTTCCTTTGTGGCTCGCTCGGGCTTATGTTCACTCAATATTTTAAATATTTCATTTTCTGACATAAATCCTTTTAAATTTTCTTTCTACAATTGCAGTTTAACTTTGGACATAGAATTTTATTCATCAATGATCAAGTTTTTTTGCAGCAAACTGAGGCTTATGTTTTCTCCTTTATGGCTTGCTATGATGGCTACTATTGGAAGTCTACTTGACATGTAGTTGAGGAACTTACACCATCAGAATGGCTTGCAGCATGCTTTTTTGACATTTTCTTGATTGCTATTTGATTTTGGAAGGCTCAGTCCTCTGGGTAGGTCTATCTCTAGACAAGTGAGCCTAGGCCATAGAGGAAAGGTAGCTGAGCAGAGTAATGAGCAACATTCCTCTGTGGTTTCAAGGCCATGCCTTGTGATCTTGCCTTGGCTTCCTTTGATGATGGACTGTAACCTGTGAGGTGGTGTGGGAATTCAGTCCTTGTAATTCTCCTGTATTTGTTGTTGAAAATGGAGAATGCTGACACATCTGAGAGCCATAAATAAAATAATTCAATCAGTGGGCTCTCTACAGCCTTGAATGCCTTTGCCTTCTATGTTATCTAAAGAATGGCCTGTTATACTATTGTCTTAAAAAAACTGTTCCTTCATTATACCTCTACAAGAAAAGGATAGGGAAAAGTTTGCCTCCATGGTATGTACTTATAATTCTTCTTATCTTTTTAAGATATCAATAGAAGATATCTCCTACCAGGAATGTTAAAAGGTCTACCCTGTGCCAATAATTTGTTCTAAAACCGTTGGAAATAATTCATGTACAATTTCCACAATCTATAATATACCATTATATTGACAAGATGTTTTCCTTTGAAAATACAAAAATAAATTTATTTGTTATATTTTCCCCTTAGTCAGGAAGTCTCATCATCCACAGCAAAAGAGCCAACTTGTTTGATATGCAATAACAACAAACAATCATTGTAATAAATTATCTGGATTGATAGATTAACAAACATTTGAAAGTATACAACTTTCCTCTCCCTTGCTCATTTTCATATATCATGTTATTCTAAGACAACTTCTGATAGACTACAATTCACTTCATATTAATTATTAATCTTAATTTAATGCTGTTTAAATTTAAATAAATTATTTACTTCTGAAGTTGATCCTTGATAATGGATTGAGACAGTCAATGAAGCTGACCACCTCCTTGAGTTACACTAATTTTGCTTGAAAGACCCATCTTTCTGCTGCATGCAAGAAACACACCTCAAATTCAAAGACAGACACCGCCTCAGAATAAAAGGCTGGGAAAAGACATTCCAATCAAATGATCTTAAGAAGCAAGCGGGTGTAGCCATCCTGATATGCAGCAAAATAGACTTCAAACTAAAATCAATCTAAAGAGATCAAGAAGGGCATTACATACTCATCACAGGAAAGATCCACCAAGATGAAGTTTCAATTCTGAACATTTATGCCCCAAACACAAGGGCACCCACATATGTACAAGAAACATTACTAAAGCTTAAACCACATTTAAAACCCCACACATTAATAGTGGGAGACTTCAACACCCCACTTTCACCACTGGACAGATCAGCCAAATTGAAACTTAACAGAGAAATAAAAGACTTAACTGATGTTATGACTCAAATGGACTTAATCAATGTCTACAGAACATTCCATTCTAACAAAAAAGAATATACCATCTTCTCAGCACCCCATGGAACTTTCTCTAAAATCGACCACATAATTGGCCATAAAGCAAATCTCAACAGATACAACACAATTGGAATAACCTCCTGCATTCTATCAGAACACCATGGTGTAAAGGTAGATTTCAATAACAACAAAAACTACAGAAAACCTACAAACCCATGGAAACTGAATAATGCTCAACTAAATCACCAATGGGTTAAGGAAGAAATTAAGAAAGAAATTAAAGACTTCCTAGAGATCAATGAAAATGAAGATACCACATACCCAAACTTACGGGACACTATAAAAGCACTGCTAAGAGGGAAATTCATAGCACTAAAGGCCCACAAAAAGAAGTTGGAGAAATCTCACACTAGTAACTTAACAGCACACCTGAAAACTCTAGAACAAGAAGAAGCAAAGTCACCCAGGAAGAATAGATGCCAGGAAATTATCAAATTGAGAGCTGAAATCAATAAAATAGAAACAAAAAGAACAACACAAAAAATTAATGAAACAAAGAGCTGGTTCTTTGAGAAAATCAACAAGATAGACAAGCCCTTATCGAAACTAACCAAAGGCAGAGAGAGAGAGCATACAAATTAACATAATCAGAAATGAAAAGGGGGACATAACAAGAGACAATGAGGAAATCCAGTGAATCATCAGGTCATACTTCAAAAACCTCTACTCCACAAAACTGGAAAATCTAAAAGAAATGGATAATTGTCTGGAGAGGTACCACATACCTAAGTTAAATCAAGACCAGGTAAACTATTTAAATAGTCCAATAACCCCTAGGGAAACAGAATAAGTGATTCTATTAAAAGTCTCCCAAGCAAAAGAAGGACAGGACCAGATGGTTTCAGTGCAGAATTCTACCAGATCTTCAAAGAAGAGTTAATGCCAATACTCTTTAAATTGTTCCACACAAGAGAAACAGAAGGAACATTGCTAAACTCCTTCTATGAGGCTACAATTACCCTGATTCCTAAACCAAACAAAGATGCAACAAAGAAAGAGAACTACAGACCAATCTTCCTCATGAACATTGATGCAAAAATACTCAATAAAATACTGGCAAACAGACTCCAAGAACACATCAAAACAATTATCCACCATGATCAAGTAGGCTTCATTCCAGGGATGCAAGTGTGGTTCAACATACGAACGTCCGTCAAAGTAATACACCACATAAACAAACTCAAAGAAAAAAAACCCACATGATCATCTCACTACATGCAGAAAAGACATTTGACAAAATCCAACACCCCTTCATGATAAAGGTCTTGGAGTGATCAGGAATACAGGGAACATAACTAAACATAATAAAGGCAATTTACAGCAAGCCCATAGCAAACATCAAATTAAATGGAGAGAAACACAAAGTGATTCCACTAAAATCAGGAACGAGGCAAGTCTGTTCACTCTCCCCATACTTATTCAATATAGTACTTGAAGTTATAGCCAGAGCAATAAGACAACATCAGTAGATTAAGGGGATACGATTTGGAAAGGAAGAAGTCAAGCTTTCCCTATTTGCAGATGACATGATAGTATACTTGAGTGGCCCCAAATATTCAACCAAGGAACTGATACAGCTTATAAACATCTTCAGCAACATAGCAGGGTACAAGATCAACTCAAAAAAATCAGTAGCCCTCCTATATACAATTGACAAACAGGCTGAGAAGGAAATCAGAGATACATCACCCTTTACAATAGCCACAAATGATACAAAATACCTTGGGGTAACAATAACTAAGCAAGTGAAGGACATATATGACAAGAACTTTAAGTCCCTGAAAAAAGAAATTGAAGAAGATGTCAGAAAATGGAAAGATCTCCCATGCTCATGGATATTCAGGATTAACATAGTAAAAATGGCAATCTTACCAAAAGCAATCTACAGATTCAATGCAATCCCCATCAAAATACCAACACAATTCTTCACAGACCTGGAAAGAATAATACTCAACTTCATATGGAAAAACAAAAAACCCAGGATAGCCAAAAGAATCCTGTGCAATAAAACAACCTCTGGAGACATCAAAATCCCTGACCTCAAACTCTACTATGGAGTTACAGTAATAAAAACAGCTTGGTACTGGCATAAAAACTGACATGTGGATCAATGGAATCGAATTGAAGACCCTGACATTAATCCGCACACCTATGAACATATCATTTTTGACAAAGAAGCCAAAAATGAACAATGGAAAAAATAAAGCATCTTCAACAAATGGTGCTGGCATAACTGGATATCAACCTGTAGAGGCTGCAAATAGATCCATATCTGTCACAGTGCACAAAACTTAAGTCAAGCGGATCAAACACCTCAACATAAATCCAGCTTCTCTGAACCTGATAGAAGAGAAAGTAGGAAGTAGTCTTGAACGCATTGGCATAGGAGATCACTTCCTAAATAGAACACCAGTAGCTCAGACACTGAGAGAAACAATCAATCAGTGGGACGGACCTCTTGAAACTGAGAAGCTTTTGTAGAGCAAAGGATACAGTCAACAAGGCAAAGCGACAGCCTACAGAATGGGAAAAGGTCTTCACCAACCCCACATCTGACAGAGGGCTGATATCCAGAATATATAAAGAACTCAAGAAATTAGACATCAAAATGCCCAACATTCCAATTAAGAAATGGGCTATAGAACTAAACAGAGAATTCTCAACAGAGGAAGCTCAAATGACTGAAAGACATTTAAGGAATTGCTCAACATCCCTAATTATCAGGGAAATGTAAATCAAAACAACTCTGAGATACCATCTTGCACCTGTCAGAATGGTTAAGATCAAAAACACTGAAGACAGCTTATGCTGGTAGAGGATGTGGAGCTAGGGGAACTCTCCTCCACTGCTGGTGGGAATGCAAGCTTGGACAACCACTTTGGAAATCAATATGGTGCTTTCTCAGAAAATTGAGAATCAGTCTTCCCCAAGACCCAGCAATACCACTCTTGGGCATATACCCAAGGAATGCTCAATTATACCACAAGGGCACTTGCTCAGCTTTGTTCGTATCAGCCTTGTTTGTAATAGCCAGAACCTGGAAACAACC
Organism: Peromyscus eremicus; assembly: GCF_949786415.1. NCBI lineage: Eukaryota > Metazoa > Chordata > Mammalia > Rodentia > Cricetidae > Peromyscus > Peromyscus eremicus. The sequence goes on from NC_081425.1 coordinate 76,501,234, forward strand.
TGGATGCCCTTCAACTGAAGAATGGATAAATAAAATGTGGTACATAGACACAATGGAATACTACTCAGCAGAGAAAAACAATGACATCATGAGGTTTGCAGCTAAATGGATGGATGTAGAAAAAAATCATCCTGAGTGAGGTAACCCAGACACAGAAAGACAAACATGATATGTACTCACTCCTAGGAGTATACTAGATGTAAAACAAAGGAGACTAGACTGCTACTCACAACTCCAGGGAGGTTACCTAGAAAACAGGACTCTAAGAAAGACAGAGGGATCGCCCAATGACAGAGAAATGGATGAGATCTACATGAACAACCTGGACGTGATTGGGGGTAATGAAGGGCAAGGTTCTAGGGAAAGAGAACTTTGGGGAGTGGGAGATCTCAGCTGGATCAAGAACAGAGAGGGAGAACAAGAAATAAGAGATCATGATGAATGAAGACCACATGAGAGTAGGAAGAAGCAAAGTGCTAGAGAGGTCTACAGAAATCCACAAAGATACCTCCACAATAGACTACAGTCAATGGGTGAGAGAAAGCCCGAACTGACCTACTCTGGTGATAGGATGGCCAAACACCCTAATTGTCATGTTAGAAATCTCATCCAATGACTGAAGGAACCGGATGCAGAGATCCATGGCCAGGCCCCAGGTGGAGCTCCAGGATTCCAATTGGCCAGAAAGAGGAGGGTTTGTATTAGCGAGAACTGCTGAGACCAAGGTTGGAAAAAGCACAGGGACAAATAGCCAAACGAATGGAAACACATGAACTATGAACCAATAGCTGAGGAGCCCTCTGGATAAGTGAGACAGTTGATTAACTTGAACTGTTTGGGAGGACACCCAGGCACTGGGACTGGGACCTGTCCTCAGTGCATGAGTTGGCTGTTTGGAAACTGGCGCTTATACAGAGGCACTTAACTCAGCCTGGAAGGAGGGGACTGGACCTGCCTGAACTGAATCTACCAGGTTGAACTCAATCCCCAGGGGAGTACTTGCCCTGGATGAGATTGGAATGGGAGGGGGGCCAGGGTAATCCGGGGCTGATATGTAAAATTAAATTAAATTATCCAATAAATTTTAAAAAACCCACTATTTTACATAATAACATGAAATATGTTTCAACGAAAATTTTAAACTTAATCTTATTTCCTAGGTACTTTCTTTTATATATGACAGGGAAGTGGTGCTCACAATATTTAAAAAATCTAGGTGAGAAAATTAACCTTTCCTAGGAAAAAATCCCTTCATAGGTTATCCAACCCTAAGTGGTCAGGCCATAAAAGTTATTATCATATACAAATTACACATGCTGTAAACTTATTGTAATACAGAAAATGTTTATCCAGTACAATAATGTAAAACTATGAAAGAAAATTTCTCTGTGATTAATGTGCCTTCTGATCCATGCAGGTTCTATACTGAAATTCTCATTTCCATTGTTGCTATGCTGCTTCAAGTTGAGAGATAAACTTAGCTAGGAGTTTCTATTCCTTGTCAGCATAACACACATACACACACACACACACACACACACACACACACACATCACTTGAACATCATAACTATTTATTTTTGTTCCCCAAATTCTTATGATAATATCATAATATAAAACACAGTATAAGTTTTAAAAATCCCACAATCTTTAAAAATTACAACAACTCAAAAGTACAAGGTCTCTAAAAAACAAATAAAACAAAAGTTTATTAATTGGGTCTGGTAAAACAAAAAAAAATTAGATATTTTCTTATTCCACAAGAGAAGAGCTGGAGCACAAAAATTTTAAGATGATAACAATACCAAAATCCAGCTATAATAATCCAAATCCTACAGCCCAATGTCCAGCATCTGGTACTCATGTTATCTTCTGGAATCCAGATGGATGGGGCATTCCTCCCTCTCCAGCTCTGCCCTGTGAAACACATGCAGTGCAGCTCTTCTCAGGGTTAGTCTGGCCCCACTCCACATCTGTGCTTCCCCTCAGTAGATGGACCGTGGTCTCTCCATCTGCAGTATGCTGTGGGACTCTTTTCACCTCCTCTTCCACAGGGTTCCCTAAGTCCTGATGGGAGGAGTTTGAGTGGAGATGTCCTGTTTAGAGTTGAGTTTCCAGGATCTCTTCCTCTCTGCATATGCTCTAGCTGAGAGTCTCTGTATTTGTTCCCATCTGCCGCAGGAGGGCGCTGCTCTGATGAGGGCTGAGAAAGGCATTATCTATGAGTACAGCAGAATATTGTTAGGAGTCATTTTATTGCTATGTTCCTTAAGCAGAACAGTAGTATTTGGTTTTCCCTGTGGATCCTGGCCTATCCAGTCTCAGGTCTTGTTGACACGCAGAGTGCTTGGTATGATTTCCATCTCATGGAGTGGGCTTTATTCAAGACAGATACTGGTTGGTTTCTCAGACTAGTTTGTTACCATGGCACCATCATATCTTGGATGCAATCACCATTGTAGCTGGGTTGGTGTTACTTTTCTCTTTGATCATGGGCATAGTCCCTTCCACTGCCATGAAATCTAGTCCTTATGTGGTGAGGGATTTAAGGAGGCATCAGCTTGACTGATCTATGTTCAATGAGTTGTGATGGTGTCATCTTCAAGAATAGCACCTTCCTGTCAGTTTACGGAGAGCAACCAATAGCCTTACAATACCTTGGGTTTTATGGGGTCCAATTGGTCTCATTAGGCCAACAAATGGACTAAATGTAACCCAGCGCCAATATTGGAAGCTTCATTTGGTGACAAGAGATATTCATTTGGGGTTCTGTCTTCCTGATTTTTTGTTTTTTTTCTTTTTGGCTGTTCCATCTACATCCCTCATATATATATTTATTAGAGTGGTTCTACTGTATTAGACTTGCATAAGATCCCTCACATGGCCCTTAATTTTACCTCTCCCTCCTTATATTTCTTCACAGCCCCCTCTTCCCTCTCCCCCCTCATTTGACCATCCTGTTCCAGACTCTGTCCTTCATCCATCTATAACAATCTATTCTATTCCCCCTAGGTGGAGATCTGTCCCTCCCACTAAGTCCCTTATTACGTAACTAACCTGGCATATACAGATTGTAACTTATTTATCTTTGACTCAACAGCTAACATCCATATATAAGTGAAAACATACCTTATTTGTCTTTCTGTGTCTGGGTTATCTCACTCAGGATAACTTTTTCTAGCTACATCCATTTACCTGCAAATTTCATGGTTTTCTTTTTCCTTTTTAACTGCTTAGTAATAGCCCATCTCTGTAAGTGAACCACATTTTCTTTAGACATTCATGTGTTGAGGGACACCTAGGATGTCTCCACTTTCTGGCTATTATAAATACAGCAGCAATGAACTTGGTTGAGCAAGTAAGTGTCTCTGTGGTAGGTGAAGCATCCTTTAGGTTTATACCAAGAGTGGCAGAGCTGGGTCTTAATTGATTCTTACCTTCCCAAGAAACAGCTACACCTATTTCCATAGCGGCTGTTCAAGTGTGCATTCCTACCAGCAATGGATGAGGGTTTTCCATACTCCATATCATGGCCAACATTAGATGTTGTTTATTTTATTAATCTCCTCTCTTCTGCCTCATGAAATGTGAAGTCTCAATAGTTTTGATTTGCATTGCCCTGATGACTAAGGATACTTAACATTTTTTAAAACTGTTTCCAAGACACAAGAATTTCCTCTACTGAAAATTCTCTGTTTTTTCTGTAAATCAAGTTTAATTGTGTCATTCATTTTCCTGATATCCAGGGTTTTTTTTTTAGCTCTTTACATATTTTAGATATTAGCCTTCTATTGTATATGTAGTTGATAAAAATGCCTTTCCCAGCCTTGTGATAGTGGTGTATGCCTTAATCCCAGCACTAGTGAGTCAGAGCTAGGCGGATCTCTGTGAATTTGAGGCCAGCCTGGTCGACAGAGCAAGATCCAGGACATGCACCAAAACTACACAGAGAAACCCTGTCTCAAAAAATAAAACATCTCTGTGAGTTCGAGGCCAGCCTGGGCTACCAAGTGAGTTCCAGGAAAGGCGCAAAGCTACACAGAGAAACCCTGTCTTGAAAAACCAATAATAATAATAATAATAATAATAATAATAATAATAATAAAATAAAATAAAAAATAAAACAAAAAATCCTTTATCAATTTTGTAGGCTGCCATTTGGAATAAAACACTGTTAGTAGCAGAATAGATAATGCTCCCTGGGTGAACCCACAAGTGGAGAAACACAATGGAGTTCACAGAATTCATTAAAGTTATTTAATAAAAGATCCCTATATAATAATACATTCTTTACATTAATAATTTAATGAGTATACTTCAATGTATTTTTACTTATTCTTTGAAAATTGCATAGACTGCATTTTGATCATATTCATCCCCCAACTCCAAGTAATTCACCTCAAATCTGCCCCCACATCTGTGATGCCCAACTTTGTATCTTTATTATTAAATTATGTTTTAATAACTCCATTGGCAGACTCTTGAAGAAAGCTGACTCTCCTTCTCCCAGAAGCCATTGTTCATCCGTAGGTCATCAGTCAGAAGTAGGGGTTCAAGCACCCTTCCCACTCTATGCTGGAAAGTTGACTGGCTTGATGTTGTATAAGTGACCACAGGTGCTGTGGCTCATGAGTGCAGTGGTCCTGTCATGGCCAGAAGACACTGTTTGCTCTAGTCTTCCATGACCTCTGGCTCCTACAATCTTTCTGCCTCATCTTTCATGATGGTCTTTGAGCCTTGTGGAAAGGGTATGATACAGATGTCCCATTAAATACGGCGGAAATCAGTGAAATAAACAGAAAAATATAAAGATACAGTGAAACAAAGAGTTGATTCTTTGAAAACACTAACAAGATGGGCACAACTTTAGCCAAATTAACCAATAGGAAGAGGAGGATGAAAATAATAAAACACAGGAGGAAAATGGAGACACGGAGGGGGATTCAATCCTTAAGAATATTCATTCTACCAAATTGGAAAAAGCGTTTTAAAATATTGATGAATTTCTAGATGTCTGTGATCTACCAAAGTTATATCAAGATAGCATGAATAATTTAAATAGTCCCTTACTAATTAACGACATAGAAACAGTAATTAAAAATTGCCTAACTAAAAGAAGACTATCGCAGAACAAAATCAGTGTGGAATTTGACCAGACATTTAAAGTACAACTTAAACTCCTCAAATTATCCAATAAAATAAAAAATGAAGGATCTCGTCCAAATTCTTCTTTGTGCCAGGAACACACTGATGTTGAGGGAAGGAGACAGATAGAAACATAGATAGGTAAAAATGTAAATAAATAGATAGGTAGAATGATAGATAGATAGATAGATAGATAGATAGATAGATAGATAGATAGATAATGGATAGATAGATGGATGGGTAGATAGAATTACAGGACAATTATGATGATGAACATATACACACAAATTCTCAATAGAATACTTGCAAATCAAGTTCAGGATCACATCAAAGAATAATCACCCACTATGATCAAATCATCTTCACCCCAGACCTGCAAGGATAATTCAACATACATAAATCAACATATTTATTCCACCACATAAAAGGAATAAAAGACAGAAACTACATGACCATCAGAGTATTAAAAAAAGGGGCCTTTGTAGAAGTCCAACCTCCATTCATGATGAAAGTCCTGGAGAATCTAGGAATATAGAGGATACATTTCAACATAACAAAGTCATTGTACAACAAGCCTATGGCAGCATCATGGTAAATAGAAAAAATCTCAAAACCATTTCAAAAAATTCAGGAACAAGAAATGGTTATTCTCTCTTTCTACCCCTATTCAATACAGTACTTGAACACTTAGCTAGAGCAATAAGACAACTAAGGTAGATAAAGAGGATACCAATGGAAAAGAGGCAATTCAAAATGTCCTTATTGCAGATGATATGATTCTAAACAAATAAAACTAATAATTTATTAGAAATCCCTTAAGGCTGATAAATACATTCATAGAAGTGGAAGAATGCAAAATAGTCAGTGGCCTTCCTGTATACCAATGACAAACAAACTGAGAAAGAAATCAGGGAAACAATTCCACTCACAATAGGCTTAAAACATATTAGACATTTGGATTAGCATACTTTTAAAGACACTGTTAATAAAACAGCTATGGAGTACCCAAGAGAAATCTAAATATATTCAAGACCCTTAGAGCTGATGTTCTGAGAGAACTTCAAGACTGAAATGAATGGGGTGTTTTAAAACTTGGTGGATAAGTAGGTAATAGAAAAGGTCAATTTTGCTAAATTGATAATACTAATTCAATAAATCTTGAATTAGAAAATGTGAGTACAAAAAATCACTATTTTCTTTGGAACTTCATAATCTAACAATAACTGCACTATTAAGGGCAAAGGATAATTTATAGAGCAGAAAGTGCAGGAACATCCAGAGGTACTTTTTAATAGGGAAAAGTATGGGAGCATGCCATATTAGCGAGAAATACGTCATACGATGACAAAAAACATATTTTATAGAGTTATGTAAGCAGTGGGTGAGATTGGTAGACTGGATATGGCAACAGATGCAGTGTCCCTAAACTTTGTAATTGGTGAAAGAAGAGGCTACAGGCCGCAATGAAAAGGATGGGCCAACAGAGCATGCCCTGAGGATATGTCAAACGTTCTAGTTAGCTTTCTGAAGCTCTAATAAATATCCAGAAGCCAATCTGGGAAAGTAAAGGGTTTATTCACCTCACAGGTTACAGTCCATCATCAAGGGAAGCCAAGGCATGATCCCAAAACAGGGGCCTGAAACCACAGAAGAATGCGGCTCACTGCTCTGCTCAGCTACCTTTCCTCTATGGCCCAGGTTCACATACCGGAGATGCCGCTACCCACATAGGACTGAGCCCTGCTTCATCAATTAGCAATCAAGAAAATGCCCAAGAAGCATACCTGCAAGCTAGTCTGAAGAAGTCATATCTTGAACTACGTGTCAAGTAGACAGCCAAGATTGGCCATCACAGCAAGCCATAAAGGGGAAAACATTAACTTCAGCCTACTGCAAAGAAAATTGATCCTCTATGAATAGAATTCTATGCCCAAAGTGAAATTTTAATGTGTGAAGAATAATTACAAAGAATTTATGTTGGAAAATGTAACTCTATTTAAAATGAGTGACAATCACACAAGCCACAAAGGAAAAGTTGGTAAATTTGGCTATTGAAGTCCCTTCTGGAGGCTGCAGCGTAGACATAGGGAGTAGCTGATGGTTGACAGCAATTTTGACCATCCGTGCAGTGTTTTGGTGGAGGAGCTCCCATCAGAATTCCTGCCCCTTATAAGCTTATGTTCCAAAGAAATGGATGAGCCCATTCTGCTTGATGATTTCTGGAAGGCTGTATCCCATTTTCGGAGCCATAGATTTTGAAAACTTCTAAACCAGCACCAGGCACAAAGACAATATTCTTGGTGGCACATACTGCATGCTCATCATGCTAGTGCCAGGGGTGAGCTCTGTAACATGATTTAACTCTGGGGTATGATTTGTTTCCTGTTGCTGCTGTCTCCAAATCCTGCCTCTTTGACCACCAGAGATACTTCAATTCTTAATAAATCGTTTTTGCTTAGAAAACAGTAGGAGGCTGCTAGCTGCTGTTTATAATGAAGACCCCACAATGTCTTCTCAGGGTTCTCCTTTCTTCAGTAGGAGTTTTTTCCTTTCTCAGAATGCATGGAGTAAGCAAGATGTGGCCTGGAGGAGTTCAAGTCCAAATTCACAGGCTCCTTCTGACAGCCCACTCTTTCTGACAGGTCCAGTGTGTTTGCTTTCTTCCTATTTTTTTAAAGAGTACCCATTTTCTGCCTCTTGGACCCTTTTCCAACACACTTCCTACCAGACATAACATAATTATTTGATTTCATATCTTCAATTGTAGAGATAGACCAGATTCTTTTGTAACTGGTTTTCTAGTTGATCCCTCCTACCCAAGAAACCACAGACTGGCATTTCATCCTATTTTAGCCATCCATGGTCATAAAAAGGCCACTGAACATCATCATGACATGAGATCTACAAGTGATGCAGATGTGATGTTTGATCATCATCAGTCCTTCCTTTCACTCTCTAAGTCATTTGCTCATGAGTATCAGTGAACAGGAGAATACAACTGTGATGGCTGTTCTTGGTTGTCAGTGTGACTACATCTAAGGTCAACTAACACCCAGAAAATAGAGGGCACAGCTGTGGGCCATTTCTGCTTCATTTGAAGTAGGAATATCTATTTCTAGTCTAGGTCTTTGAGGTAGGAAGTCACACCTTTAATTCAGATCTTTAATTGCGATATAATCTGGACCATGCTTTCTGCTGAACGCATATAGAAGGACCTGGAGGAAGGAAGCTTTTCCTCTTTCTCTGCTTCCTCCACCTTCTTAGCACATCCATTCCTTCACTGGCATTAGAGCATACATTTTGAGATTACAGCATAGACTGTAGACAGCTGAGACATCCAGACTTGTAGACTGAGCAACTACTGGATTCTTGGACTTTCCACTCATAGCCAGCCATTGTTGGATTAGCCAGAGTACAGCCTGTAAGTCATTATAACAAATCCCTTTTCAATATATATAGAGATTCATTTTATAACTTCTGTTGTGCTACAGAGCCCTGACTAACACACCATGTAGAGAGGACATTCTAGAACAATTTGTGTCTCATAACAGTCTCAGTTCACTTACAAATTCCCAATGGCCACCTTCCCTTAACCTTACCCTTCTCTAAGCACTTGTTTACTTCAGGAGACTCAACTCTCCTCCTCTACATAATCCTGACCAATTCTTGGCATGCTTTATTTCTCATATTATTGGGTATGGATATTAGAATGGTATTAGAGTCCATTTACAGGTTGCCTAGTGGCTTTACCCAGCAGGTCTGCATAGAGAGGATCATTGGACCACGGGCCTGAGTGCAGGTGTCTGAGATGGTCTGCACTTGGCTGTGCTGCAGGGAGGTCTTTTGCTCCACCCCTTGGCATTCCTTTAATACCCTAGGGCAGAGACAGCCAGGCCCCTTGGAGGTTATTCTGTATTTACTTTCTGTTTCTTCGATGTCTATACTTCTAAGTAATATTTGCTACTGCTCCTACTCAAGAGTATTCTGGGGAAATGTGGGGGTAATGAGTAGCCTCCCCATAGGATGGGAAGGGCCAACTATTGTCAGTATTTATAAATGAGCTTTCAACTCCTCCTGGGTGAAGTAGTGAAAAGATTCTAATGAAGCAGAGAGAAATATCTAGCTTTGGAAGGAGGAGGAGCTTCCCTGCCTTCTTCCCTTCCCTTCCCTTCTTTCACTTCCCTCCTTTCCCTTCTTCCCTCTTTTCCCTTCCTCCCTCCTTCTTTCCCTTCCTCCCTCCTTCTTCCCCTTCCTCCCCCCTTCCCCTTTCTCCCTCTTCCCCCTTCCTGTTCCTTTCCCCTCCCCCTTCATTCCCCCTCTCCCTTCCTCCCCCTTCCCCTTCTTCCCCCATTCCCCTTCTTGCCCCCTTCCCCTTCCTCCCCCCTTCCCCTTCTCCCCCCTTCCTCTTCCTCCCCCTTCCCCTTCCTCTCCCCTTCCTCTTCCTCCCCCCTCCCCCTTCCTCTCCCCTTCCCCTTCCTCCCCCCTCCCCTTCCTCCCCCCTCCCCCTTCCTCCCCCCTCCCCCTTCTTCCCCCTTCCCCTTCTTCCCCTCTTCCCCTTCCCCTTCCTCCCCCTTCCCCTTCCTCCCCCATTCCTCTTCTCTCCCTTCCTTTTCCCCTTCCTCCCCCTTTCCCTTCCTCCCCCTTTCCCTTCCTCCCCCTTCACCCTTCCTCCCCCTTCCCCTTCCTCCCCCTTCCTCTTTTTCCCCCTTCTCCTTCCTCCCCCCTTCCTCTTTCTCCCCCTTCCCCTTCCTCCCCCCTTCCCCGTTCTCCCCTTCCCCTTCCTCACCCCTTCCCCTTCCTCACCGCTTCCCCTTTCTCCCCCATCCCCCTTCCCTGTCCCCTCTTCCCCTTCCCTTCTCTTCCCTTCCTTTCCCTTTTTTCCCTTCCCTTTTTCTCTTCCCTTTTTCCCTTCCCTTTTCCCCTTCCCTTTTTCCCTTCCCCTTTTCCTTTCCCCTTTTCCCTTCCCCTTTTCTCTTCCCCTTTTCCCTTCCCTTTTTTTCCCCTTCCCTTTTTTCCCCTTCCCTTTTTTGCCCTTCCCTTTTTTTCCCCTTCCCTTTTTTCCCTTCACTTTTTTTCCTTCCCTTTTTTTCCCTTCCCTTTTTTTCCCTTCTTCCCTTTTTTCCCTTCTTCCCTTTTTTTCCCTTCTTCCCTTTTTCCCTTCTTCCCTTTTTCCCTTCTTCCCTTTTTCCCTTCTTCCCTTCTTCCCTTCTTCCCTTCTTCCCTTTCCCTTCTTCCCTTTCCCTTCTTCCCCTTTTCCCCGTCTTCCCTTTCCCTTCCCTTCCCTTTTCTTTCCCTTCCCTTTCCCTTCCCTTCCCTTTCCCTTCCCTTCCCTTTCCCTTCCGTTCCCTTTCCCTTTCCTTCCCTTCCCCTTCCCTTCCCCTTCCCTTCCCCTTTTCTTCCCCTTCCCTTCCCCTTCCCTTCCCCTTCCCTTTGCCTTCCCCTCCCATTCCCCTCCCCATCCCCTCCCCTTCCCCTCCCCATCCCTTCCCCTTCCCATCCCATTCCCCTCCCCTCCCCTTTCCTTCCCCTTCCCTTCCCTTCTTCCCTTCCCTTCTTCCCTTCCCTTCTTCCCTTCCCTTCTTCCCTCCCCTTCTTCCCTTCTCTTCTTCCCTTCCCTTCCCTTCCCTTCCTTTTTCCCTTCCCTTCCCTTTTCCCTTCCCTTCCCTTCCCTTCCCTTCACTTCCCTTCCCTTCCCTGTGTCACAGCAGAGACTCCTGGAAAGAAACCTCAGCTTCTGGTCAGTTGAGGAAGAATCAGCAAGGAAGCAAACGCTGTGCCCCATGACATCAGCAGTCTCTTCTCTGGAATTCTACTGTATCCTGGAGAGCTCTTGGAATACCGTGATGTCACTAGTGTTGTAGCAACACCACGTGAGCTTAGGACATTAGTTCGTGCTGTAAGTTTCACCTACAGAGATGTGGTCTAGCCTGAGGCGTCTAGTTGAGAGAGACAATACACAGCATGGAGAGACCAGAGCAAGGAAGAAGGAAGCAGGCCCTAGGTCTCACTCAAAAACATGGAGAAATCTCTGGTGCTGGGAAAGACACGGTGAGTCCAGTAGGGCTGGGCAGCTTTCTGGATGTGATGGTCTTGAGCTTTCCAGAGCTAGGGCTCAAGAGCTGGGAACTTGTGGGAAGGAAAAGGCCTATCCTGTTCTGGGTTCCTACAGAGCAGACCCAGATCAAGGATCCACGATGGTTAGTTTGACAGATTTAGGAATTGACAAGGCTTTAGCTGCTTTGCTGGGTACCATCTGCTTTCACTCTGAGTGGGGAAGCGGGCACAGAGTAGTTAATGAGATTTCTGTACCATAACTGTCTCCCCCAACTCCTGCTACACACATACTGGAGTCCTGTAGTTATGTGCCAGTAATAATAGGGAAAGGAGAGTACCCTGGCAAAGCCTGAGGTTCTCATACTTGACATCACAGCCACTAGCAGGGCAGGAGCCACCAAGTGCTGCTGTCTTTCAAGGGCCCCTGAGGTTTCTGAGTTACCAATTGTTGATGGCACACAGGTCTGCAGTTCAGCCTGAGAGCTGTTAGATTCAGTGGACCTGGACGGATACTGTCTCCATCCTGCCAGCTCTGGGTGTCTTGGACTATCATTAAGGACTGCTTTGTGAATCTGGTGACCTTGTTCTGCCCCTTCATGGCTTCCCCATTATCATGACAGTCTGAAGCATAGAGTAAGTGAGGTAGGCATCCATACACTACCTGAGTGTGACAGTAGCAATTTTCTCCTGGTTTTGCAAAGCACTTGGCTGAGGGCTCTGAAGCTACAGTGCATTCTCTGTAGCTGTGAATAAGCCTTAGAAGGATGTCCCCTGGGTCACATTGTCTAGGGAGAGAGAGGAAACCTGCTGACTTCTGAGACATCCACCTCGCTATAGAGAGATGGGAGAACTGACATCCACAGAGGGGGAGACTCAAGTCTTGTCTTTGAGAAGCTGCTAGAGCAAAGTCTCATCTTCCAGTTAATTCCTGAGCATTCTTCAGTGGGTCAGGTTTGACTGAGATGAGGTGGTGCATAGGGCAGGTACTGTGCTTTGACTTCTAGAATAGGGAATTACTGAGATACTTAACTTTGTCTAAATTGGTTGTCAGTGTGATATAATATCTGAATGGACATGGTTTACTCCACATCAATCATTTGTTCTGGGGTCCACCAAGTACACTTCTGAATCCACACTCCAGACTTCTGAAGAATTTGCAATCCAGGCTGAACATGGTGCTAGCTCCTCATTTCAGGACTGCCAGGAAATTCACAAGTGTGAACTGAGGCTCTGGGAAGGGTCTAGGGCAAATGAACCCTAATAATATGTCTCCTGTGTCCTTTGCCTGCCCTTCACATGCTCCAATGAGTATTCTTTAAGCTGGCTGTGCCCATTACCTTCCTAAGGGCATGTGCATTGTCACAGGTGGCTCCAGGTCAAGAAATTAGTCTTTGTGTAGCTCTAGGTGAAGCAACATAGCAGTGACACACTACATACTCTCCCATGACTGTGACACATTTGCCCTTACATATCTGTGTCTGGCCTGCCTCTAGCCATTCATCTTTCCTCAAACTTGAGTGCAGGAATGGACGATTAATGGGAGTGTTTGCTCTGTTTGTCTCAGGGCTCACTTGGAGAACCCCAGTTCTTAGCATCTCCAGCCTGACATGTCACTAGTTGATCACACATTGGCTAATATTGTGTTGGCTGGAATTTATTGGACTGATGATTCAGGGAATTTTTTCTCACTAACTAAGGGACATTTCTCTGTTCTGACAGGACACCCATAAGCTCCCACCACACCTACATACAGTAACAGCCTTGTGGATCCTCCACAATGTGCTTGTTGACATCAGGGGACTGATCTTTCCTCTCCTCCATCCTGACCTTTACTTCTCGTGTTATTTAGCAAACATTATTTCTCATGTTATTGTTTGGGGATCTCAACAAGGGGCCAGTCATTTCCTGGGATGTGTTTTGAAGTGAGTCTTCATCTTCCCATACATGAAGGAGTGATTATACTCTAATGAAACAGAAAGAGATCTCTGGCTTTGTAAGGAGGAGGTGTTGAAGGTCTTCCCTTGTGTTTCTGGGAAGGCTCCTGGGAATGGCAACATGCTTCTGGTGAAGTGGAGAAGAGATAGTTAGTTGATAGGTGGGGTCTGCTGGAAGTGACCCTAATCATCCCTTCTATGGTGATTCTATTCTATCCTGGAGAGTCCTTGGTAATCTCTATGATGTCACTCGTGTTGTGGTAACACCAATGCCTGTGGGTTATTCATTCAGCTCTCATAGACATGTTGGCAAGACTGAGCAGGCTGCTTGGGAGAGAGAATGGAGAACATGGAGAGACCAAAGAGAGGAAGAAGGAAGCTGGCCTCAGTGTCAAACCTGGAGAAATAGATGGTTCTGTCTAAGGCACAGTGACTCCTGAGCAGAGTTAGAGAAGTGTGCTGGAGGAAGTGAACTTGAACTGAGATTTCTGGTAGTAGAGCTCAGCAGCAGGGGTTTTCTGAATAACAATGGGCCAATCCAGCTTCTCTGGCTTTCTAAAGAGCAGACCCAGAGTCAAGAGTTTCTGATGGTTAGTTTCTGGAGAGCTATGAACTGTCCAGGCTGCAGCTGGGAATTCTTTCATTACATTCTTAGAGGCAAAGAAGGGCAGGAGGAACAGATTGACTGCTGAGATGTCTCTCTCTGGGTAGGGTGTGGCTGCACTTCATCCCAGTGGATTTCTTCAGTTTCCATGGGAATCTGATTCCAATAGGAAGTGAAGAAACTCCCCTGGACACACAGCAGATATACAGATGCTTTGGTCCTGGACACATGTGATCAGGACTTGGTGCTGCTAAGCTCTAGAGACAACAGGACTTAACTTGCATCACATCAGATATGACCTGACACTATCCTCCAGTTCTACTTGGCTGGGCTTGCTTAGGCCTTCCAGGACCAGAGGGCTGCAATAAGGAGGGAGGCACATGATTATCCACAGTGCTTGAGGACAGAGACAGAGCTCAGGGGCTCCAGTTTGAGGATAGCTGCCCTGCTGTTTGGAAGCTTCCCTGGGTTCCTTGCATTTTCTCTTCCTTAGGCTTCATCTTGGGACTCAGCATGGACTCTCCCGGTCCTATGCGATTCAAGAATACAAGTTCATTTGTCTTTGTCTACCTGCAGGGACTACTCGGGAAGCACCATCGAACTCTCCACCTTCACTGAGCAGGAGCAGGAGCAGATGCAGGAAATGAAAAAACTAGAGAAACTCACCATTCGTCTACATGATATGGAATGTGAGAGAAATGAGCTACGTGGAATCCTGGCCAATTACACAAACAAGGATTTGAACAACAGGTAGTTTTATTCCCAGTTCTCTGCTGGCCATCATGACACCACAGTATCAAGCCCAGGTTTCCTGAGGAATCGGAGGGTGAAACACCATGGAGTCCTGTTGCCTAAACTAAATTTCATGAGTTTTTTTGAAATGCAGAACTTGGAGCCTGGGTAGGAGTGAGATGTGGACGCAGGCTTGTCTGCTTCCTCCAAATGAAAAGCAGAGCCTATAGCTTGAATCACAGTCTAAGGATACGGACAGTAGTGTGTGAGCTCTCATCATGCATTTCAAGAGGTCTTGACAGGTGTGGCTTGTGGGTGATGCTAGGTATAGTGAGTTTGTGGTGAGTCTTTGTACTTGACCAGCAGATGACCGTGTGCTGAAAGCTCCTGGCAGCAGCTGGAGGGGCCTGGTCCATTAATCCATCTCAGGGTGTGGCTGGAAGGCCTGGAGCTCATCACAGCTCCCCTCTGGTCTTCTTATACTTTGTGACAATGCCACATGCCAATATTTCTTGGGCATCCTGATTTCATGTGGGGTGTGTGTGAGTGTGTGTGTGTGTGTGTGTGTGTGTGTGTGTGTGTGTGTGTGTGTGTGTTCCTGAGAGTCTGAGGGCATGATCTGAGGATTTAACATAGCTTCCAGATGATGGCACTGCTGAGGCCAGGGAACCCCACTTTGAGCTCTGTGCTCACCTTGGTAGAACATTCGAATCACATGTGAAGTTTACAAAACCATCCTGAAGTTGGAGCTCCCTCCTGGAAATACTGATTGTGTGCTCTGGTCCTCCATGTAGCAATAGACACCCAGGAATGAGAATCCCTGTTCTGAAGACAGGAGAATGTCCCCATAGGTTTGTGGTGAGTCCACATATGTGACACAGACTCCTGGGAACTTCTTAGAGCGCTTATCTATAGCTCCAAGCCCACTGTGGGTGCTCATGCATCATTGGATTCCTCCCCTTAGACCTCCTGGCTGTTCTGTCCTGGGGACAGGATAGGATGTTTAATAAGCACCAGGAGGTCCCACTGTTTAAGTGCCAAGCTTTGGCATCCACTGGACTGGGGTAGTCCATGGCACAGCTTCTTTCATGTGTTCTTTTTGGCCTTTGTTCATGGGTTTTTTCCCTCCTGGGTCCATGCCCTACCACAGGCTAAATTTTGAACTCGAGATGCTTGAAATGGAACACAAGCAGGTGATGTCAGCTCTCCAGAAATTGCCCATGGAGATTAGTGATGCCTTGCACAAGTGCAAGGGGCTGATTGAGGAGACTGAATACTTTAGGTAAGTGCCTACTAGCTTGGGAGGGACTGTTTCTGCCTTTCTTGGTCCTTGACTCAAAGTGAAGGCTCTGGTTCTAGCCTATGTGCCTTTTAGCCAGCATCCTCCTTTGTGACCCTTGGATTTCTGCCTCTTGGACTCAGTTTTGCTAAGTGTGGAAAAACACTGAGGCCATCCCATCATTGTCCAGCCGTGGGAGCCCTTAGATAGGAATATCCTTTGCATCATGAAGGGGATGTCCTGAAGCCCAGGGCCTCCAGGGCTCTGGTTGGAGCTTCACAGTTCTGGTTTGCCTGGGATCTGTAGAGAGAATTTATTCTGGTTAGGCCTTCTGCCCTCCTTCAGAGAGTGTTTGCCCTCTACCTGCTGATGCTTTCCCAAGACCATGAACAGTTAAGCACAGGTGTGGGCTGCACCCTGTTCTCAGAGGCACAGGATCCCTTTTGGTACCATGATTTTCAGAAGTAGTTTGAATCTCTCGGGAATTTGGTTTTTCTCTGGATTTGGCCTGCATTTGAGTGATGCTGGCTTGGCTACTGAGAGCTCCATTCTTGTGCTGTCTGGGGGCCTCCGACTTTTCAGGGTTAGTGGCATTAGAAGTAGAGATGGCAAATGCAGCCTCTCTGAGGCTCAGCATTTCTTTCTTTGGTGGTTCAGTTACCTCCATGGCCGGTTCCTACGAGAGTGCAATCCCCTAAAGAAGAGTGTACGTGTGTTGAGGATCCAGAACACACAGCTGGGGAAAGAGCAGATTGAACTGCAAAAGACCTGTGAGGAGGTGAAGAAGCTCTTGAAGGAGGCCCATGAAAAGATCTGTGACCCCTGTGCTGAGCAGCAGCAGGTAGGCTGAGGCAGTAGGGGCAGGCTGCCCAACTGTCCAACCATAAACATAGAGACTCCCATGTAACCATCCACCATCCATCCAGAATCCCAACTCCATACCATCCAATTGTTCATTTCTGTGATCATTCACAAGTCTCTCTGTAGAGTTAGCCTCTTTCAAGATACTGGAAGATTGGCAAACAAACCCTCCTGCTCTGCTAGAAGCTGCAGTACATTCAGAGAGATGGGTCAGTCAGCTACAACACACCTACATGTTATTATGTTACCAGTCTGCTATGCAGAGAGCTACTTGGAGAATATCACAGAGCTGTCATTGATTAGGTCAGTGGCCTGTAGCTCATTTGCTTTGCAGATGTCATGTGAGATCACACGTAGGAACAGCTTGTAAGAATTAGCCCAGGACCAGTGCAAAGTGAGTAGTTCTCATTTTGGGGTCAATTTTGGGGTGGCATGTGGTCTTCTCCTTTCTTCCTACATCGCAATGTGCTCTCTTCCCTTAGCTTAACTCTTGGTTCATACTGTCAGAGGCCTGAGTATCAGCTTGTCAGCCTGTTTTCTGTGGGTGGTGCTAAACAGTTCTCCCCTCCTGGAGTTTCCAGTCTGGAGCTGACTGAATAACCATAGATGTGGGAGGACTTTGACAGCCTGAGGGTTGGAGTGACTGATTTGAGGCTTCAAGAGAACATTTTCTCCAATCACTTCAACATAGTTTGACTAAGCTGTGTGCTCTCCTCTAGGCATTTTTAGTTCCCAAGTGACGGATAGCTGTGTTGTAAGTCTCTGCTGAAACATGTGATGTGCGTAGTCTAAATTCAATTGTTCACTCAATACGATGTACCCTTCCTTGTTTTCTGCTCACTTTTGATTTCTGTGGTCGGTGTGTGATCTATGCAGGCATGTGTAAATGTGTGCATATGTGTGTGTTCAGAGGCTACATAATGAAATCCTATGTTGTCATCTGTTGCTCACGCCCTTGTTCCCTTGAGCCCAGGTCATTCAATGAACCTAAAAATTTCTGTTTGGGCCATTCTGGCTGGCCAGCACTCTGTCTCCCCTCTTCCCCAGGGGGACCTTTTGTCTTGTCTCATGTAATTGTAGTAAGTTTAAATTGCTTTCTGTTGTGTTTATATACTTTTATTGCTTTGGTATACATGTGTTTT